>NC_057813.1:229005127-229362204 GCF_018294505.1 Triticum aestivum | reverse complement strand
CGCGCCGGATCCCCGCCGCCCCGAGCCTTCTCTCCCCCGCCGCCCGCGACCCCGCCCGCCGGACGCCGCCCCGGTCGCCGCCTCATCGCCCCGGACCAGATCCGACTGGTCCCGACGCCGACGCCCTTCCTCCGGCCGTCCCCGTCCTCCTCCGGCCTCCTCCTCTCCAGCTCCGGCGAGCCGCCGTACGCCTCGGGTTCCGCGCGCCCGGATCCAGATCGGGTCAAACCTAGGTTGACCCGAAATCCTCGTCATTTTTTTTGTCACATTAGTTAGCCCTGTTTATCGCATCATAACTTTGCATCCGTAGCTCCGTTTCATTCGGATGATATATCAAAATGTTCATCAGGTTGTGCTCTTCATTTTGTTCCATTGGGCCATGTTCATTTGAGGTCATATCGATGCCCAAATCGCTGATGCAAGAGTGCTATATAATGTTAGTTTCTGATTCTTAATAGAATGTGGGCATTTGTCATTTTTGCTACATTTATTGTGTGCATCTTATGGGCATGAGCTCTACATGTGTTTTGTACTATGCCATGCCATCTTTACATAGGTGCTTGCCATGTATTTTTGTGATCAATGTGGTGACTAACACAAGCATGCAAACTAGGCTTCGTGATGTTGCTGATTTCAGTCCCTGTTCTGCTGTTATTTTGATGTCATATAAACATGATGCTACAGAGAGATCCATGCATATTTTGAGATACTTCAGTAAGGATGATTTGAAAATATGATTATGCTTTATCCATTAATGCCCCTATTTGCAATTATGGACAAGTCTAGCATGTCATTTGCATGATCTACTTTTGCTATAAAATGTTTCCTGGCAGATTGTTTATATGTTATTCAATTTTGCCAAGGTTGTTGTAGTTGATCCTTGCATGCTATGAACTTGTTCTTGCCTTGGTTAGTTTCATAAACATGCCTTCTTGCTGATGTTATGCTTATATTGTCATGAAATGACTTGTGGTGAGTGAATCGAGCTCGCAAACATGCCTTCATAATGTTGTTAATGCCATGCTCTGTTTGCTGAATCTGTTAATGAAACTTGTTATGTTTACATGGGTGCCATCATATCTTCTGATCTTTTTTGTCTCATGGTCACTAAGGGTCTTTTGTTCTATGCTTTGAGTAGAATCATGTCGTGTCTTGTTTTGCTATTATAAGTTATTGTAGCATGTTTATTGCTTGCTCTGAACATTTCTTCCTGATGCTGTTTATGGCATGTCCAGTATTTTCACTAAATCTGTGAAGCTGATATCTTTTGCACTTTTGCCATGCTTGTTTGAACCTGTTATTTTGTGATTCAGCCGTAGCTCAGTGTTCATCTTTTGTCAAGCATCTCTTGTAGATCACTGCCATATGCGTTTTTATTATGTTGGGCTGCTGTAGCATAGTTTCTTGTTGCATGCTAAGTAGCATCATGCTGTTAATCGCCGATTTGTGTTCTTGTTTTGCTTGCCATTTGCAAACCGTACATCCGTTTCCGGTTATCTTTATATCGATTTCAACCGAAATCATCTCATCTTTCCAGCGGCATACTTGGTTTGCCAAGTTGGTGCCTTGTTCATCATTTTTCCTTCCGGAGCCCGCATATGCATTGCATATCACATCTCGCATATCATGCCATGTATTGCATCATGTTGCTTGTGCATTGCACCATTATTGATTGTGGTTTCTTTGTTTGTGTTCCTGCCTTGGGTAGAGTCGGGAGACGAGTACATGAACAAGGACCCTGTTGAGAACACTTACGAGGATCAAGCTTTCGACAGCTCTGAGAACTTTGCAGGCAAGATGACCATACCCTCGATATCACTTCTATCTTTGCTTTGCTAGTTGCTCACTCTATCGGTATGTTAGCTCTATCTACCACATGTTTATCATGCCTCCCATATTGCCATGTCAAGCCTCTAACCATCATGTCCTAGCAAACCGTTGTTTGGCTATGTCACCGCTTTTGCTCAGCCCCTCTTATAGCGTTGCTAGTTGCAGGTGAAGATGAAGTTTGTTCCTGGTTGGAACATGGATATTTTGGGATATCACAATATATCTTGTTTAATTAATGCACCTATATACTTGGTAAAGGGTGGAAGGCTCGGCCTTATGCCTGGTGTCTTGTTCCACTCTTGCCGCCCTAGTTTCAGTCATACCGGTGTTATGTTCCTTGATTTTGCGTTCCTTACGCGGTTGGGTGATTCATGGGACCCCCTTGACAGTTCACTTTGAATAAAACTCCTCCAGCAAGGCCCAACCTTGGTTTTACCATTTGCCACCTAAGCCTTTTTCCCTTGGGTTTTCGTGAGCCCGAGGGTCATCTTTATTTACCCCCCGGGCCAGTGCTCCTTCGAGTGCTGGTCCAACCTGGGCGATGTCTGACGTCCCCTGGGCAACCAGGGTCTATACCAACCCGACGTCTTGCCCATCCAGTGTTCCCTGAGAACGAGATACGTGCGACTCCTATCGGGATTTGTCGGCACATCGGGCGGCTTTGCTAGTCTTGTTTTAACATTGTAGAAATGTCTTGCAAACCGGGATTCTGAGACTGATCAGGTCTTCCCGGGAGAAGGTATATCCTTTGTTAACCGTGAGAGCTTGTGATGGGCTAAGTTGGGACACCCCTGTAGGGTATTATCTTTCGAAAGCCGTGCCCGCAGTTATGAGGCAGATGGGAATTTGTTAATGTCCGATTGTAGAGAACTTGACACTTGACTTCATTAAAATGCATCAACAGCGTGTGTAGCCGTGATGGTCTCTTCTCTGCGGAGTCCGGGAAGTGAACACGGTTTGGGTTATGTATGAACGTAAGTAGTTTCAGGATCACTTCTTGATCACTTCTAGCTTCTCGACCGATGCGTTGCTTCTCTTCTCGCTCTCACTTGCGTATGTTAGCCACCATATATGCTTAGTGCTTGCTGCAGCTCCACCATGTTACCCCTTTCCTACCTACAAGCTTATATAGTCTTGATCTCGCAGGTGTGAGATTGCTGAGTCCCTGTGGCTCACAGATTCTACCAAAACAGATGCAGGTGCCGAGGAAACCGGCGCAAGTGGCGCAACCGAGCTCAAGTGGGAGTTTGATGAGGACCTTGGTCGTTACTACGTTTCATTTCCAGATGATCAGTAGTGGAGCCCAGTCGGGACGATCGAGGATCTAGCATTTGGGGTTATCTTATTTTCATTTGGAATTGCCTGTAGTCGGTCTATGAGTGTATTTTGGATGTTGTATGAACATATTTATGTATTGTGTGAAGTGGAGATTGTAAGCCAACTCTCTTTATCCCATTCTTTTTCATTACATGGGATTGTGTGAAGATGACCCTTCTTGGGACAAAACCTACAATGCGGTTATGCCTCTAAGCCGTGCCTCGACACGTGAGAGATATAGCTGCATCGTGGGTGTTACACCTCTACTCTCTTGTAATGGATTGAGTTTTCCCTTTGAAGTTATCTTATCGGATTGAGTCTTTAATGATTTGAGAACACTTGATGTATGTCTTGCCGTGCGTATCTGTGGTGACAATGGGATATCATGTGATCCACTTGATGTATGTTTTGGTGATCAACTTGCGGGTTCCGCCCATGAACCTATGCATAGGGGTTGGCACACGTTTTCGTCTTGACTCTCCGGTAGAAACTTTGGGGCACTGTTTGAAGTACTTTGTGTTGGTTCAATAGATGAATCTGAGATTGTGTGATGCATATCGTATAATCATGCCCACGGATACTTGAGGTGACAATGGAGTATCTAGGTGACATTAGGGTTTTGGTTGATTTGTGTCTTAAGTTGTTATTATAGTACGAACTCTTGAATAGATTGATCCGAAAGAATAACTTTGAGGTGGTTTCGTACCCTACCATAATCTCTTCGTTTGTTCTCCGCTTTTAGTGGCTTTGGAGTGACTCTTTATATGATCTATCTATGTTATTATTGTTGAGAGAACTTGCACTAGTGAAAGTATGAACCCTAGGCCTTGTTTCCTATCATTGCAATACCGTTTACGCTCACTTTTATCATTAGTTACCTTGCTGTTTTTATAATTTCAAATTACAAAAACCTTTATATACTATCCATATTGCACTTGTATCACCATCTCTTCGCCGAACTAGTGTACCTATACAATTTACCATTGTATTGGGTGTGTTGGGGACACAAGAGACTCTTTGTTATTTGGTTGCAGGGTTGTTTGAGAGAGACCATCTTCATCCTACGCCTCCTACAGATTGATAAACCTTAGGTCATCCACTTGAGGGAAATTTGCTACTGTCCTACAAACCTATGCACTTGCAGGCCCAACAACGTCTACAAGAAGAAGGTTGTGTAGTAGACATCATTATGCGACATGAAGCCCAAGGACTAAGGAAGTCCCTATAGAATTCAGATGCATAATTTCTGGTGCAACAGCAAGTGCTGGAGGACTTAAGTGCCAAACAAGAGAAAGTTAATAAGCTTCCTAAGCATCTTGCCAGCATTATGGGTACCCAGGATGTTGTTTCTTGAGCTCTTCTGAAGTGGTTTCAGTTCTGGACTTGTTTTGCTGCGGCGTTTATATGCTGCTGTGTTCCCTATATTTGCACTGGTGGCGAACTTTGATGCCCAGTGGATGTAATATGTGTAATAACGGTGATAGCCTAGCGTAAGTTGCTTGCTTATTTATTTCCTTATTGTCTTGTTTATTTCTTTGCTTGTAGTCAGTGCAGTTCTTTTTCCGCGGTTTGCTAGTGGACGCAATAACCTATTTTTTAAAACTAGGCCACAATAACCATGGGCTACATATTTACTATAGTTACCATTTCCCTCCAGCCATAGAAACAATGGGCCTTCTACGGGTCGTATAAACAATGGGCCTTATATGGGTCGTAGACACAATGGGCCTTCTATGGGCAGTATCATCAATGGGCCTTCCACGGGCCGTATGATCGGTTGGCCAAACACGGGCTAATAATAGACCACATTATGGCCGTAAATGGGCTAGAGTTGGAATCGTCTGTTCATGGGCCGACCATAACAGGCTGTCGTTAATCGGTCGTATTTGATGATGCTATGAAAACGGCCCAACGTATTAACGGGCCACAAACGGGCCGACTGTAACCTCGGGCTGAATTTAGCCCACAAGCAGAAAATGACAGTAACGGGCCATAAGTAAACGAATGCTGGAAATGAGCCCAAGAATAAATGGGCTCTGAGAAGGCCGAAGATAACATGGGCTAGAAACAGCCCAACAGAATAACGGGCCGTTAATGGGTATAAAGTGATACACTGTTCATTACTGGCCTGTTTCACCACGGGCCATTAATGAGTATAAAGTGATACACTATTCATTACGGGCCAGTTTCACCATGGGCCATTAATGGGCCAAGAGTTACAAAGGGCCTCATATGGGCCGAAAGATGTCATGGGACATACATGGGCCAGAAGTGAAAATGGCCTGGAATCATATTGGATGGCCCAGATGACGATACTGGGCCTAATTCGGATAGGGCATAACGGGCCTTGGGTTAGCGGGCTGTAAATGGGCTATATGCGAACATGCCGTTAACATGCTTTCCACAGGCCGGCCCGCCACCTTTTGAATAAGTCAAATGGGCCGGCCTTTTCACAGGAATGGGCCTCTGTTGGGTCATGCCACGTGTCGACGTATCATAGGCGCCTTCTGTCCAATGAGTGGATGGCATCTGTCCCAACGATGAGCCGACACGTGTTTCCTCCAGCAAATGATGATTTTACACGTGGAAAATCCCCATTGGTTGGGGCTGTTAACGGGTTATCGGATCCAAAACCGGACCCGATAGCTTAACAGCGTTCCGTTACGGTGGATGCCACGTGTCGGTCACCCTTGATGAAAGCACTTCTGTGACGCGCGATTTATCGTCGTGGAAGTGGACACTTCCGTGATGATAATTTTGGTAATGTCATGGAACACTTCTACGACAGCACATGTATGACTATCTTGATTCTATCATAAAATCGTCATGGATGTACATGCATGACAAAAAACGCGACCTACTGTGACAAACACATATCATCACGGAAGGGTATTTTTTTTGTAGTGAACATACTTTCTCTACTTGGATCATATGCACTTATGATTGGACCCCTAGCAAGCATCCGCAACTACTAAAGATCATTAAGGTTGTGAAACCCAACCATAGCATTTAGTATCAAGACCTCTTTACTACCATACGCCATAACCCACTTATCTGCGTTGAGGCTGCTGTCACCCCCGCAACACTGACAATAAGCAAACCATGAACATATTGCGACAACCTACTTCGGGGGCCCCTTGCGTTTGAGCGAGACGGAGGGCACCGTAGGACAACACCATAAATAAAATATACAATCATACCAACCAAGATCACAATTAACCCTCAGGACAAAATGGATCTACTCAAACATCATAGGATAGCCAAATATCATTGGTAAATAATATATGGAGTTGAGCACCATGTTTAAGTAGAGATTATAGCGGGGAGAAGAGGTGTCACACCGCTGCACGGAGGGGGAGAGTGTCACACCCTGATTTTCATGCCACAACACTTAAGCTAATAAATCATGATAAAATATGGTTTAACAAAAACTTTTGAGTGTTTTGGTCTTTGCTTTGATTGGATTTTTGTCTGCTATTTGCAAGTGCTCTAAAAATCAAATAAATCCTCCAACTCTTTTACTCCTTCTCCTTGATCTAAAACTTTTACCAATGATCATGCCATGTGTATAGGACAACATAGTATTTTCTTTCAAAAATAATTGGGCCAAAAAGTATTTTCTAAATTAGGTTTTCCAAAAAAACCTAAGTTAAGGCTTGAACTACAAGTACTTAATTAAGGGTGTGAAAAATCTTTCAAAAATTATTTTTGAATCCTATTGGATATATGACTCACTAAAACCACAAAAATATTATTTTAAAAGTTATTTTGATATTTTATTTAAAAGCTTTTTCTTTAGGCGAGAAATGGTCTTTAATAGGTTCAAATTATTTTAATGCTTCAAAAATATTTGAGAAAATTTAGGGGAACTCAGTGGACATATATTTTCCATATATATGAGTTTCAACACATGGTAATATTCAAAATATTGGTCAAATCCCTCAAAAACCCTTTCTGGATATTTCAAGCTTTTGAAATGATTTACAAACGAAATATTCTTCATTAATTCCAAGAATATTGTAGCAAGTCACACATGCCTAATATGATGATCTTGCAAAGTTTCATCCCAATCCCAATAGTTTTGGTTCACAAAAGTGCCCCAAAACCCTTTCTATCTAGATCTAAGTTTGAACAACTTTACATTATCAACTTTCTTATTTTGCTCTCAAACTTTTGGAACATGCTCTAAACCCTAAATGATGACACTACACCAAGTGGTGCATCAAGGAGAAGAGATTAGCTTAGCTAGATCTAAGCAAATCCATTTCTGTTGATTTCTAGGGTTTACAAAAGTTGCATTGGCAACTTTACCCAAATGAACTCAAACTTAATGGAACACCTTATTTCTTCATGCCATTTGACCCTGTCAAGTCTCATGCCAAGAGGAATTCTTCTACTTGCCCAAACCAACATTAAACACCTTCTGCCCATTTTCCAAAAGCATCACTTTGACCTCTTCCACTAATCTCCATGGGCTCAATAACCATAGCTTATGCTAACCCTCTTGTACCTCCAGTAAGTCTTGCCAACTCTCAGATCAATCATGGAGTCGGGTAGAACCCCAATTTCTCTCTCTAGACAACACTGTTCTCTCCCTCTCTCTACCCCTCTCTCACTCCAGTGGTCCTCCAGAGCATCCAATGCCACATACACTTTGTTTACTCACCTCCCAAACCCCTAGACACTAGTGGACACGCCCATGGCTCATAAACAATGCTGCATGCAGAGCTCGTGCTCTGGAGCATGCTACAGTGCTCTCCCACACTGTAGCTCACCCATGCCAAGGGCATACGACAGCCTTGGGAGCCGGGGTGATGTCTCCTGAGGTCACCTCAGTGTCTGAGACACGGCACGCTACCGGCCCCCTCCTTCTCCTCTCTCCTCACCCCTCCATGATCTCACCTGAGCGCATCCGTGGACGCTACCCACGATGCACTGCGGCTAGGCCCATATAAGCCACTACCGAGCTCTTCTCTGGCCTCTCCCCGCTTTCCCTTTTCCCTAGCAACCTATGAGACACACTCCCTCTCCCTCTTGTGCCCTCCTGCTCCCTCCATGGCCGATGTGCCGCCATCGTCTCCGCCCGAATTCCTACAAACCGAAGCATCCCCTTCCCTCCTTTGAAGAACATTGGATCCACCGAACACCGGAGAGGCTCCTACGCCCTTTACCTACTCCCTTGGCGCCCCGCAGCCCCAGAACCCCTCTTTCCCGACGCCGCCCTCCGCTGCAGGCGAAGCCCCGCTTCCCCTCGGTGAAACGGGCGCTTGTGGTATGGCCTCCCCGACGCGGCACGCTCCCTTGAGCACGCCGGTGGGCGGAGCGTCACGGGAGGCGCTCCGCAGCCCAACAATCACTATCAGGTGCTACTTCTCCCCGCAGCCTAAGCATGCACGGGAGGTTGAAGACGAGGTGGTGCAGGGGAGGCGACCTGCAGACGGGCCCCTCTCATCAGCGAGTCAGCGGTCGGCCCCCCGTGGGTTAAGAGGAAACGCCCCAGCGTTTTCCACCTCTCTGCGGCAAAAACACCCACCAGGAAATCCGCCTTCCTCGTCACCCGAGCACCTGCGCGGCCAAGCCACTAGGCCGGCCCACTGACTATCTCGCGCCCGGTGCGCAGGATAAGTGTAAGGCCTTATTTCCTTTTATTTTTCAAGATAACTTGTAAAATCCATAAATAAATCGTCCTAACTCCAAATTTGACGATCCAAATTTCTAGTAGCTCATAAAATTATGCTCTATCTCACTATGCAATTTGCACATTTTTCCAGGAACTTTCTCTTCAAACATAATTATCAAAACCCCTTTTTACAATTTTTGTGATAAACTTTAGAAAATCACAGAGAGCTCAAAATTGATCCAAATTCCATGATTCAAATCCTAGATACTTCTAAGTTCATAACTTAGTTTTTGAAGATTTTTCCTAATACTTTCTGTGCCACATAAAATAATGGTTCATTTCTCCATGTATAGCCAACTTTGCAAATTCATAGGAAATTCATTTGAACTCCAAATCCAATGAAACCAACTCCTAGATGCTTCTAAAATCATTCCTTATTAAATGGGTGCCTTTGCCCATTTTTCAAAATTATATTTATGTATACTTCTTGACAATACATAAAACCCTTGAATCCTTCATATTGAAATGCTCATAAGTATCCATGGACCCACTTCTAATGAAATCACTTTGGTCATCTTTCATATGATCAGAGGTATCCTAGAAAAGTATAACTCACATTTTTAGAGCACTTTATTTATGCCTTGTTGTGTTGCTTGTTGTGGTTGTTTTCGACGTTAGTTGATGAAGTAGACGGAATACTCAGAGATGGACCAGATGGATTGAAGACCTTCAGGAGCTAGACAAGCAGCCCTTTGACCATGATTCACCCCTCTAGTTCATCGATAAATTTTCTGTATGCATGATGACGTTGTTGATTATGAGCATGATATAATCGTTGCATTGATGCATGCCCTTCGATACTTGCATGTTCATAGCTCTACCTCTACCACTCCTTTTTCGACTTGAGTGTATGGTCAATAGCCGGATAGCCTTGCTTCTCTCTAAAGCCGCTCGAGTTTAGTTCGCTAAATTAGCCTTGGAGAAGCACTCCACCTTCGGGATAAGGAGGTTGAAGCCGTAGGCTAACCTGCTTGAAGTCTTGAGATCGGATGTGTCATATTAATGCATGACAGAAGCACAAAAATTTTAAGCCCAATTTTCGGATTGACACCAAATGACTTGATTTAGTTCGTACATCAAGCTTTTACATAAGTTTTTGGCTTTTCAAGCTTATGGCACTTTTTAGTTGTTTGTATGTTTTTCTTTCAGGAAGCGGGACATCCTCATGACCGAGGTACCCTGCATAATAATTCGGCTCAAGAGATCTTTTTCGACCCACAACTCGGCATATTTCCCGCCGAACTACACCTCGACATTAACAAAATACACGCCACGTCGGAACTAGTTCCCGAGCAGTGCAATGCCAGACGCCTTTAAAGCATTGGCAATACGAACGGGAGGCTGAGACTACAGCCGAACCCACTAAAACCAAGGTACCCCATAGAGTCCTCGGCAAAGTGTTCTCGGGCACTGCTTTATATGCATCGGTTTTGAATTGTGTCTTCGGTCAATAGTTGGGTTGCCCAGCTCCTGTGCTTGCCTCCTACGTTTTGCTTTGTTCGGCTAGGTGTGCGAAGGGAGAACCACTGCAATTGTGCTTCCAGCTCGCATGGTTAAAGCACCTCAGTGGAGAAAGCCGAAAACTGACTATCACAATAAGCGCAAACTGGTATGTGATCCGATGACTGGGTTAAACTATAAAATCGATAGAGGTCACCCTGTGTTCAATGACAGGCCGTTCATAACATTGGCCGAAATGTTTACGGCTTGACCTCGGCTGTCGCTGAACACTAACCGGGGGCTAGTAACTGGCATCCCAACTTTAAGCTCCTATGACTAAGTGAAATTTATAAAGCCTGCATATCTGATTGCCTCATTTCCGCTAACACAACTGCCTTTGGGAACCGAGACATCGGCTAAGGGTTGTTTTGTTATTGCAGAAACACCCTGCATAGCATCTACAAGGGGGTGGAAGCCGACGATGGGCCACTTTTAACTGATAAATGGTCGCAACGGAGTCAAAATAAACATATTATCAGTGTTTGTATTTCATATACGTGGGCTGCCTTCCGTAATCATCATTATAAAGCCATAAATATGCATCAATTTGACTTAAGATTTTGGCCAAGCTGGGTTGCCTGGCTCCTGTGCTTACCCATATGTTCTTGATTGTTCGGCTAGGCGGTAAAGGGAGCACCTCTGTGATTGTTACTACCGGGTCATCCGAGTTAGTACCTCAGACTGGGTGAAGCCGAAAGCTAGCCATCTTAAAGGATAAAATTGGTCGTCAATGACATAAGTGAAAATTTCGGTTCATTAGACCATAGAGTTCGGGAATTTCCCCCGAACTAAATCCTCAATATTTTTCTCCCACATTGACCGGAGGTAAGGTTTCATGATCATGGTCATCATGACAACCCAAAGAAAAGGAACCGATAGCGGGACTATTTTCTTTGGAAGATGTTTCTTATGTTAATAGTAATATAACATATCTTCCCGTGTACCTTTTTTTATAAAACCATATGGCCGGATTTCCTTGATTTCCGTAAATCTTTGCCCTTATAAAGGCTTTATAAAGTAGGACAAACACTCCCCGGCTACTGGCCAAGGAGGTTGAAGCCGATGGTCGGTCAACAAAGTTTTGTACAATGCGGATCCGAGCATTAATGATGTGAAGTACTTGGATACATAGAAACATTACACTTAAACTGTGATTTTAATTCGGATATTGATCCTTAATTCGGCCACCCGTGCCCACCTTAAGGCTTGGGGGCTACTGGGCTTCGGTCTTATCATTTACAAATATTAAACGGGTACATCAATCCCCTGATCTAGTGTTGCCACCCGACCAGTGTCTCGGGGGCTACTGCATTGCCTATTCAATGCAAAAAGTTCAAATTGCCTAGTGTTCGAATGGATCGAACTATGGGCAAAAGCGCATTTGGATAACAATAGGTACCATCTGGGACTCATCCAACACCAAGTTAATATATTACAGTGACTTCTCAAAACCGTCTCTCAAGGGCCTGTCCGTCGATCACTATCTCCTCTAATGTGCATCTCGGATTTTAGTCCGACACACACCTTGAGGGCCACTGGCTATATATCTCGTTAGTAAATAAACTACATCAATCGGAAATAAAAATCCGCAAACAATCAGCCCAAGCCCAAGGTGGTGCATCACCTCGGAAGCAGTCTGGCATAAAGCTCGGGTGCAAGTGGCTGACTCTATAGAGGACATTTCCGGCATTAAGCTCGTTTGAACCCTTTAAACTTTTTCAAGACCGAGGTAATTTATGACACCTTGGATATAGTGTGGTGGTGTAGCTCACATACATTCTGGCATTGGAGCTCGGAAACGGTCCAGGTTTGGTGCTCGGCTCAAAATATACCTCGACTGCAGTCCGGCGTTGGAGCTCGGATGCAAGAGGACACTACCCACGAGAAACACTTTGAACCCAAGGTGTGGCGTAAAAATAACAAGGCATTGATAAAGGCTGATAACTTAAAGGGGTTCCTCGGATACCCAACATGTAAGCTCTTCGGATTCACTTTGGCGATCCTCAAGATCGAAGATGAGAAGATTTGTTGAACCAATTTTCAAGACTGATGACCGAAGATGAAGAACAGTTCGGAAGAATCGAGGAGCGTCCCCAACTTGAAGACCGGTTTAGGGGGCTACTGACGATGTCCTGGACTAAGGGGTACTCACCACGTTGTCTCCCGATTAGTGGGATTGGGCCAAGGACCCCCATGGCCGTTCACTCATGGGCCAGTTCGGACAGCCGATGTATACACGAGGAAGATTCCACAAGACTTGGTGGTCAAGACAAGGACTCCTCTCCACCAACGTATTCGACTAGGACTCTTGTTATCCTAGGCCTTTGGTACATTATATAAGCCAGGGCCAGGCCAGTCGATAGAGGATTATGGCATTATTCATCATACTCTTAGGTTTTAGACCACAACATATGATCTTGAGGTAGATCAACTCTGTAATCATACTCATCAAATATAATCGAGCAGGAGTAGGATTTTACCTGTTAGAGAGAGCCTGAACCTGGGTAAACGCTATGTCTCTCGTCTCCTATTACCAATCGATCCTAGGATACACAGCTTCGGACCCCCTACCCTAGATCTGCCAGTTTTGACACCAACAAGGGTCTCACGGGAACAGAAGCTTCCGGCGGCAGAAAAGTATTTTTGGTGTGCCCTCTGGTATTCAGGGAATATTGGGTATTTATATAAGAAGAATTAGGTTTAGAAGTGCCATAAGGGGCCCACAAGCCTGGGGGGCACCCCCTGGGTGGCCCTACGAGATTGTGGCCACCTCATGGCTCTTATGGCCTCCTCTTGATGCTTCCTGGGTGTCTTGTTGGCCAATAAAAATCGTCAAAAAGTTTTGTTCCATTTGGACTCCGTTTGGTATTGGTTTTCTGTAAAGGCAAAAACAAGGAAAAAAACAGCAACTGGCACTGGGCACTAGGTTAATAGGCTAGTCCCAAAAAATGATATAAAATAGCATAATAATGCATATAAAACATCCAAGATGGATAATATAATAGCATGGAACAATCCAAAATTATAGATACCTTGGAGTCATATCAGGTACTAGTGAATGGTTGTGGTTTAGTAAGAATATTGGTGTTAAGGCTTGTGATTCCCGAAGCATGCACGTATAGTCTCTCATTATGCTAAGAAGTTGGAGCATGAATTATTATTGATTGTCTTCCTGATGAGTGGCGGTCGGGGACGATTGATGGTCTTTTCCTACCAATCTACCCCCCTAGGGGCATGCATAGTAGTACTTTGCTTCGAGGGCTAATAAACTTTTGCAATAAGTATATGAATTCTTTCTGACTAATGTGAGTCCATGGATTATACACACTCTCACCTTTCTGCAATTTGCTAGCCTCTTTGGTACCGTGCATTCCCCTTTCTCACCTTGAGATATGGTGCAAACTTTTCCGATGCATCGAAACCCCGTGATATGATACGCTCTGTCACACATAAGCCTCCTTATATCTTCCTCAAAACAGCCACCATACCTACCTATTATGGCATTTTGTAGGATCAAAAGTATGTCTAGATGGAGGGTGATTAGACAACTTGACCAAATAAAAATCTATCAAGTAAAATATTTTCCTACCAATTTTACTTGTGGGCAGATTTTAGCAACTAGCACAAGTCAAGCAATCAACCTACACATGCAATTCTAAGAGTATAGCAGCAGAAAGTAAAATATTGTGTATGAAGGTAAAGGGAAGGGTTTGGAGAGTGCAAACGCAATGAATTCACGGAGATTTTTGGCATGGTTCCAATAGGTGGTGCCATCATACGTCCATGTTGATGGAGACTTCAACCCACGAAGGGTCCATAAAGAAGCAACCTTGTCTATCTCACCATGGCCATCGCCCACGAAGGAGTTGCCTCACTCGGGTAGATCTTCATGAATTAGGCGATCTCCTTGCCCTTACAAACTTCTTGGTTAAACTCCACAACATGTCAGAGGCTCCCAAGCGACCTAACCAATCTAGGAGACACCACTCTCCAAAAGGTAATAGCTAGTGTGTTGATGATGAACTCCTTGCTCATGTGCTTAAAATGATAGTCTCCCCAACACTCAACTCTCTCTCACAGATTTGGATATGGTGGAAAGTTCATTAGAGTGGAAAGCAACTTGGGGAAGGCTAAAAATCAAGATTCTTGTGGTAGGACAAAACCCAACCGTTACACACATTTGACCCATCACGGTGAGACCAAATAGCTAAACTCGGTAGGACCGATTAGTTCAAAATGTAAATATTAGGAATCTCGGTGGGATCGGCTAGAACAACTCGATGAGACTGATGTGCTAGGGCCAAGGTCAAACATCAACTCGGTGGCGCCGATTGCATCAACTAGGTGAGACCAAATGAAGCAATAAGCAATAGGGAGAATGTCCAGCCAACTCAATGAGACCAAAATAAATGCAACAAGTCATAGAGTGTTGGCAAGGACATCTCGGTGAGACCGAGATCCGTACCAATGTGACTGAACTGTTAGGGTTTCTGGCTGTGGCTAGGTCATATGAACTCGGTGGCTCTGGATAGGAAAAATTGGTGGGGCCGAGTTAGAGTTTAGGGATTTGACATATTTGGATGGATAAAGTGGTTGAGGGTTTAGGAGCAATATAACTAAGCATTTGAGCAAGCAAGTCATTAAGCAACACCTCATCCCCTTTTAATAGTATTGGCTTTCCTATGGACTCAATGTGATCTTGGATCACTAAAACAAAAATGAAGAGTCTTGAGATTTTGCCAATATGTGTCCCTAGCATTTTGAGGGGTCCACATTTCTAGTCTATGCCATGCCATTCATTGAACTTCTTGAAATATTCATATTGAATGGATATTAGTTCAATGAGCTATATGTTGCTATGAATTACCAAAACAACTCGGGGATTAGTTGCACTTTCAGTCTCCCCCTTTTTGGTAATTGATGACAACATATAGATCAAAGCTTCGACAAATGATAAAAGAATGTAATACATCATCACTCTGAGAAGTATGTGATAAGCAAGAGCTCCCCCTAAATTTGTGCACTATTTAAAATTTGTGTTTGAATGCAAATTGATTAGGATCATGGGTCACTCTTCCATGTCACATACATCTTGGTGGAGCGCATAAAATGATAAGAGTAAAATAACATGCACGCATCACCAAAGATACAAGTGATTGATCAAACACATGATCAATACAAGGTATCTCACAAGCATAACATAAATGTAGCATCAAGTAGCATCAGCCAACCAAAGTAGCTTCAAGTAGCATCAACCAACCAAAGTAGCATCAAGTAGCATCAACCAACCAAAGTAGCAAGGTAAGTAATAACCAACAAAGAAGCAAAAGACTCTCTCTTTCGAAGCCTATGATCTATACACTTTCTCCCCTTTTGGCAACAAGTTACCAAAATGTTCGAAAACATATAGTGCTATACAGCACTCTAGGCACGGTCTCCAGGAACTCCTGAAGGGGTCTTCTGGCTTGTTGCTCCGATGTGTGTAGATGGCGTTGAGAGAACTGCTTCTGCAAATGCTTCTACTGAAGTCTATGGAGCTGGTGGAGTAGACACTAGAGGTGCAACTGTGGCAGTGGCGGCAGGTGTTGAGTGTGTAGTCCTGGAGTATGCAACTGGCACAATTGATGACCTTTGTGCCCTTGGCACAGACTGGAATCTGTTAGTGGTAGGTCTGTCATCACTGTCCTCAACATCATCTCTAAGCTTCTCCACAATTTTCTAAATCTCGGTGACCTTGACATCTAGATTATACATCTTGTCCTCAACTATCTGCTCTAGGCTTTGGTGATTCTTGGCTAACTTGGCCAGACATTGCTCAATCCTCACCGTGGCTTCTAGCAGATATGACATTTGATCTTGCTTGGTCTTGAGATTCACAATGGATGCATTTGGAGCACTTGCTTCTTTTGCTGCTTTGGCAGCCTTTGCCTTCTCAGCCTTCTCCTGGGCCTCAACAGATGTTGGATGTGAAGCATCCATCACCACTTCATTATCCTCAAATTCTGGCCTAAGAGGTAAGTGCTTTCTGTCAAGTAGATAAGTTCCAGTTCCAACCTTGGAATTGATTAGAATTTGAATATGTGGTGCATATCCACATGACCTCTTTTAATCTACAGTTGTCCTCTTGATTGTCTCTACAATCAGACGGATGACCTTGAACTTCTGTGGTATGTCAAATAGATGCAGCAGGTTGATGGAATGGCCACGGATCATTCTCTCATATCCATACTTGGGCAATAAGGTATGCCTCAGGATGTAGTTGGTGGTGGCCAAACCAGCAAGCAAGTAGTATATAGAACCAAAATTGTGAGTCGCAAGTGCTTTGTCAGGAACGGGCTTGTACATATGAGCCATAGTGTTATGATCCATCCTTGGTTTGCCATAAACATCTATGTCATTTTGTTCTTCTTCGGGAGCATTGATAGGGCGGCCCACTCCAAAATTGATTACTGGTATCTAGTGCCTCGGTCATCCACACAATCTTCCCATATGGATAGAAGTGTGCAGTGACCATTTCATCATTCCACTTGGTGAGCTCTCGTCCAACAAAGGAATCAACTCCAGTCAACCTAAAGCTGTCATGAAGATGGAGTAAGTAGTGCTCATTGGCATCTACGTACTTCCAATCAACCCACTTCATGTCACATACAATGGGCTTCTTGTCAAGCAATACTGTCTCATAAAAATCTTGATGTTCTCTGGTATGGTAACGATAATCAACAATAGTCCTCCTCCTTGTGCCATATGGATCAGTTTTCCTCCATTGTCTCAGACCAGCATCCTTCCTCAGCTTCATGTTATCAGCAACTAGATGTTCATCGTCATTGTCTGGAATCTTGGGCTTCAATTTCTAGAGCACTTGGGGCTCTTCATCCTCTTGAACCTCTGGCACTGGGGCCTTGTTCTTTTCTGCAGTGGGAATGTTCCTGGTGGATCTCTTTGGAGCTGTAGTCTTGGGTGCAGTAGCTGGAGCATTGGTCTTGAGTTTGGAGGGAGCAACACCAGTCCTAATGGCATATGCCATTAGCTTTTGTGTCTTGGCAGGGGGTGCAGTAGCTTGCTCTGAAGGAAATATGCCCTAGAGGCAATAATAAAGTTATTATTTATTTCCTCATATCATGATAAATGTTTATTATTCATGCTAGAATTGTATTAACCGGAAACATGATACATGTGTGAATACATAGACAAACATAAAGTCACTAGTATGCCTCTACTTGACTAGCTCATTAATCAAAGATGGTTATGTTTCCTAACCATAGACATGTGTTGTCATTTGATTAATGGGATCACATCATTAGGGGAATGATGTGATTGACATCACCCATTCCGTTAGCCTAGCACTTGATCGTTTAGTATGTTGCTATTGCTTTCTTCATGACTTATACAAAGTTCCTGCAACTATGAGATTGTGCAACTCACGTTTACCGGAAGAACACTTTGTGTGCTACCAAACGTCACAACGTAACTGGGTGATTATAAAGGTGCTCTACAGGTGTTTCTGAAGGTGCATGTTGGGTTGGCATAATTCGAGATTAGGTTTTGTCACTCCGATTGTCGGAGAGGTATCTCTGGGCCCTCACGGTAATACTCATCACCTAAGCCTTGCAAGCATTGTAACTAATGAGTTAGTTATAAGATGATGTGTTACAGAACGAGTAAAGAGACTTGCCGGTAACGAGATTGAACTAGGTATTGGATACCGACGATCAAATCTCGGGCAAGTAACATACCGATGACAAAGGGAACAACGTATGTTGTTATGCGGTTTGACCGATAAAGATCTTCATAGAATATGTAGGAACCAATATGGGCATCCAGGTTCCGCTATTGGTTATTGACCGAGAATAGTTCTAGGTCATGTCTACATAGTTCTCAAACCCGTAGGGTCCGCACGCTTAACGTTACGATGACAGTTTTATTATGAGTTTACAAGTTTTGATGTACCAAAGTTTGTTCGGAGTCCCGGATGTGATCACGGACATGACGAGGAGTCTTGAAATGGTCGAGACATAAAGATTGATATATTGGACGACTATATTCGGACACCGGAAGTGTTCCGGGTGATTTCGGAGAAAACCGGAGTGCCGGAGGGTTACCGGAACCCCCCCCCCCCGGAGAGTTAATGGGCCACATGGGCCTTGGTGGGAAGAGAGAGGGGCGGCCAGGAAGGGCCGCGCGCCCCCTCTCCCTCTGGTCCGAATTGGACTAGGAGGGGGGCGGCGCCCCCCTCTTTCCTTCCCCTCCTCTCCCCCTTCCTTCCCCTCCTAGTAGGAGTAGGAAAGGAGGAGTCCTACTCCTAGTAGGAGGAGGACTCCTCCTCCTGGCGCGCCCAACAAGGGCCGGCCGGCCTCCCCCCTCCCTCCTTTATATACGGGGGCAGGGGCACCCCAAAGACACACAAGTTGATCTACGGATCGTTCCTTAGCCGTGTGCGGTGCCCCCCTCCACCATATTCCACCTCGGTCATATCATCGCAGAGTTTAGGCGAAGCCCTGCGCCGGTAGAACATCATCATCGTCAACACGCCGTCATGCTGACGGAACTCTTCCCCGAAGCTTTGCTGGATCGGAGCCCGGGGATCGTCATCGACCTGAACGTGTGCTGAACTCGGAGGTGTCGTACGTTCGGTGCTTGGATCGGTTGGATCGTGAAGACGTATGACTACATCTACCGTGTTGTCATAACGCTTCCGCTTACGGTCTACGAGGGTACGTGGACGAACACTCTCCCCTCTCGTTGCTATGCCATCACCATGATCTTGCGTGTGCGTAGGAATTTTTTTGAAATTACTACGTTCTCCAACATGCTCTTCCTCCTCATCATCATCATCTCTCCTCATAGAGGGTCCTCCAAGCACTCTTGTGGTTGTTGTTCTAGCTCTCTTCTTCTTCTTTCCTTTAGTAGCCTCATCATCATCTTACTATTCAAGTGTGAATTTCATAGTTTCTTGAGTAGGCTTTCTGAATTTAGACAAAATATCTTTCCTTGGAGGTGCTTTCTTTTGGGAACTAGGCTTTATGGTAGCAACAGGAGCATACTCTTTCCTTGACACTCTCTTCTTTGAGGTGGCCTCATTAGCAACGAAATCTTCATCCTCACTGTCTGAGGTTTTCTTCTTCTTAGTCCTTGTGGCAGCCTTGGGAAGATTTCTAGGAGTGCTTCTGCTGCCCTCATCAAAACTACCACTAGGGCTAGAACCTTCACTGAGATTAACCTCTTCCTCTGACCTGTTCTGGCTGTCACTTGCTTCAGACATCTCTGCAAACTGACCCTTTGAATAGATGGATGTGGTCAGAGTGGATGAGCATCACAAAAATACAGCTGGTTTTGTAAAAAAATGAGATATAAACTTAGTTTTAGTTTTCTGTAGAAAGCATTTCGGAGCTACCAATATGAAAATCTCGGTGACACCGTAGCACTTACAAAGTCTAAACATACATCATCGGTCAGACCGAGTTGCAATTTGATGACTCCGAGATGCTAGGGTTTCACAGATAATTTTCTTTCGGTCTCACCTATCAGTACGCTTCAGTCAGACTGAGTTGTACTTAGTGCAATAGCTAGGGCCAATCGGTTGGACCGAAAACTTCATTTAGGTCGGTTGGAGATGAGCTTGGCAGAAACCTAACCCTAAGTTTTTCATCAAATCTAGTCGAATTTTTGTGTGGATAGAAAGTTCTGATTCATGGCAACAATCCAGGCATTGACTTTGTGCAAAAAATCGGAAGGGGAAATAGGCACAAAGTAATTGAACCATACACTAACTTGGTGACGGTTTGCTACGGTAGTAGCGGTGGAGAAGAATCCCATTGACGGTGGTGGAGACCTGCGGCGAAGGCGCAAGGCAGAGATGGCGATGATCCGGAGACCAAGGGGCGGCATCAATGGGGTGCGGGCGCGAGGAGTTTGAAGAAAATTTTCAAACATTTGGTCCGCGGGATTATTTACCCATGTGCTGTCGGTGGCACCGAGATGCGAGACTGCAAGCAGTTGCAGCAACTCGGTGAGACCGAGCGGTTCTAATCAATAGCACCGAGATAGAAAAGCCTAGATCAGTCTATTGCATTCAGTGAGACTGGGTTGGAATGGTTGGTCAAGCCGAAATGCATTAGATGGTTTTGGAAGACAACCCTTGTCGGATCAGTGGCTCCGAGTGCTCCTCACCTAGAGGGTCCAAAAAAATACTTGTTCAAATTTTTGTGATGTAGCATGAATAGAGTTTGAGACAAGAAAATCATAGATATCTAGAGGAGGTTCTGAGGCATTCTTGTCCATCCATTTGGCCAATAAAAAACCAAAGAATCAAAACAACAAATAGGTGCCCTCGAATGGTGAAATTTATGCAACCAACATGCTCACACAATAAGATAGAAAATGAAATATGTCACAAAGCATGCACAAACACTTCCAGCATCTATCAAGCAATTGGCAATGACTAGGTCATCTATATATGACTATATTGAGTTAGGAGTCAAATGAGAACATTTGACCATAGGTCATACTCATCGTTTAAGCACAAGTTGGGTTACCACTTTTACATAAAGCATTAATGTGTTCACACCATTAGAGTTGCTTTAGCTTAATTCTTAGAGCAAAGCTCCCCCTAGATGTGATATCCCCCCTAAGACGGATGAACTAACCTTGGGTTTTGTCGATGATGACTTCATGTAGATAGTGAAGATGTGGATGCTCAATGTTGATGTAGATCTTTTGGAGCAATCCATCTGAGTGTTGCACTTTGAATACCTACATGGGTTAGTCCCACAAGGAACATACAAGGATATCCATAGACATAGATTGAATTTCACATATGATGATGTCCATGAAAGAACTAGGTTACCTTGTCCCTTGTCTTACCAACAAGAGGGTTTGTGACTCCATGAACTAGTGCAAGATATGAAAGTTGATTGCACATGTCCTTGCCAAAATGAATATGAGTGAAGTATGTTGGCGGAGTCACCCTCAAGAACACTGTAGTTCTTCTTCTTTGGGATACACATCAACTTGATAGTAATCCTTGGAGTTGTAGTCGATTTCAATGAAGTAGAGCTTGTCTTAGTCTTGGGAACCCACTTGACCATGGCTTTAGGAGCTTCTTCAAATGAGTCAATCTCTTCTTGAAGCTGTCCCTTGCCTTTTAGCTTGTGGTCTTATGGTGGAAGATCATCTTGAACTTGTGTTCCCTCAAAAGAAGTGGGGTCATGCTTCTCTTGTTGAGGAACAAACTTCGTCTTGGGGTATTGATCTTCTTCCCACTCAACTCCATTGGCATTGACCTTTCATTCAAAACCAACACCTTGATTCTTTTGGTGCCTGATAACCCACAAGTGTAGGGGCTTGCAATAGTTTTTGATAAGTAAGAGAGTCGAACCCAACGAGGAGCTAAAGGTAGAATAAATATTCCCTCAAGTTCTATCGACCATCAATACAACTCTACGCACGCTTGACGTTCGCTTTACCTAGAACAAGTATGAAACTAGAAGTACTTTGCAGGTGTTGTTGGATAGCTTTGCAAGCTAATAAAGAGCACGTAAACATAAACTAGGGGCTGTTTAGATAAAGATGCAAAAAAGTAAATAAAGCGAGTGTGGAAAAGTGGTGGTAGGAGTTATGAAAGTGTCCCTAAGAAATTGACTACGTTACTAGACCGATAGCAAGTTTTATGTGGGAGAGGCATAAGCTAACATACTTTCTCTTCTTGGATCATATGCACTTATGATTAGAACTCTAGCAGGCGTCCGCAACTACTAAAGATTCATTAAGGTAAAACCCAACCATAGCATTAAAGCATCAAGTCCTCTTTATCCCATACGCAACAATCTACTTACTCGGGTTTGTGTTTCAGTCACTCACGCAACCCACTATAAGCAAATCCTGAATGCATTGCAACACCCTACAACGGGAATCCCTCACACTTGCGCGACACGGAGGGCACCATAGGATAGCACCAATAAGAAAAAATGCAACTCAAACCAATCATAGCAATTCATCAATCACCGATAGGACAACGAAAATCTACTCAGACATCATAGGATGGCAACACATCATTGGATAATAATATGAAGCATAAAGTGTTGGGAACGTAGTAGAAATTCAAAATTTTCCTATGTGTCACCAAGATCTATCTATGGAGAAACCAGCAACGAGGGGAAGGAGAGTGCGTCTACATACCCTTGTAGATCGCTAAGCGGAAGCGTTCAAGAGAACAGGGTTGAAGGAGTCGTACTCGTCGTGATCCAAATCACCGGAGATCCTAGTGCCGAACGGGCGGCACCTCCGCGTTCAACACACGTACAGCCCGGTGACATCTCCCACGCCTTGATCCAGCAAGGAGAGAGGAAGAGGTTGAGGAAGACTCCATCCAGCAGCAGCACAACGGCGCGGTGGTGGTGGAGGAGCGTGGCAATCCTGCACGGCTTCGCCAAGCACCGCGGGAGAGGAGAAGGGAGAGAGGTAGGGCTGTGCCAAGAGGGAGAAGTTCTCATGTGTTGGGCAGCCCCCAGACCTCAAGTATTTATAGGGGGAGGGGAGGGGGCTGCGCCCGCTCTAGGGTTCCCTCCCCAGGGGTGGCGGCAGCCCCCAGATCCCATCTGGGTGGCGGCCACAAGGGGAGAGGGGGGAGGCGCACCTAGGGTGGGCCTTAGGGCCCATCTGCCCTAGGGTTTGCCCCCCCCCCTCCCCACTTCCCTGCGCCTTGGGCCCTGTGGGGGGGCACACCAGCCCACCTGGGGCTGGTCCCCTCCCACACTTGGCCCATGCAGCCCTCCGGGGTTGGTGGCCCCACTTGGTGGATCCCCGGGACCCTCCCGGTGGTCCTGGTACGTTACCGAAAAAACCCGAAACTTTTCCGGTGACCAAAACAGGACTTCCCATATATAAATATTTACCTCCGGACCATTCCGGAACTCCTCGTGACGTCCGGGATCTCATCCGGGACTCTGAACAACATTCGGTAACCACATACAAACTTCCTTTATAACTCTAGCGTCATCGAACCTTAAGTGTGTAGACCCTACGGGTTCGGGAGACATGTAGACATGACCGAGACGTTCTCCGGTCAATAACCAGCAGCGGGATCTGGATACCCATGTTGGCTCCCACATATTCCACGATGATCTCATCGGATGGACCACGATGTCAAGGACTCAATCGATCCCGTATACAATTCCCTCTGTCTAGCGGTATTGTACTTGCCCGAGATTCGATCGTCGGTATACTGATACCTTGTTCAATCTCATTACCGGCACGTCTCTTTACTTGTTCCGTAACACATCATCCCATGATCAACCCCTTGGTCACATTGTGCACATTATGATGATGTCCTACCGAGTGGGCCCAGAGATACCTCTCCATTTACACGGAGTGACAAATCCCAGTCTCGATTCGTGCCAACCCAACAGACACTTTCGGAGATACCTGTAGTGCACCTTTATAGCCACCCAGTTACGTTGTGACATTTGGTACACCCAAAGCATTCCTACGGTATCCGGGAGTTGCACAATCTCATGGTCTAAGGAAAAAATACTTGACATTAGAAAAGCTTTAGCATACGAACTACGATCTTTGTGCTAGGCTTAGGATTGGGTCTTGTCCATCACATCATTCTCCTAATGATGTGATCCCGTTATCAACGACATCCAATGTCCATGGTCAGGAAACCGTAACCATCTATTGATCAACGAGCTAGTCAACTAGAGGCTTACTAGGGACATGGTGTTGTCTATGTATCCACACATGTATCTGAGTTTCCTATCAATACAATTATAGCATGGATAATAAACGATTATCATGAACAAGGAAATATAATAATAACTAATTTATTATTGCCTCTAGGGCATATTTCCAACAGTCTCCCACTTGCACTAGAGTCAATAATCTAGTTCACATCGCCATGTGATTAACACTCACAGGTCACATCACCATGTGACCAACATCCAAAGAGTTTACTAGTGTCATTAAACTAGTTCACATCATCATGTGATTAAGACTCAATGAGTTCTGGGGTTTGATCATGTTTGCTTGTGAGAGAAGTTTTAGTCAACGGGTCTGCAACATTCAGATCCGTATGTACTTCGCAAATCTCTATGTCATATTGTAAATGCTGCTTCCACGCTCCACTTGGAGCTATTCCAAATGGTTGTTCCACTATACGTATCCTGTTTGCTACTTAGAGTCATTCGGATAGGTGTTAAAGCTTGCATCGACGTAACCCTTTACGTCGAACTCTTTATCACCTCCATAATCGAGAAACATATCCTTTTTCCTCTAAGGATAATTTTGACCGCTATCTGGTGATCCACTCCTTGATCACCTTTGTACCCTCTTCCCAGATATGTAGTAAGGCACACATCAGGTGCGGTACACAACATAGCATACTATAGAGCCTACGTCTGAGTCATAGGGGACGACATTCGTCCTTTCTCTCTCTTCTGCCGTGGTCGAGCTTTAACTCTTAACTTCATACCTTACAACTCAGGCAAGAACTCCTTCTTTGACTGATCCATCTTGAACACCTTCAAGATCATGTCAAGGTATGTGCTCAATTGAAAGTATTATTAAGAATTTTGATCTATCTTATAGATCTTGATGCTTATTGTTCAAGTAGACTAATCCAGGTTTTCCATTGAAAAACACTTTTCAAATAACCCTATATGCTTTACAGAAAATTCTACATCATTTCTGATCATCAATATGTCAACAACATATACTCATCAGAAATTCTATAGTGCTCCCACTCACTTCTTTGGAAATACAAGTTTCTCATAAACTTTGTATAAATCCAAAATCTTTGATCATCTCATCAAAGCATACATTCCAACTCCGAGATGCTTACTCCAGTCCTTAGAAGGATCGCTGGAGCTAGCATAGCTTTAGCATCCTTAGGATTGACAAAACCTTTCTGATTGTATCACATACAACCTTTCCTTACGAAAACTGGTAAGGAAACTCGTTTTGACATCCATCTGCCAGATTTCATAAATGCAGCTAATGCTAACATGATTCCGACGGACTTAAGCATCCCTACGGATGAGAAAATCTCATCGTAGTCAACTCCTTGAACTTGTGAAAAACTCTTCGCCACAAGTCGAGCTTCATAGATGGTGACATTACCATCCACATCCGTCTTCTTCTTAAAGATCCATTTATCTCAATGGCTTGCTGATCACCGGACAAGTCCACCAAAGTCCATGCTTTGTTCTGATACATGGATCCTATCTCGGATTTCATGGCTTCTAACCATTTGTCGGAATTTGGGCCCACCATCACTTCTCCATAGCTCGTAGGTTAATTGTTGTCTAGCAACATGACCTTCAAGACAGGATTATTGTACCACTCTGAAATAGTATGCATCCTTGTCACCCTACGAGGTACGATAGTGACTTGATCCAAAACTTCATGATCACTATCATAAGCTTCTACTTCAATTGGTGTAGGCGCTATAGGAACAATTTCTTGTGCCCTGTTACACACTTGTTGAAGTGACGGTTCAATAACCTCATCAAGTCTCCACCATCCTCCCACTCAATTCTTTCAAGACAAACTTTTCCTCGAGAAAGGACCCGATTCAAGAAACAATCCCTATTGCTTTCGGATCTGAATTACGAGGTATACCCAACTGTTTTGGGTGTCCTATGAAGATGCATTTTATCCGCTTTGGGTTCGAGCTTATCAACCTGAAACTTTTTTCACATAAGCGTCGCAGCCCCAAACTTTTAAGAAACGACAACTTAGGTTTCTCCAAACCATAGTTCAAACGGTGTCGTCTCAACGGAATTACATGGTGCCCTATTAAAGTGAGTGTGGTTGTCTCTAATGCCTAACCCATGAATGATAGTGGTAATTCGATAAGAGACATCATGGTACGCACCATATCCAATAGGGTGCAACTATGATGTTCGGACACACCATCACATTATGGTGTTCCAGGCGGTATTAATTGTGAAACAATTTCCACAATGTCTTAATTGTGTGCCAAAGCTCGTAACTCAGATACTCATCTCTATGATCATATCATAGACATTTTATCCTCTTGTCACGATGATCTTCAACTTCACTCTGAAATTACTTGAACCATTCAATAATTCAGACTTGTGTTTCATCAAGTAAATATACTCAACATCTACTCGAATCATCTGTGAAGTAAGAACATAACGATATTCACTGCATGCCTCAGCACTCATTGGACTGCACACATCAAAATGTGTTACTTCCAACAAGTTGCTATCTTGTTCCATCTTACTGAAACGAGGCTTTTCAGTCATCTTGCCCATGTGGTATGATTTGCATATCTCAAGTGATTCAAAATCAAGTGAGTCCAAACGATCCATCTGCATGGAGTTTCTTCATGCGTATACACCAATAGACATGGTTCGCATGTCTCAAACTTTTCAAAAATGAGTGAGTCCAAAGATCCATCAACATGGAGCTTCTTCATGCGTTTTATACCAATATGACTTACATGGCAGTGCCACAAGTAAGTGGTACTATCATTACTATCTTATATCTTTTGGCATGAAAATGTGTATCACTACGATCGAGATTCAATAAACCATTCCTTTAGGTGCAAGACCATTGAAGGTATTATTCAAATAAATAGAGTAACCATTATTCTCCTTAAATGAATAACCGTATTGCGATAGACATAATCCAATCATGTCTATGCTCAACGCAAACACCAAATGACAATTATTCAGGTTTAATACTAATCTTGATGGTAGAGGGAGCGTGCGATGTTTGATCACATCAAACTTGGAAACACTTCCAACACATATCGTCAGCTCACCTTTAGCTAGTCTCCGTTTATTCCGTAGCTCTTTTATTTCGAGTTACTAACACTTAGCAACCGAACCGGTATCTAATACCCTGGTGCTACTAGGAGTACTAGTAAAGTACACATTAACATAATGTATATCCAATATACTTCTATCGACCTTGCCAGCCTTCTTATCTACCAAGTATCTAGGGTAATCCTGCTCCAGTGGTTGTTCCCCTTATTACAGAAGCACTTAGTCTCGGGTTTGGGTTCAACCTTGGGTTTCTTCACTAGAGCAGCAGCTGATTTGCCGTTTCATGAAGTATCCCTTCTTGCCCTTGCCCTTCTTGAAACTAGTGGTTTCACCAACCATCAACAATTGATGCTCCTTCTTGATTTCTACTTTCGCGGTGTCAAACATCGCGAATACCTCAAGGATCATCATATCTATCCCTGATATGTTATAGTTCATCACGAAGCTCTAGCAGCTTGGTGGCAATGACTTTGGAGAAACATCACTATCTCATCTGGAAGATCAACTCCCACTCGATTCAAGTGATTGTTGCACTCAGACAATCTGAGCACAAGCTCAACGATTGAGCTTTTCTCCCTTAGTTTGCAGGCTAAGAAAATCGTCGGAGGTCTTATACCTCTTGACGTGGGCACGAGCCTGAAATCCCAATTTCAGCCCTCGAAACATCTCATATGTTCCGCGACGTTTCGAAAATCGTCTTTGGTGCCTCAACTCTAAACCGTTTAACTGAACTATCACGTAGTTATCAAAACGTGTATGTCCGATGTTCGCAACATCCACAAACGACGTTTGGGGTTCAGCACACTGAGCGGTGCATTAAGGACATAAGCTTTCTACTGTCCGCATAATCGCTACTGTCAACTTTCAACTATATTTTCTCTAGGAACATATCTAAACAGTGGAACTAAAGCGCGAGCTTACGACATAATTTGCAAAGATCTTTTGACTATGTTCAGGATAATTAAGTTCATCTTATGAACTCCCACTCAGATAGACATCCCTCTAGTCATCTAAGTGATTACATGATCCGAGTCAACTAGGCCGTGTCCGATCATCACGTGAGACGGACTAGTCATCATCGGTGAACATCTTCATGTTGATCGTATCTACTATACGACTCATGCTCGACCTTTCGGTCTCTTGTGTTCCGAGGCCATGTCTGTACATGCTAGGCTCGTCAAGTTAACCTAAGTGTTTCGCGTGTGTAAATCTGGCTTACACCCGTTGTATGTGAACGTAAGAATCTATCACACCCGATCATCACGTGGTGCTTCGAAACGACGAACTTTCGCAACGGTGCACAGTTAGGGGGAACACTTTCTTGAAATTTTAATGAGGGATCATCTTATTTACTACCGTCGTTCTAAGCAAATAAGATGCATAAACATGATAAACATCACATGCAATCAAATAGTGACATGATATGGCCAATATCATTTTGCTCCTTTTGATCTCCATCTTCGGGGCTCCATGATCATCATCGTCACCGGCATGACACCATGATCTCCATCATCATGATCTCCATCATCGTGTCTTCATGAAGTTGTCTCGCCAACTATTACTTCTACTACTATGGCTACCGGTTAGCAATAAAGTAAAGTAATTACATGGCGTTGTTTCAATGACACGCAGGTCATACAATAAATTAAGACAACTCCTATGGCTCCTGCCGGTTGTCATACTCATCGACATGCAAGTCGTGATTCCTATTACAAGAACATGATCAATCTCATACATCACATATCATTCATCACATTCTTCTTGGCCATATCACATCACATAGCATACCCTGCAAAAACAAGTTAGACGTCCTCTAATTGTTGTTTGCATGTTTTACGTGGCTGCTATGGGTTTCTAGCAAGAACGTTTCTTACCTACGCAAAACCACAACGTGATATGCCAATTGCTATTTACCCTTCATAAGGACCCTTTTCATCGAATCCGTTCCGACTAAAGTGGGAGAGACTGGCACCCGCTAGCCACCTTATGCACCAAGTGCATGTCAGTCGGTGGAACCTGTCTCACGTAAGTGTACGTGTAAGGTCGGTCCGGGCCGCTTCATCCCACAATACCGTCGAAACAAGATTGGACTAGTAACGGTAAGCATATTGAACAAAATCAACGCCCACAACTACTTTGTGTTCTACTCGTGCAAAGAATCTACGCAATAGACCTAGCTCATGATGCCACTGTTGGGGAACGTAGCAGAAATTCAAAATTTTCCTACGTGTCACCAAGATCTATCTATGGAGAAACCAGCAACGAGGGGAAGGAGAGTGCATCTACATACCCTTGTAGATCGCTAAGCGGAAGCGTTCAAGAGAACGGGGTTGAAGGAGTCGTACTCGTCGTGATCCAAATCACCGGAGATCCTAGTGCCGAACGGGCGGCACCTCCGCGTTCAACACACGTACAGCCCGGTGACGTCTCCCACGCCTTGATCCAGCAAGGAGAGAGGAAGAGGTTGAGGAAGACTCCATCCAGCAGCAGCACAACGGCGTGGTGGTGGTGGAGGAGCGTGGCAATCCTGCAGGGCTTCGCCAAGCACCGCGGGAGAGGAGAAGGGAGAGAGGTAGGGCTGTGCCAAGAGGGAGAAGTTCTCATGTGTTGGGCAGCCCCCAGACCTCAAGTATTTATAGGGGGAGGGGAGGGGGCTGCGCCCCCTCTAGGGTTCCCTCCCCAGGGGTGGCGGCAGCCCCCAGATCCCATCTGGGTGGCGGCCACAAGGGGAGAGGGGGGAGGCGCACCTAGGGTGGGCCTTAGGGCCCATCTGCCCTAGGGTTTGCCCCCCCCTCCCCACTTCCATGCGCCTTGGGCCCTGTGGGGGGCACACCAGCCCACCTGGGGCTGGTCCCCTCCCACACTTGTCCCATGCAGCCCTCAGGGGTTGGTGGCCCCACTTGGTGGACCCCCGGAACCCTCCCGGTGGTCCTGGTACGTTACCGAAAAAACCCGAAACTTTTCCGGTGACCAAAACAGGACTTCCCATATATAAATCTTTACATCCGGACCATTCCGGAACTCCTTGTGACGTCCGGGATCTCATCCGGGACTTCGAACAACATTCGGTAACCACATACAAACTTCCTTTATAACTCTAGCATCATCGAACCTTAAGTGTGTAGACCCTACGGGTTCGGGAGACATGTAGACATGACCGAGACGTTCTCCGGTCAATAACCAGCAGCGGGATCTGGATACCCATGTTGGCTCCCACATGTTCCATGATGATCTCATCGGATGAACCACGAGGTCAAGGACTTAATCGATCCCGTATACAATTCCCTCTGTCTAGCGGTATTGTACTTGCCCGAGATTTGATCGTCGGTATACCGATACCTTGTTCAATCTCGTTACCGGCAAGTCTCTTTACTCGTTCCGTAACACATCATCCCGTGATCAACCCCTTGGTCACATTGTGCACATTATGATGATGTCCTACCGAGTGGGCCCAGAGATACCTCTCCATTTACACGGAGTGACAAATCCCAGTCTCGATTCGTGCCAACCCAACAGACACTTTCGGAGATACCTGTAGTGCACCTTTATAGCCACCCAGTTACGTTGTGACGTTTGGTACACCCAAAGCATTCCTACGGTATCCGGGAGTTGCACAATCTCATGGTCTAAGGAAATGATACTTGACATTAGAAAAGCTTTAGTATACGAACTACGATCTTTGTGCTAGGCTTAGGATTGGGTCTTGTCTATCACATCATTCTCCTAATGATGTGATCCCGTTATCAACGACATCCAATGTCCATGGTCAGGAAACCGTAACCATCTATTGATCAACGAGCTAGTCAACTAGAGGCTTACTAGGGACATGGTGTTGTCTTTGTATCCACACATGTATCTGAGTTTCCTATCAATACATTTATAGCATGGATAATAAAAGATTATCATGAACAAGGAAATATAATAATAACTAATTTATTATTGCCTCTAGGGCATATTTCCAACATAAAGAACCATGTTCAAGTAGAGCGTACAGCGGGTTGCGGGAGGGTGGACCGCTGAATATAGAAGGGGGAAGGTGATGGAGATGTTGGTGAAGATGACGGTAGTGTTGGTGAAGATCGCGGTGATGATGATGGCCCCCGGCAGCGCTCCGGCGCCACCGGAAGCAAGGGGGAGAGAGGCCCCCTTCTTCTTCTTCTTCCTTGACCTCCTCCCTAGATGGGAGAAGGGTTTCCCCTCTGGTCCTTGGCTCCCATGGCTTGGGAGGGGCGAGAGCCCCTCCGATATTGGATCTATCTCTCTGTTTCTACGTTCTTTGTTTCTGCCCCTTCACCGTTTCCTTTATATCTGGAGATCCGTAACTCCGATTGGGGTGAATCTTTTGCCCAGATTTTTCTTGTAAAATTAGATTTCTTGCGGAAAAAGAAGAGCATCAACCGCCTTACGAGTGGCCCACGAGAGTCCAGGGCGCACCCAGGGGGGAGGGCACGCCCCCTGTCTCGTGGCCACCCCGGACACCGTTTCGCGTTGATTCTTCCTCCGGAAAATCCCAAATATTCCAAAATAATTCTCCGTCCGTTTTTATCCTGTTTGGATTCTGTTTGATTTTGGTTTTCTGTGAAACATAAAACATGCAACAGACATGAACTGGCACTGGGCACTGGATCAATATGTTAGTCCCAAAAATAGTATAAAAAGTTGCCAAAAGTATATGAAAGTTAAAGAATATTGGCATGGAACAATCAAAAATTATAGATATGACGGAGACGTATCAGCATCCCCAAGCTTAATTCCTGCTCGTCCTCGAGTAGGTAAATGATAAAAAAAAATATTTTTTGATGTGGAATGCTACCTAGCATAATCTTGATCATATTTCTAATCATGGCATGAATATTAAGACACGAGTGATTCAAAGCAATAATCTATCATTTGACATAAAAACAATAATACTTCAAGCATACCAACCAAGCAATTATGTCTTATCAAAATAACCTAGCCAAAGAAAGCTCATCCCTACAAAATCATATAGTCTGGCTATGCTCCATCTTCGTCACACAAAATGCTCGCATCATGCACAACCCCGATGAAGAGCCGAGCAATTGGTTCATAATTTTTAACGCGCTTCAGCTTTTTCAACTCTTACGCAATACATGAGCGCAAGCCATGGACATAGCACTATGGTGGTATATGGTGGTGGTTGTGAGGACAAAAAGGGAGAAGATAGTCTCACATCAACTAGGCGTATCAACGGGCTATGGATATGCCCACCAATAGATATCAATGTGAGTGAGTAGGGATTGCCATGCAATGGATGCACTAGAGCTATAAATATATGAAAGCTCAACAAAAGAAACTAAGTGGGTGTGCATCCAACTTGCTTGCTCATGAAGACCTAGGGCATTTTGAGGAAGCCCATCATTGGAATATACAAGCCAAGTTCTATAATGAAAAATTCCCACTAGTATATGAAAGTGAAAGCATAGGAGACTCTCTCTATGAAGAACATGGTGCTACTCTGAAGCACAAGTGTGGTAAAAGGATAGTAACATTGCCCCTTCTCTCTTTTTCTCTCATTTTTTTCTTTTTTCTTTTTTTCTTTTTCTTTTTTTTCTTTTCTTTTTTTCTTTTTCTTTTTCTTTTTCTTTTTCTTTTTTTTTGTGGGCTTCTTTGGCCTCTTTTGTTTTTATAAAGTCCGAAGTCCCATCCCGACTTGTGGGGGATAGTCCTCATCATCCTTTCCTCACTCGGACAATGCTCTAATAATGAAGATCATCACACTTTTGTGGATTTACAACTCAAGAATTACAACTCAAAGCTAGAACAAAATATGACTCTATATGAATGCCTCCGGCGGTGTACCAGGATATGCAATGAATCAAGAGTGACACGTATGAAAATTATGAAGGTGGCCTTGCCACAAATACGATGTCAACTACATGATCATGCAAAGAGCAATATGACAATGATGAAATGTGTCATAATAAACGGAACGGTGGAAAATTGCATGGCAATATATCTCGGAATGGCTATGGAAATGGCATATAGGTAGGTATGGTGGCTGTTTTGAGGAAGGTAAATAATGGGTTTATTCTACCGGCGAAAGTTGTGCGGTAAAATAGAGACTAGCAAAGTGGAAGGATGAGTGTGCGTATATCCATGGACTCACATTAGTCATAAAGAACTCATATACTTATTGCAAAAGTCTACTTAGCCCTCGAAGCAAAGTACTACTACGCATGCCCCAAGAGGGATAGATTGGTAGGAAAATACCATCGCTCGTCCCCGACTGCCACTCATAAGGTAGACAATGAAAAAACACCTCATGCTCCAACTTCGTTACATAACGGTTCACCATACGTGCATGCTATGGGACTTTCAAACCTCAACACAAGTATTTCTCAATTTCACAATTACTCAACTAGCATGACTCTAATATCACCACCTTTATATCGCAAAACTATTGCAAGGAATCAAACATATCATATTCAGCGATCTACAAGTTTATGTAGGATTTTATGACTAACCATGTGATTGACCAATTCCTGTCATCTCTCTAAATAGATATAAGTGAACCAAGAGAGTTTAATTCTTTCTACAAAAGATATGTCCATGCTCTAACAAATATAAGTGAAGAAAAAGAGCATTCTACAAATGGCGGTTTTCTATGTGAAGAGAAACAGGCAATCCAAACTTCAAATGATATAAGTGAAGCACATGGAGCATTCTATAAAGCCATACTCAAAATATTTAAGTGAAGTTCAATGAGCATTCTATAAATCAACCAAGGACTATCTCATACCAGCATGGTGCATAAAAGAAAAATGAAAACTAAATGCAAAAGACGCTCCAAGACTTGCACATAATGCATGAACGAAACGAATCCGGAAACATACCCATACTTGTTGAAGAAAGAGGGGATGCCTTCTAGGGCATCCCCAAGCTTAGACGCTTGAGTCTCCTTGAATATTTACTTGGGGTGCCTTGGGAATCCCCAAGCTTGAGCTCTTTCCTCTCTTCCTTTTCCTCATATCGAGACATCCTCGCTTAGACACTTCATCCACACAAAACTTCAACAGAAAACTCGGTAAGATCCGTTAGTATAATAAAGCAAATCACCACTCTAAGTATTGTAGAAAACCAATTCATATATCGTTTTTGCATTGTGTCTACTGTAATATAGCTTTTTCGTGGCTTAATCCACTGATATAAATTTATAGTTTCATCAAAACAAGTAAACTATGCATCAAAAACAGAATCTGTTAAAAACAGAACAGTCTGTAGAAATCTGAACACTCACCATACTTCTGGTACCCCAAAATTCTACAAAAATTAGAAAAAATAAAAAAGTTTTATGGAAAGACAGTGCAAAAGGAATCAGAACCAATTGACCTTCCAGTTAAAAATGTAAAATCGTGCACTACAGCCAAAGTTTTTGTCCAGCACCGTACAAACCAACAAGCATTGTAAACATCCTAAAGGCAAACCTTGGCACATTATTTTTATAATACAATGGAATTGTACAAGGGGATAATTATTTTTGATGAAAAGTTTCTGTAATCAAGATTCACAAAGTTTCCGTGAGCATGAACAAAGTTCAAGGCTAGCTCCCACTTCAACAATGCTTGTCTCTCTCACTTTCACTTTCCTTTTTGAAAAGTTTTTAGGTTCCCCTCTTTATTTTTTTTTTGTTTTTAAACTATATAAAAGCACTCAACAGAAATAAATTACTCTCTAAAACTTCCGGGTTGTCTCCCTGGCAGCGCTTTCTTTAAAGCCATTAAGCTAGGCATTTAGTGCTCAAGTAATGAATCCACCCGGATCCCAAGGTATATCAAAGCCAATTTTAATTAACAATTATTTGTAATTTAGTAGTGAGCACAAAGTAACATATATCATGCAACAACAAAGTCTAACTCTCTTCCTATGCATCAGCATGTCATAAAAGAACAATTCATGCACACAAAGTAAAGGCCAATGCATAGTATAAGCAGTTTCTTGCAATTCTATCGTGTTGGAAACATAAAGAGGCGGAGATGTAGTTCCTCTCTCATAATAATTGCAAGTAGGAGCAGCAAGCACATGCATATTACATTCATCAAAATCATCATGTGCAATGGTAAAAGGCAACCCACCAATATAATCCTTAATAAGCACAAACTTCTCCGATATAGTGTAGTTGGGAGAATTCAAAAAGATAATAGGACTATCATGCATGGGTGCAATAGCAACAATTTCATGTTTAACATAAGGAACTATAGCAAGTTCATCTCCATAAGCATAATTCATATTGGCATCTTGGCCACAAGCATCATCAAAAATGGATATTTCAAACAAATTCAAGGGATCATAGCAATCATCCTTCGGTAAGCACGAAGGGGAATTAAATAATGTATGGGTTGGAGGGTTACTCTCATTAGAAGGTGGGCACGGGTAGCTAATCCGCTCTTCCTCCTTTTGTTCTTCGCTCTCCTCGTCATCTTTTTCATCCAATGAGCTCACAGTTTCATCAATTTCTTCTTCCATAGCTTCCTGCAAAATATTAGTCTCTTCTTGGACATCGGGGTAGGCCTCAATATAGAGTTTAACATATGCATTAGAAGCATAATTATCATAGAAATATTCAAGTATGGAAAAATATTCAGATTTGTAGAGAGTAGCATCATACTTTTCAATCAAAGAAGCAATTTCATAAGCACCCTTAAAAGCAACAAATTCTTCAATTTGTTGAACATCATAGTAATTATAAACATCCTTAGAATATGAAGATACGATTCCATTATCACTAAACAAGCATTGGTAGGGAAGGTGTTTCTTAGGGTTTTCAGAACAACAAGTAACATCATATAATTCACATAAAGTCCAAGCATAGCATTGCAAACGTTGAATTTGATCCCATAATAGTTTCCCTTTTTCAGATATACGGTGTCGCACATAACAAGCATGCTCATCTAAAGATTTGCCCTCAACTAAGCTAGTTGGGGTTTCAGCACGAGCACAAAGGGATCGAAGATGATCCAAGTAAAAAGCTTCAGGAGTGTGATATATTTTGAGTGGTTCTTCAACCATTGGTTCAGTAGGTACAACTAATTTTTTTTGGTATTTTGCGTTTCCTACCCATAAATAAAGATAGAAAACAACTAAGAACAGCAAATAAAAATTACTTAGTGATAAAGCAAACAAGCACACACGAGAATATTCACCCCACGCTATGACTCCCCGGAAACGGCGCCAGAAAAAGGTCTTGATAACCCCAAAGTGTAGGGGATCGCAATAGTTTTCGATAAGTAAGAGTGTCGAACCCAACGAGGAGCTAAAGGTAGAATAAATATTCCCTCAAGTTCTATCGACCACCGATACAACTGTACGCACGCTTGACATTCACTTTACCTAGAACAAGTAGAAGTACTTTGTAGGTGTTGTTGGATAGCTTTGCAAGATAATAAAGAGCACGTAAACATAAATTAGGGGCTGTTTAGATAAAGATGCAAAAAATTAAATAAAGCGAGTGTAAAAAAGTGGTGGTAGGAGTTATGAAAGTGTCCCTAAGCAATTGACTACGTTACTAGACCGATAGCAAGTTTTGTGTGGGAGAGGCATAAGCTAACATACTTTCTCTTCTTGTATCATATGCACTTATGATTGGGACTCTAGCAAGCATCCGCAACTACTAAAGATTCATTAAGGTAAAACCCAACCATAGCATTAAAGCATCAAGTCCTCTTTATCCCATACGCAACAATCTACTTACTCGGGTTTGTGTTTCAGTCACTCACGCAACCCACTATAAGCGAATCATGAACGCATTGCAACACCCTACAGCGGGAATCCCTCACGCTTGCGCGACACGGAGGGCACCATAGGACAGCATCAATAATAAAACATGCAACTCAAACCAATCATAGAAATTCATCAATCACCGACAGGACAACGAAAATCTAGTCAGACGTCATAGGATGTCAACACATCATTGGATAATAATATGAAGCATAAAGCACCATGTTCAAGTAGAGGGTACAGCGGGTCGCGGGAGAGTGGACCGCTGAATATAGAAGGGGGAAGGTGATGGAGATGTTGGTGAAGATGACGCGGTGTTGGTGAAGATCGCGGTGATGATGATGGCCCCCGGCAGCGCTCCGGCGCCACCGGAAGCAAGGGGAGAGAGGCTCCTTTCTTCTTCTTCTTCCTTGACCTCCTACCTAGATGGGAGAAGGGTTTCCCCTCTGGTCCTTGGCTCCCATGGCTTGGGAGGGGCGAGAGCCCCTCCGAGATTGGATCTATCTCTCTGTTTCTGCGTTCTCTGTTTCTACCCCTTCACCGTTTCCTTTATATCTCGAGATCCGTAACTCCGATTGGGGTGAATCTTTCGCCCAGATTTTTCTTGTAAAATTAGCTTTCTTGTGGCAAAAGAAGAGCGTCAACCGCCTTACGGGTGGCCCACGAGAGTCCAGGGCGAACCCAGGGGGAGGGCGCGCCCACCTGTCTCGTGGCCACCGCGGACACCATTTTGCGTTGATTCTTCCTCCGGAAAATCCCAAATATTCCAAAATAATTCTCCGTCCATTTTTATCCCGTTTGGATTCCGTTTGATATTGATTTTCTGCGAAACATAAAACATGCAACAGACAGGAACTGGCACTGGGCACTGGATCAATATGTTAGTCCCAAAAATAGTATAAAAAGTTGCCAAAATTATATGAAAGTTCAAGAATATTGGCATGGAACAATCAAAAATTATAGATACGACAGAGACGTATCAGCATCCCCAAGCTTTTAGACACCCATGCTCTTGCTCTAAATTTAGCTTCTCAAAGCGTAGCTTTCATGAGTTCTTAGGAGTTGTCTATGATCCTCTAGAGTTGTTTCATGAGCTAACTTAAGAGTGTTTAGTTTTTTAGTTAGATACTCAATCTCCTTCTTATCATTGTCATTAATTTCATCTTGATTAGGATGATTACTAGCAAATTCATCATAGTTTTCATCACTAGTGTTGTCAACAAGTAAAGCATCATCACCTAGCAAATCATCTTCATCACTATTGAAATCATCTTCATCAACGAGCATTGCGCTCTCGAGGACACATGGGAATTATTGTTAAGCTAGTTTTCATCATGCTCATATGATGTAGCGAGCACGATCCCAATGGACCGAAGTCCCTGTGCTTAAGTGTCATCCCGAGATCGGTAATGCTGACACACACAGTACTCAAGGAATTATAATAGAGTTCAATCATCCACTTATTACATCGAGTCCTCATAAAGAGTATGATTACACAAAAATATCATGGTTGAAGGCCATCTAAACTAAATAACTACGGAACCTTCGAAGGTAAATGAGTCCATCAACTCCAACGGCATAGCTGAGTGTACGACAACGACCTATCACACCTTATTTGTCGTCTGAGTAGTCTGCAACATGAGACGTTGCAGCCGTGTAGGTCAGCACATTGAATATGCTGGCAGAGTTACACTGTAAAGCAATGAATGCAAGAACTATATCTACATGCAATATTTGGCTGGTGGAGGCTCTAAGTTTATAATTTTGTATAAAGCTAGTTTTTTCCTACAACAAAGGAATAAATTTATTTAACTACTCCCAAGTTGTACCAATATTTGAGAAGGTTCCTCCAACTCAAATCCCAATTAACAAGTATCATCATTAAACCCACTTCAATTAATTACAGAGTGTTGAGATCAACAATAATATCTAATTCCAGATACTCAAGATGTCCATAACCTGGGACACGTCTAACCATGACTAGTTTATACACTCTGAAGAGGTTGCGCACTTTTCCCCACAAGACTCGACCGCATCCATGATCGGAAGATCGAGACATAGTCTTTCTGAAGCATTAACTCTCTACTCCGGGCAGACCGGTACACCTACTTTCCCACTACATCTGCTAGTCCACCTCTTCGAGAGCTCATACAACTTACTCAACTATGCCAGAGCCCATAATGGCTTGTGGCTGCACACGAAAGTTTCTAGTTATGAAATTTTCATATGATCCCTTTGGGCCTGGGTGGCGAACCAAGGGAAAATCACATGGGTACTCTGGGATTTCCCTAATGGACAAACAATAGATTCTCCAGGTGCTCCAACCAATCCACCCAGATGTGTATGAAAGTTGCCACCTTAATGTTATCCATGATTAATAACTCTCATACTTCCATGTGAATCACGATCCAATCCCCGTCTACGAGCATGACTACGCAATAATAAAGCATAACATATATTCCTGGGGTGATCAAAAGGTATTAGGTTCCAACCTCAAGTACTACAACCAAACCACACGTTCCCAATCCTACTCATGCAAATATTTGAGAGGGCGATACTAATGCATAGTAAAAACTGGGTATAGAAGAGTATGATCAAAGTGTAACTTGCCTTGCTGACGATCTGCAAACTTTAGAGATTCATAGTAACAAGCTTTGCACTCTGGGTAATCTAGCATAGACAAACAATAGCATACATAAGCAATCACTCAAACGAAACAGAGAGAAATCGAGAAAAGATCCAAATCAAACACGAAATAAGAAAATGTCTAAACTAAACAGAAAACAAAACCTAACAGCATTATTTTCATGTGGATTAGATCTTAACAGTAGGTACATGTGATTAGCTACGATTTGCAAAAAGAAACAGCTCAAACGGAGAAATGAAACTCAAGATACGAACGAACCAAGATCGTTTACTAATCTGAACTAAACTCAAATTTTAAATTTTCAAAATCATGTTCAAGTTAGTTAACTGGAAAGAAAAGATCATTACGAACATTTAGGCGCTGGGTTCATCTAATTTGGAAAAACGAGCAAAAAGTTACGCTAGTTTTAAGATCAGGGGCTAAATCACGAAAAAACTATTCGCGGATAGGTCCCTGGCCGAAAATAAAACTAAAAAGAAAAATCTACCATGCAACGTTCGTTAACAGAACTAAAGAACAAAAACCGTTTAATGAACGTTCGTTAATTAATCTAACCTATAAAAAAATAAACCGATCTAACCTAAACTGAAACAAAAAGCGAAAAAACGATTGGACCGAGCGGTTTTACCGGTTCGCCGGAGTTGACCGGCCGGCGGCAGATCGGATCGGGCATGGCAGTGTTGGGCGGCGCCGTGCGGCGGCGCGGGCGGTGGGGCTCCTGGCGGCAGCGACGCGGGCGGCAGTGCAAGGTGACGGCGGTGCGGTGATGCGGTGGCGGTGGCGTGGTGATGCGGCGACAGTGGCGGCGGTGGTGCGGGCGAAGTGCGGGGCGGTGGTGACTTGGGAGGAGAGGAGGGATGGCGGCGCGACTATATAACAGGGCCCTCGGGCTCCTCCGACTTGGGGGAGGAGTCGAGCGGTGGCGGCAGCGGCTCGGACTCATCGGGAGTCTGGCGCGGGCGCAGCAGCACACGCGGGGTAGGCGGTGACTTGCTGGGCCGGCTGGGCCTTCGGCCCAGTTCACCCGGAACTTTTTTTAATTTTTGCCGCAGAGAAAAATCCTAATAAAATATTAAAAAATTCTAAAAATTCTGGAAACAATTTTCACCGTCCAAATCTAATATTTAGGACAAGATGAACATTTTTTCTGGACTAAAATGCAATTTTCAAAAATCAAGTTTTTTGCTAATTCAAATAAAATACAACTAAAATAATAATTTGATTTTAAAACTATTTCTCCAATATTTCTCTTGTGTTGAAGAAGTCATATTATCTTCTCTCATCTAGTTTTGTTATTGGAAATAATTGAGAGAAAAATATTAAAATTAAATTGATCCTCTTTTCAAATTTGAACTAAATTCAACTATGAAAATTTGTGAAACCTCCAACTCTCTCCTTGGGTCCTTGAGTTGCTTAAGATTTCTAGGATCACAACCAAAAAAGAAAACAAAATATGATATGCATATGATGATCTATGTATAACATACAAATTGAAAATTGGGATGTTACAAACCTACCCCCCTTAAGATGAATCTCGCCCTTGAGATTCGGGTTGGTCAGCAAAAAGGTTTGGGTGGTCCTTACGAAGATCTTCTTCTCGCTCCCAAGTGGCTTCCTCTTTGGTATGGTGGCTCCACTGAACTTTGCAAAACTTGATAACCTTGCTACGAGTAACATGGCTAGAAAACTCGAGAATCTTGACTGGCTTCTCTTCATAGGTCAGATCGCTATCCAACTGAATTGCTTCCAGTGGCACTGAATCTCTGAGAGGAATATCGTCCATCTCTGCGGGCATTTCTTCAACTAGGAAACGTGAAACACATCATGAACTCCTGATAATCCTTCAGGCAATTCCAACTTGTATGCAACTTCTCCCATGCGTTCCAAAACTCTGTATGGTCCCACAAAACGTGGTGCTAGCTTTCCCTTGACTCCAAAACGTTTAACTCCTTGAAGTGGGGACACACCAAGATATGCTCTGTCTCCGACTTTGTAAGCTATCTCCTTGCATTTAGTATCCGCATAACTCTTCTGCCTGGACTGAGCTACCTTGAGTCGGTCACGAATTAACTTAACCTTCTCCTCAGACTCTCTGATTAAGTCTGGTCCGAACAACTGTCGATCTCCAACTGCATCCCACGATAACAGTGTCCTGCACCTCCTTCCGTACAAAGCTTTGAAAGGGGCCATCTTCAAACTGGCTTGATAACTGTTGTTATAGGAGAACTCTGCATAGGGCAAATTGTCATCCCAACTAGATCCATAATCTAGCGCACAAGCTCTCAACATGTCCTCCAGAATCTAGTTGACTCTCTCGGTCTGTCCATCTGTTTATGGATGAAAGGTTGTACTGAACTCTAGCCTGGTACCCAAAGTTCCATGCAACTGATTCCAAAACTTTGAAGTAAATTGTGTTCCTCTATCTGATACAATGGTCCTGGTAACTCCATGCAGACATACGATCCTGGTCATGTATATCTTCGCCAACTTAGCACTCGTGTAAGTTGTCTTCACAGGGATGAAATGGGCTACCTCCGTCAAGCGATCAACTACAACCCAGATAGAGTCATATCCAAAACGAGTCCTGGGTAATCCAGTGATAAAATCCATGCCAAGTTTATCCCACTTCCATTCTGGTATCGGCAACAACTGTAGCAATCCTGTTGGTTTCTGATGCTCTGCCTTAACTCACTGACGTACATCACATACTGCTACATACTCAGCAATATCCTTCTTCATTACTGTCCACCAGAAACTTTCCTTCAAATCCAAATACATCTTGGTGTTGCTTGGGTGAATCGAGTAAGGCGAATCATTAGCCTCCTGAAGAATCAACTTCTTGATCTCAGGGTCATTAGGCACATAAATATGATCCTCAAACCATAAGGTGTTGTGCTCATCCTCACGAAATCCTTTATCCTTTCCTTTGCTCATCCTTTCCTTTATCTCAGCAATCTCCGTGTCCGTCTTCTAGGCTTCTTTGATCTTGCCCAACAAAGTGGACCGAATTTCCAATGCTGCAACATAACTTCTCAGAACTATCTCCAAGCATAGCTCTCGAAGGTCGTCTGCTAACTCCTTAGGTAATCCTCCTGTGATGAGCGTGTTAACATAACTCTTGCGGCTCAACGCATCTGCTACGACATTAGCCTTTCCTGGATGATAATGCAATCTCATGTCATAGTCCTTTATGAGCTCCAACCATCTCCTTTGACTGAGGTTGAGCTCCTTCTGCATGAACATGTACTTCAAACTCTTATGATCCGTGTAAACATCACAACATTTTCCGATGAGAAAATGTCTCCATGTCTTGAGCACATTCACTACAGCTGCTAACTCCAAATCATGCGTAGCATAGTTCAACTCATGAGATCGAAGCTGTCATGAGTCATATGAAACAACTCTTCCTTCCTGCATAAGCACACCTCCAAGTCCTAAACGTGATGCGTCGCAATACACTTGGAAATCCTTGAGTTGGTCTGGAAGAATCAGCACTGGGGCTGTAACCAAATGTTTCTTCAACTCCTGAAAACTGGCCTCACAATCCTCAGTCCATTTAAACTTGGTCTCCTTCTTCAATAACTTTGTCATGGGCTTTGCAATCTTGGAAAAGTTCTCAATAAATCTCCGGTAATAACCTGCGAGTTCAAGAAAACTTCTGATCTCTCCCACTGAGGTGGCTGCCAACCATTTAGTGACAGAAGCAACCTTGGTAGGGTCTACTGTTATTCCTTCTCCGGATATAACATGTCCGAGCAATCCAACTTTCTTCAAGCAAAACTCACATTTGCTGAACTTGGCATATAACTGATGTTCCCTGAGCTTCTCAAGAACCAAACGCAAATGCTCCTTATGCTCCTCTTCATTTTTGAGTAGACCAATATGTCATCAATGAACACCACGATGAACTTATCCAAAAACTCCATGAACACCTTGTTCATCATACTCATGAAATAGGCAGTGGCATTAGTCAAACCAAATAACATAACTGTATACTCATATAACCCATACCTCATAGTAAAAGTTGTCTTAGGTATATCCTGCTCTCGGATCTTCAACTGGTGATAACCCGATCAAAGATCAGTCTTGGAGAAAACTTTAGCTCCTTGTAGCTGGTCAAACAAATCATTGATCATCGGCAGAGGGTATTTATTATTGATTGTCACCTCATTCAGCGCATGATAATCAACAACCATCCTCAAAGATCCATCCTTCTTCTCAACTAGAAGTACTAGGGCTCCCCAAGGTGATGAACTTGGTCAAATGTAACCTTTCTCCAGTAACTCCTTTATCTGTTTCTTAATTTCATCCAAATCCTTTGTAGGCATCCGCTACGGTCTCTTGGATATTGGTCCGGTGCCTGGCAATAACTCAATCAAAAACTCAATGTCTTGATCTGGTGGCATGCCTGGTAACTCCTCCGGAAATACGTCGGGATAATCCTTCACCACTGGTACTTCCTCCTGAACAACTCCTGATAAGGAATTCACCTTAGTCCTCCTCGGCGCATGCCTGGATACATACTTGATCCTCTTTCCTTCCGAGGTGGTGATAAGAATTGATTTACTGGTGCAATCGATGTTTCCTTCAAACTTGGATAGCCAATCCATGCCTAGTATCACATCCAATCCTTGTGACTCCAGGACAATCAGGTCGGTGGGGAAAACATGTATACCTATGTTACTGGTAACTGATAGCATCCCCTACTAGCCATATACTCCGCTCCTGGGGAACTTACTAACATAGGTGACTTAAGAGCTACTGTTGGCAACTTATACTTATCCACAAATCCCATTGATATGAATGAATGCGATGCACCAGTATTGAAAAGAACAAGTGATGTAAATGTAGTAATCAAAAACTTACCGATAACTGCGTTGGGTTGATCCTCAATCTCCTCCACACTGACATGGTTCACCTAACCTTTGGTGAAGGGGTTGGGCTTCTTTGTAGATCCTCCATTGCCATTTCCATTCTATGCTTCAGGACATTCAATGGCATAATGTCCGAACTTCCCGCACTTGAAACAAGTAATGTGGCTCAGATCCCTCTTGGCTGGTGTTGCGGGGTTGGAATGGTTCTGACTGCTGCTTCCTCCGTTCACATTGCCATTCTTGGGGCCATTGTGGTTGTGTGAGCTTGCTCCATTGTGCATATGTCCTCCATGGTTATGGCCTCCATGGTTGTGAGTATGTCCTCTCGAGTACGGAGAATAGCGGGGCTTCTGCTAAGCTCCAGAAGTATACCTCCCCTATCCATACTTCCTCTTGTGATTGTCAATCTATTGCTGCTTGCTTGCTATCATGAGGGCCCTGTCTACCAACTCCTGGTAGTTGTTGAATGTTGCCACCATCAACTGCATACTCATCTCATCATTGAGTCCCTCAAGAAATTTCTCCTGATTTGCGGCATCTGTAGCCACGTCATCTGGGGCATAACGGGCTAACTTGCTGAACTCATCCACATACTGCCCCACTACACGACCTCCTTAGCGCAAGTTGTGAAACTAACGCTTCTTCATGCTCATAGCTCCTGCTGAAACATGGGCGGTGCGGAAAGCCTGCTGAAACTGATCCCATGTAACTGTATCAATGGGGTAAGTGGTGGTGGAGTTCTCCCACCAAGATGCTGCGGGTCCATCAAGCTGATATGCGGAAAATCGCACTCTCTCCGCATCTATGCATCCTGCAGTGGTCAGCTCCCTTCCAATCTTGCGGAGCCAATCATCTGCAACAATCGGCTCGGTGCTGCTAGAGAACACCGGTGGATTCAACCTCAGAAAACGGGCTAGGTTATCAAGAGAGGGTGATGGCGGTGGGGTTGTTGTTGTTGCCTTGGTCTGGTTCTGAACTAGCATCTGTATCAAGGCATTCTGTTGCTGGATCAACTAAGTGAGCTCCGGTGGAAATACGAATCCATTGTCACGTCTCGGAGGCATCTGATGGGTTAGAAGGGGCGAGAAAACAGAATAGAATAAGGTATAAGAGAGATTCACTACCCATATGCTCATGAGACAAACACAATCAATTCACTTCATTCAATAGCACACAAGGTTCACACAAACGATCTAAGCTACGATTACAAACTCGATTGATGCTAACTACTAGGAGGAAATACTACTAGTGACATGGTGGTCGTCTAGAAATTTTGACCAGAAGAAGACTCCATAATATCTGCTCCATCTTCGTCAATGTAGTCGCCATCACTGTCATCATTTGCATCACTGTCCGTGTCTGGCGAATTTCGGGTTCTGGCAGACCCTTGAGGTTCAAACTCTAGGGTGCGCGCGAAGATCTCTCTCCTATCGACCCACGCCCCAGCGCCTCGCTAAGGATCTAAGCTAGAAAGATGAACACACGAGGGACACGGGGTTTATACTGGTTCAGGCCACCATTGTGGTGTAATACCCTACTCCAGTGTGTGGTGTGGTGGATTGCCTTAGGGGCTGATGATGAACAGTACAAAGGAAGAACAACCTCGTGAGGGATGTTCTTGTGGTGGTGTTGTCCCTTTGGAAGGGTCGATTCGGGATCCCCTCCTACTGTGGTGGATAGCCCTATACAGAGAGAGGCCCTGGACCTCTTCTCAAATATTGAGCGGGAAGGGTGCCAACAATTGGCCATTTTGAAGGAGAACATCTAGTACACTTATCCTGACTAAAGTTGGTCTTCGACTGCCAAAGACTCTGATGATGACGCCGTCTTGGGCACCACGGTGACCTCCATCCTGTCGCTCTGCTGGTCTTGGTATTATTGCACCGAAACGGTAGCCTTTGCCAGATGCCTTGGCATGTGCTTGCTCCCTTTGCATCAAAGAGGAAACAAGGACGCTGCGCAGGACGGTGCCCGCCTGGCGCCCGCCTGGCCTCGGTCGTCATGGCTGGCGTCACATGCACCTCGCGAGGTACCCTTGCCTTGATCTCTCCGCCTCCTCGCGAGCTTGCCTGGCGAGGCCACTTCTGAGGAAGCTCCCTGTCGTCCGCCCCGCGAGGCTTGGCCCCTCGCGAGGGTCTTGAGCTTGAGTTGATGAAGATGGGCCATACTGGGCCACTGCTCAAGCCACGCCACAGGGAGGCAAGTCTGGGGACCCCCCGTTCCCAGAACACCGATAGTAGCCCCTGGGCCCAAGGCGCGCACGGACTTGGCTTAGCAGAGAAGCGAAGGGGCAAGTGCGAAGTGCCGCGGGCCCCAATAGCCTACGGCCTTGTGTGCCACATGGCGGTTGATTGGACGTGGGCGTCTCCGCTCCCCCACGATGCCTCAGCAACCGTTCGACATGAAAAATCCCTGCATGCAAAATGAGTCATGATTACCTGCGATCGTGGAGGCCGACGGTTGGCCTCCTCCGGCTATAAGTATGGAACGGCGCGAGCCCTTCCAGTCCATCTCTCCTTGCTCCGCCTCTTCTTCTTCGCTCCGTTTCTACGACAATGATGCCGATCCGCCGGTCCTCAACCGAAGAGAAAGGGAAGGCCCTCCGAGAGGGGCCCGTCCCACTCCCACTGAAGAAGCGACCAGTCCCCTGTCGCCGCGATGAGGGTGCTCGGCAGGAGACGTCGAGGCCTTGGTACGAGCGGCCTCCTCCCGGATATCCATTGCCCTTGTACGCCCAGGCCAAGGGCCCTAGGGAAGAAGGCGCCGAGCGGCACCGCCCGCGCCGCCGGCGGCGCCGACGGATCACGGCGACGCGCGTCGTCGCCCCTAGAGTCGACGCTATGAACTCTTCCCGCGAGCTCGTGCTTCATGCTGCCATGACTACGAGCTCTTGGATCCGCCTTCCTGCTTCCTCCGCCTTCGAGATACCGCCGAGGGGGCCTCAAGAGCTCTGGTTGCAGCACACCGATTGCAGCACCCCCACAACCAAACCGAAGGTCGAGGTTGTCGTCCCTGGCAAGGTCTTCATGACCCGAGGCTGGGGCGAGATCGCCAGGGTCTGCCGAACGGGGGGCGCCCTCGTGATTCAGCTGGAATACGACGGCGCCTCCCTAATGTTCTTCAAGATCTTCAACACAGAAGGACGTCGGCTGGAGTGCTGCCCCAAGGGTAGCGGCCGGAGCTCTGGAGCGGCTAGGACCAAGCCCGCCACCCGCTTCTCCAGCAGCTCCTATGGCAGCCACGGACATGCCGGGGGGTCCAGCAACTCCCCCAAGCTTCTCCTGACTCCGGAGATGAGCGACGACAGCTATGAGCCCCCGAGCTCACGTTGCGCCCGGAGCAGAGCCGGTGCGCCCGGCGGTCGGCGCGGCTGATCTGGATGGGGTTGGCGCTGGCCTCACCAGGCCCACTATTGATGATGGTGTCTGCCGCTGAGGCACCTGTAGTTAGGGCTCCTTAGGATTTGTATATTTTGTTCCCTGCGAGGAATCAAGGAAGTACCCCGTGGGGGCATGTAAAGCGTCTGTAATCCCTTTTGTTAATATGATCCTTATCGTGAAGCAGTGTGAGATGCTTGTCCTGCCCCAGCTTCGTTCCTCCTTTCTAACCTCACGAGGGCTTGGTGCTCTGCACCGACAGGTCCCGGTCCCCAGGCTGGCTTCAGCCGTCGCTAGTATGCCAGGTCGCGATGTCGTGGTCAAGGCCAGGAGGTGAGCAGCTTGAGGTCCAGTAAGAACCCCCGAGGCCCGATGCTCAGGAGGTCCCCCTTAGTGCTCAAGCAGCCGTCGCTCGATGAGAAAGGAGTGCAACATCACCATTACAGGGCCGCATTAGGTGTAGAGTTGGTGTTGCGTTAGCTAGCAGTTCCATAGAGGGTGACTTATCTCAGGAGCTTGGGGCCATTCCTCGGCGTGGTGCCGGACCCGCGCGTCTGCAGCTGGGGAGTTGCCCAGTGAGGTCCTCACGAGCTTCCTCCCTATCTCATGCACTCCCCTTCGTGCTCTACGTCCTCGGGTCCCGGCCCTCGGGCGAGCTCACCCGTCACTGGTATGCCAGGTCGCGATGCCGTAGACAAGGCCAGGAGGTGAGGGCTGGAGAGCCAGTAAGAGCCCATGAGTCGTGATGCTCAGGTGCCCCCCCTTTAACGCACAAGCGGTTCATGCGGGTGAGAGAGGAAGAGAGACCGAGAAGACCTCGCCCGATGTTGTCCCTTAAAGAGACCCTGTAAACTCATCACAAGGAAAACGAAAATTGCCATTACAATTGTCGGCCAGCCACTGGTTGCTCTAGGGGAGTGATGAGGGCACTAAGGGCCTGGTGAGGTGGCGCCTTGCAGGGCTCCCGCAGCCAGAGCTCAGCCACTCATGTTTGTCGACGTTGCAGGGAAGGACCCATGCACAAGCGTCGTGCCAGGGTGAGCAGCTCCAAAGGTTGGTGTCAATCGAGCGGGCGATTAAGTCAGGCAGGTTAAGCATGGAAGAGTAAATCAGCTTAGACAGATGCGAGAGGGATACATGCCACTGGGTTAGGCCCGAGCGGCTTGGGGATAATGCAGCCCGAGGGGCGCCCCCAGCAAGGTAAACTAAAGACATGAGCAAAAGAGATACATGCTGCAGGGACAGACCCACGCGGCTTGGGAATGATGCAGCCCTGAAGGCGCTCCCAGCTGAAAATGGAACTTGAAAGATGTCACCTGATACCGTTGGAGATGAAGGAATGTTGAAGTAGCGGACGACGCACGGTGAGGAAGTCGATCCTCACGAGCTCCCAGGACCCGGAGCCTCGGGAGGCTCTGGGGGCCCAGGCGGCTCCTCAAGGACCATCTCCATCTCTGCCAGGACCGCACAGTGCCTGACCTCCTGAGCCTCCAGGATGCTCCACATCAGGCGCTAATGAGCAGCGGCCGCGTTCGGCAGGCCGAGAGGCATGCGAACGTAGTTGTGAGGCGGACCCTCGCAACGTCCCACGCGCGAGGGCCAGAGGTGCTCCTAAGACGCGGCTCGGTTGAGCCCTGGCACATCGATGCAGACGTGCAGCCCACCATCCTCGTCTGGATGGGGAGCTATGGCGGGTAAGCGGCTGCTGCCACACATTACTCTTGACTCATGTAGCTCCTGAGTGATTTTAGCGATGAACTCCTGAGGGTTGGACCTTCCTTGCCTCGTACCTTCCTGAGGGAAACATGCCGCGAAGCACGCCTCCAAGTGGTGCCCGAGCGCCTCCCTCGTGACCTTGTCCAGGTCAGTGGCCCTCCAGGAGAGAGCCCCCGAGCCTTGCCCAAGGAGGGTGCTGGGCGCGCCTTCCTATGCGACAGAGGGAGGCGCCCCTTGAACGGGCACGGATCCTGATGTGGTGCCACTGGACGTGCCTACCTCCTGAGAAAGGCTTGGTCGGCTGAAGCTGATCGTAAGGCACTTGGAGATTGTTGAATGTCTCGACAGACAGAATGTTGAGCCCTGCGCCACCATCGATGAGGGTCCTGGTGACCTACACATTGTTGATGACTGGGGAACAGAGCATCGGGAGGACCCCGGCTGTTGCTGCGCACTTGAGCTGATTCGCTGAGCTGAACGTGATGGCACATGTGGACCACCTGAGAGGGCGCGAGGCCCCGAGCTTTGGGAGGACAGCATTCACCTCGCGAGCAAACTGCTTGAAGATACGCTGAGAGGCTGGGGCCTCAGCTCCGCCCAAAATGCAAGCGATAGCACGCGGCTCCTGGAAGCCCCCAGCCCCCTAGTCCTGATGCTGGTCTTCATTCCTCCTTGGCGGTGGCGGCAGAGCAGGGAGGCCTGCATTACCTTGTGGGCGATCCTCATGAGGCTGATCCCTCCAAGCCCCCTCGCGAGGTCGGTCACGCAACCCTTGGCGAGGGCCACAGTCTTCACATCTTCCTCCACCTCTTCCTCCTCCTCGGCCATAGCCCCGATCACTGCGCTCGGGGCGTCGACCACCACGTCCTTTTGGCACGGCCCTGAGCTCTTGACATTCGTTGGTGTTGTGAGTGTGGAGGTCATGGTACACGCAGTACCGACTGCCCTTGGATGACTCCGACTGATCTCTGCCATTCTTGGTGTCTGGCTCAGCTGCGAGCACAACTGCTCCTTTGCGCTTCATGTCCTTGGCCTTGGCTTTCTTCTCCTCGGGATCAGCGGCTGGGAGCTCGAGGAGGGAGAGGCGTCCCTCCTCAGCCCTGGCGCACTTGGTCGCCAGGTTGAACAGCTCCAGAGAGGTGCACAGGTCTTCATGGATCGCCATCTCCTCTTTCATCTTGATATCACGGACGCCATCAGAAAAGGCTGAGATGATGGCCTCCTCAATCACCCTGGGGATCTTGAGTCGCGCGTTATTGAAGCACTAGATGTACTTCTGCAGGGTCTCCCCTGGTTGCTGCTTGATGCGGCGCAAGTCACTCATGGCCGGGGGCCAGTCGCGAGTGCCTTGGAAGTTGGCAATGAAGCGGGTGCGCATCTCGTCCCATGAGGAGATCGTGCTGGGAGGCAAGTTCAGGAGCCAGGTGTGGGCGCCATCCTTGAGCACCATGGGAAACCAGTTCGCCATGACTTTTTCATCTACGTTGGCCCCAGCTCGTAGAGCTGGAGGAACTCTGCAGGGTCGGCGGTGCCATCGTAGCAAGGAGGCAGATCCGGCTTGAACTTGCCTGGCCAGGCCACGCTGCGCAGCTCGGCGGTGAAGGCGCGGCAGCCTGCGGTAGCCACTGGGGGCCTTTGCTGACGTAGGGCCTGATCCTGGGGGTCTCCGCGCGCTACCACCAGGAGCAGCACGGGGTCTTGGCGTGCTAGAGCAGGAACGCGGTCATGGCATGCTGGCGCAGGGAGCACGCGAGCGCCTACTTGAGGGCGAGGGACTTCTTGGCAGCTCCTTTCTTGTTGTGCGGGCGCTGGACGTGGTGGGTCTCGTCCAGGGTCCGCGCGCCTTGGAGCTAGGGCGCCTTCTTGGGGAGGAGGCGATGGAGGCGCCTCCGGAGCTGCTTGTCTGCGCAGGACGGAGGGTGATGCAGCGAGAGGGACGGCACAGGGGAGCCCCCTGCAGCACTTATGAGCTCGATGATGCGAGCGAGCCACTCTTTGTAGAGGTTGTCGACGGGGCGGTAGTGCAGGAGCTCACGCACCAGGAGCAACACGGCGTGCGCGTCCGCAGGAGCGCGACAAGCATGCAAGGACGAGCCTGCTGAAGTCAGCGACGGGGTGGCGGTGCGGCCTTCCTGCCGCACCGAGGGATGCAGCAACGACGCATGCTGCTCGTTCCTCGCCGGGCCAGTGGTGGCGCGGGCGGCAGGCGACGGGGAACAACAGGGAGGCCCACCGACGGGAGCCGTCTAGGCGACGTGGGCAGCGAGAGCAGCCCGACGCTCGGCACGGGCTCGGCGAGCATCAGCCATGGATGCGACAGACGATGGAACGTGAGACGGCGGAAGAAAATATTCCGGCACACCCCTACCTGGAGCGCCAAATGTCGGATTTCGGGTTCTGGCAGACCCTTGAGGTTCGAACTCTGGGGTGCGCGCGAAGATCTCTCTCCTACCGACCCACGCTCCAGCGCCTCGCTAAGGATCTAAGCTAGAAATATGAACACACGAGGGACACGGGGTTTATACTTGTTCAGGCCACCATTGGGGTGTAATACCCTACTCCAGTGTGTGGTGTGGTGGATTGCCTCAGGGGCTAATGATGAACAGTACAAAGGAAGAACAGCCTCGCGAGGGAAGTTGAAAGCACCAGTGCTCCCTAGGTGGTTTTGGTAATTAATGCCAACATATCTCTTGTTGCACTAACACTTTTATCTAGTATATTTCAGACAAGTTCAACAATGAAGTGGCATGGACTAAAGGATGAGGAACTCCTTTAAAATGCTAAGGACAAGGGATTGGCTAAAGCTTCAAGCTCAAGACTCTTCATTTTACATTTTAGTGATCCAAGATCACACTGAGTCTATAGGAAAAGCTAATACTATCAAGGAGGGATGAGGTGTTACTTAATGAGCCTCTTGCTTCATGTGCTTAGTGATATGCTCAAAAACCCTCAACTACTTTCTCACATCCACATATAACCTAAACCTAAAGCCAAAATCGGCCACACCGATTCTTTCTATCCGGCGCCACCGAGTTCAAATGTCATAGCCACTGCCACAAACCCTAGGCAAATCGGTCTCACCGATAGGGATCTCGGTCTCATCGAGATGGGATTGTAATCTCTTTGTGTATGTCCATTATCAAAATCGGTCTTACCGAATTTGAGCAATCGGTCCTACCGAGATTACAATGCAAACTCTCTGGTTAACTTATTACCAAAATTGGTCCCACCGAGTTTGAGTAATCGGTCCCACCGAGTTTGCCTGACCAACTCTCTGGTTAGCTAATTACCAAAATCGGTCTTACTGAGTTTGTGTAATCGGTCTCACCGAGATTACGTTATGCCCTAACCCTAACCATATCGGTCCTACCGAGTTGCATTTCGGTCCCACCGAAAATCCTAACGGTCACTAGGTTTACTAAATCGGTCTGACCGAGTTTGTTGATTCGGTCCCACCGAGATTGGTAAATTGTGTGTAACGGTTAGATTTTGTGTGGAGGCTATATATACCCCTCCACCTCCTCTTCATTCGTGAAGAGAGCCATCAGAACAAACCTACACTTCCAACTTACCAGTTCTGAGAGAGAACTACCTACTCATGTGTTGAGGCCAAGATATTCCATTCCTACCATATGAATCTTGATCTCTAGCCTTCCCCAAGTTGCTTTCCACTCAAATCTTCTTTCCACCAGATCCAAATCCTATGAGAGAGAGTTGAATGTTGGGGAGACTATCATTTGAAGCACAAGAGCAAGGAGTTCATCATCAACGCACCATTTTTTACTTCTTGGAGAGTGGTGTCTCCTAGACTGGCTAGGTGTCACTTGGGAGCCTTCGACAAAGATTGTGGAGTTGAACCAAGGAGTTTGTAAGCGCAAGGAGATCGCCTACTTCGTGAAGATCTACCGCTAGTGAGGCAAGTCCTTCGTGGGCGACGGCCATGGTGGCATAGACAAGATTGCTTCTTCGTGGACCCTTTGTGGGTGGAGCCCTCCGTGGACTCGCGCAACCGTTACCCTTCGTGGGTTGAAGTCTCCATCAACGTGGATGTACGATAGCACCACCTATCGGAACCACGCAAAAACATCCGTGTCTCCAACTGTGTTTGAATCCTCCAAAACCCTTCCCTTTACATTCTTGCAAGTTGCATGCTTTATTTTCCGCTGCTCATATACTCTTTGCATGCTTGCTTGCTATGTGTTGTGAATGTTAAACTTGTGCCTAAACTCCACTTAAACTTAAATTTGCTAAAAACTGTAACTTTGGTACTTAGTGTCTAATCACCCCCCCTCTAGACACCTCTTCTCAAGGTCCTACAAGTGGTGTCAGAGCATTGGTCTCCATTGCTTTGGTTTAGTCACCATTGGAGGAAGATGGATGAGTCTACTTTGGGGATTCTTAGACATAGAGTGCCTATACTTGATGGAGAGTATTTTCATGAGTGGAAAAATGAGATGCTTGTAATTTTCAGTCAATATCATTTGAACAAGTACATTGCTAGTCCTTGTGCACCTTATGTTGATCCTATGCATCCTACCCTTGATGAGTCTATTGACATGATTAGGAATGTTAGAACTGTTAATATTATCACTAGAGGCTTGCCTAGAAACTTGGTTGGAAAACTGCCTACTCTTGAGTGCGCCTACACTATATGGAAATTTCTTGAGGAACGATTTCCTCATTATTCTTTGAAAAATCTAGATGAAATTCTTCATATGTCTATTGCCTTGACTAAGATGAATTCCAATGATCCTATGGTTGGTGATCGTCTATTTGAACTTACAAATCTTATGCCTGCCAAAGGAAATGTTGGAATTATTAGCGATATTATTTCCGAAGACACTAGAATTCATAAGCAAGATTATTGTCAAACTCATACTAATGAATCACTCTCACTAGGAATTGATCCACCACATGACGATGTTGAACATGGATACTATGATGAGGATGATGATGATGATGACTTTGATCTTGATGATGCAATGAGACATTTTGGTATTATGGCAAATCTTCGGGGATATATGGCAGGAGGAAAGGAATGGGTCCTTGACAGTGGATGTACCGATCACATGACCGGAGATAAAGACATGTTTCGTGAGCTTGCTAAAAATGATAGTCCTCAAAAGTATGTCACTTTCGGTGACAACTCAAAGGGTAAGGTGGTTGGCCTCGGTAAGGTGGCCATATCACATGACAGCTCCATTCAGAATGTTATGCTCATTGAATCTCTTGGCTACAACTTACTTTCAGTATCTAGACTTGCTGATTTCGGTTTCAATGTCCTATTTACTGAAGTAGAATGCCAAGTGTTTCATCGAGACAATCATAAAATGGTCTTTACCGGCATACATAGAGGTGATCTATACATTGTTGATTTCACTAAAAAGGCTCAACCTAAAACTTGCTTAATTGCTAAATCCTCAAAAGGTTGGTTATGGCATAGACGACTAGGTCACGTTGGCATGAGAAATCTTGACAAGCTTATTAAAGGGAATCATATCCTTGGTGTTAACGATGTCATATTTGATAAGGATAGACTTTGCAGTGCTTGTCAAGCAGGTAAACAGGTTGGAGGAAGGCATCCCGTGAAGAACATCATGACCACAAGGAGGCCACTTGAGCTACTTCACATGGATCTCTTTGGTCCCAATGCTTATAAAAGCCTCGGTGGAAATTATTTTGGTCTAGTTATAGTTGATGATTTTTCAAGATTTACGTGGGTGTTCTTTCTCGATGATAAATCGCAGGTCCAAAAGATCTTCAAAAACTTCGCTAGGAAGGCCCAAAATCAGTTTGAAGTGAAGATCAAGAAGGTTCGTAGCGACAACGGAACAGAGTTCAAGAACGCAAATGTGGACCTTTCTTGATGAAGAAGGGATTTCACACGAGTTCTCGGCTACGTACACACCTCAACAAAATGGAGTTGTTGAGAGGAAGAACCGAATGCTCATCGAAATGGCGAGAACGATGCTTGATGAGTACAAGACACCAAGCACTTTTGGGCAGAAAGCGGTTGAGACAGCTTTTCATGCAACGAATCACTTGTATCTTCACAAGCTACTCGGCAAGACGGCATACGAGCTCCTCACTGGTAACAAACCCCAAGTTGGATACTTTCGAGTATTCGGCTCAAAGTGCTACATTCTTGATAAGCATCGTCGTTCTAAATTTGCTTCTAAGTCTCATGAAGGTTTCCTACTAGGTTATGGCTCAAACTCTCACACATACCGTGTCTATAACAATTTCACCCGAAAGGTTGAAGAGACGGTAGATGTGAAGTTTGATGAATCTAACGGCTCGCAAGTAGAGCAAATGCCAATTGATGTAGGAGACAAAGATCCTTCAGAAGCAATCCAAGACTTGTCTATTGGCAAGGTACGTCCAATGGAGGTGAAGGAGAGTACCTCGTCCGTCCAAGTGGAAGCTTCTACTTCACGACAAGGTGAACCAAGAGTTGATACAGAAGCATCCACAAGTGGGACACACCAAGATGAAGAAAACGAGGAAGTGCATCAAGAACGTCAACAACCTCCTTCTCCACCATGACAAGAGAACGACAACGCCAATAATGAAGAAGATCAAGAAGAAGAAGAAGAAGAAGAAGAAGAAGAGGAAGAAAATGTTCAACCAAGACCCAAGCAAAAGCTTTCATGAGTTCGAGCAAGAATTGCTAAAGACCATCCCGTCGAGCAAATCTACAATGATATTCAAACCGGGAGAATCACTCGCTCTAAAACTCGTTTAGCTAACTTTTGTGAAAACTATTCTTTCATCTCTAGCATTGAACCTATGAAGGTCGAAGAAGCATTGGAAGATCCGGATTGGATAAACGCTATGCATGAAGAGCTACACAACTTTGAGAGAAACCAAGTTTGGACATTGGTTGAGAAGCCCGACAACAACCACAACATCATTGGTACCAAATGGGTGTTTCACAACAAGCAAGATGAATATGGACAAGTAGTTTGCAACAAAGCACGTCTCATCGCCCAAGGCTATACACAAGTCGAAGGTATGGACTATGGTGAGACTTATGCTCCCGTTGCTAGACTTGAGTCTATTCGCATCTTACTTGCCTATGCTAATCACCATGATATCACATTGTACCAAATGGACATTAAAAGTGCTTTTCTAAATGGTGAAATAGAGGAGGAAGTTTATGTTAAACAACCTCCCGGCTTTGTCAATCCTAAGAATCCAAATCATGTTTACAAACTTCACAAAGCTCTTTATAGTCTTAAACAAGCTCCTAGAGCTTGGTACAAATGCTTAACGAAGTTTCTTCTTGGAAAGGGATTTGAAATTGGGAAAATTGATTCTACTCTTTTTACTAAAAGGGTTAATGGAGAATTATTTGTATGCCAAATTTATGTTGATGATATCATATTTGGATCAACTAACCCTCATTTTAGTGAAAAGTTTGGAAAGCTAATGTCGGAGAAGTTTGAGATGTCAATGATGACTAAACTCAAATTCTTTCTTGGGTTGCAAATCAAGCAAACTAAGGAAGGTACTTTTGTCTCTCAAACGAAGTACACTAAGGACTTATTCAAGAAGTTCAATATGCAAGAATGCAAAGGTATGTCTACACCCATGCCTACTAGTGGACATCTTGATTTGACCAAATATGGTGAACCAGTTGATCAAAAGGTTTATCGCTCTATGATTGGTTCATTGTTATACCTATGTGCTTCATGTTCCGATATTATGCTAAGTGTGTGCATGTGTGCAAGATATCAAGCTGCTCCTAAAGAATGTCATCTTAAGGCTGTGAAAAGGATAGTGAGATACTTAATACACACACCAAATTTTGGCATTTGGTATCCTAAGAGGGCCTCTTTCGATCTTGTTGGCTACTCTGACTCAGACTATGACGGAGACAAGGTTGATAGAAAGTCCACTTCGGGTACTTGTCAATTTCTTGGTATATCTCTTGTGTCTTGGTCCTCCAAGAAACAAAACTCGGTATCCTTATCTACCGCCGAAGCGGAGTACATTGCCGCTGGTTCATGTTGTGCTCAATTACTTTGGATGACCCAAACTCTTAAATATTATGGGATATATGTGAAACATGTTCCATTGCTTTGTGACAATGAAAGTGTTATCAAAATTGGACATAATCCTGTGCAACATTCTCGACTAAGCATATTGAAGTTCGTCATCATTTCATTCGAGATCATGTTGCTAAGGGTGACATTGATCTTAAGCATGTTCGCACCGAAAAGCAATTAGCGGATATATTCACTAAACCTCTTGATGAGAAAGTGTTTTGCAGGTTGAGAGGAGAATTGAACATCATTGATGCTTCAAACTTGGAGTAGAAACTCCATTGGATACATGCAAGACATGGGCTTATGACTAATCCTTGATATTTCTCTAATGATGAAAATCTTATGTCTTGGATATATTTGCATCTTGCATGTTACCTTGTAGGTACTTGGTTGAATCAAATTCAATGAGATTGTAACCAACTCACATCTTGAGCAATCTCTACATCACCAAATCTCTATACAAAGGTGGTTGAAGACAAGGAAGCACAAAACCATTCAAACATATTCTTTGACAAATTCTATGTTGAGCTTCATGATTGTCATTTTTGGATACACAAGTGCTCTTCCTTGCAAGAACTAACCCATGTAGGTAGATGGACTCAAATTCCAAGTGGTGCTCCCAACTCTTGATGAGCCTCATCAACCTTGAGCAACCCACATAAGTTCAACTACATGATCAACACCACCAACCAAGGTATGTTATTGCATCTTAGAGAAGCTTTACTCTGAGACATGAGCTAAAGCAACTCGACAAGATGAGAATACATCAAGATGCTTAAACGAAAAGTGGTAACCCTACTTTGAGCTTAAACGATGAGTATGACCTATGATCAAGTGATCTCACTTGACTCCTAAGTCAATATACTCTAACATAGGTGACCTTGTCGTCGACCATCTCTAGATAAAGTTCTCTTGTGTTCGTCTCTATGTTTTTGCATTTGTCTCATGCATATTTGTTTCCCCTTTCAAAAAAAACTTCATCTAGATTTCTTTCTTTTCTTTTTGTTTGCTCTGCATTTTATGCATCCAATTCATTGCATATCATTTAGTTAATTCCTTGCAAATCTGTGTGAGATCTTATTAGTCTAGTGAGCTGAGGTGACAAGTGTTTTCTCTGCGATGAACTCGGTTTCACCGATTAGTTATTTTCGGTCCAACCGAATTCTTTTGGTACAACCGAAGCATACAACTCGGTGCCACCGATTTCACCACAGGAAAAACAGTTTGCCACTTATTCTGTGTTTCGCCTGTTCCAGCTCCACTCAATGAATCTTGTCCTCTACAAGCATCACATTTTTTTTAAATGCTTTGTGCTATGACTCAAGGATCAAACCCATTCACGACAAATTCCAGAAGCCCTTCTTGGAAATTGATGTCAAAGGGGGAGAGAGAGATCACATCAAAGCTTATCATTTAGAGAGAGATCACATCAGAGAATATCACTTCCACAGGGGGAGAGAGAGATCCACAGGGGGAGAAAATACTCAAGTATAAAGTATTTCTCAAGGATCCCAGATGCTTGGTGTTCAAGAGGAGAGATACCACATGTCTTATTGAGGGGAAAGACATGTTCATATGTGCTTATTTGCATTAGTTTGCACTAGCTCTGTTCATTCATATCTTTCAGCTCTGATTTTCTGTTCCCTATCTTCTCCCAGTATCCCATGCTAGATTCAGGGGGAGCAAGACATCTAAGGGAAAGAAATCATTTAAATTCATTGCATATCTTTACTCTTTGGGACATGTCTAATCCAATGTGGTACTTAGTACTCACTCTCTTCATGTCATCCCAGTCTTGGTATTCTTGTGGTTTCTTCTGTTTGCCCTGGTTAGTGGATGTACCTGTGTTATCTAACCTTATTTGTGCAGGTTCATTCCATCCTAAGCCAACTCAAGACTACAAGGTAAGTATATGCATCACAATAATGTGTATGAGGATTTTTTGCTGATGTACATACTGTTTGCAAGAAGGACTCGTGAGCATGAAGGTATTTTCTTTAATATTCTTTGCTCTGATGCATATGGCCAAGATACATGTAACACATTGCTTACTCTGTCATGGTTATGCTCTCACATGCTTCTATATTCTATATTTCACATGATTGCATACATGTAGGGGGAGCCTATGCTTGTTACATGTCTTTCCAAAGCTTTACTTTCTATTCTTTATATCCTTATCTAAAGCTTTGATGTATGTTGTCATCAATTACCAAAAAGGGGGAGATTGAAAGCACAAGTGCTCCCTAGGTGGTTTTGGTAATTAATGTCAACATATCTCTTGTTGGACTAACACTTTTATCTAGTATATTTCAGACAAGTTCAACAATGAAGTGGCATGGACTAAAGGATGTGGAACTCCTTCAAGATGCTAAGGACAAGGGATTGGCTAAAGCTTCAAGCTCAAGACTCTTCATTTTACATTTTAGTGATCCAAGATCACATCGAGTCTATAGGAAAAGCCAATACTATCAAGGAGGGATGAGGTGTTGCTTAATGAGCCTCTTGCTTCATGTGCTTAGTGATATGCTCAAAAACCCTCAACTACTTTCTCACATCCACATATGACCTAAACCTAAAGCCAAAATCGGCCACACCGATTCTTTCTATCCGTCGCCACCGAGTTCAAATGTCATAGCCACTGCCACAAACCCTAGGCAAATCGGTTTCACCGATAGGGATCTCGGTCTCACCGAGAAGGGATTGTAATCTCTCTGTGTATGTCCATTATCAAAATCGGTCTTACCGAATTTGAGCAATCGGTCCTACCGAGATTACAATGCAAACTCTCTGGTTAACTTATTACCAAAATTGGTCCCACCGAGTTTGAGTAATCGGTCCCACCGAGTTTGCCTGACCAACTCTGTGGTTAGCTAATTACCAAAATCGGTCTTACCGAGTTTGTGTAATCGGTCTCACCGAGATTACGTTATGCCCTAACCCTAACCATATCGGTCCTACCGAGTTGCATTTCAGTCCCACCAAAAATCCTAACGGTCACTAGGTTTACTAAATCGGTCTGACCGAGTTTGTTGATTCGGTCCCACCGAGATTGGTAAATTGTGTGTAACGGTTAGATTTTGTGTGGAGGCTATATATACCCCTCCACCTCCTCTTCATTCGTGAAGAGAGCCATCAAAACAAACCTACACTTCCAACTTACCAATTCTAAGAGAGAACTACCTACTCATGTGTTGAGGCCAAGATATTCCATTCCTACCATATGAATCTTGATCTCTAGCCTTACCCAAGTTGCTTTCCACTCAAATCTTCTTTCCACCAGATCCAAATCCTATGAGAGAGAGTTGAGTGTTGGGGAGACTATCATTTGAAGCACAAGATCAAGGAGTTCATTATCAACGCACCATTTGTTACTTCTTGGAGAGTGGTGTCTCCTAGATTGGCTAGGTGTCACTTGGGAGCCTTCGACAAAGATTGTGGAGTTGAACCAAGGATTTTGTAAGGGCAAGGAGATCACCTACTTCGTGAAGATCTACCGCTAGTGAGGCAAGTCCTTCGTGGGCGACGGCCATGGTGGGATAGACAAGGTTGCTTCTTCGTGGACCCTTCGTGGGTGGAGCCCTCCGTGGACTCGCGCAACCGTTACCCTTCGTGGGTTGAAGTCTCCATCAACGTGGATGTACGATAGCACCACCTATCGGAACCATGCCAAAAACATCCGTGTCTCCAACTGTGTTTGAATCCTCCAAAACCCTTCCCTTTACATTCTTGCAAGTTGCATGCTTTATTTTCCGCTGCTCATATACTCTTTGCATGCTTGCTTGCTATGTGTCGTGAATGTTAAACTTGTGCCTAAACTCCACTTAAACTTAAATTTGCTAAAAACTGCAACTTTGGTACTTAGTGTCTAATCACCCCCCCTCTAGACACCTCTTCTCAAGGTCCTACAGATGTTCTTGTGGTGGTGGTGTCCCTTTGGAAGGGTCGATTCGGGATCCCCTCCTACTGTCGTGGATAGCCCTATATATAGAGAGGCCCTGGTCCTCTTCCCAAATATTGAGCGGGAAGGGCACCAACAATTGGCCATTTTGAAGGGGAACATCTCGTACACTTATCCTGACTAAAGTTGGTCTTCGACTGCCAAAGAGTCTGATGATGACACTGTCTTGGGCTCCACGGTGACCTCCATCCTGCCGCTCTGTTGGTCTTCGTCTTGTTGCACCGAAACGGTAGCCTTTGCCTGATGCCTTGGCCTATGCTTGCTCCCTTTGCACCAAAGAGGAAACAAGGACACTGCACAGGTCGGCGCCCGCCTGGCGCCCGCCTGGCCTCGGTCGTCATGGCTTGCGTCACGGGCACCTTGCGAGGTTCCCTTGCCTTGATCTCTCCGCCTCCTCGCGAGCTTGCCTGGCGAGGCCGCTCCTGAGGAAGCTTCCTATCATCCGCCCCACGAGGCTTGGCCCCTCATGAGGGTCTTGAGCTTGAGTTGATGAAGATGGGCCGTACTGGGCCACTGCTCGAGCCACACCGCAGGTCGCAGGCAAGTCTGGGGACCCCCGTTCCCAGAACACCGACAGTGTCGGTGTCTTCCAAGATGATGTAGTCCTCCAAACGGATCTCCTTTGCTGGTTCTCGCTTATGATTCTCCACGGGTAGTCCTAGTTTCCTCTTCAAATCTTCATGATTCTCCAGTAGTACGGCAATTTCTTCCTTGTATCCATCGCCTATGAACTTGAGTTCCTCTTCTAGATCGATATTCTTATTCATCAGCTTCTTGATCTTCTTCATGTTGAAGCATAGTTGATTCTCTTGTCGACGAATGTGATCACCCATCTCCTGAATGTAAGCTGCAATTGATCCATCCTTCCTGGTATGAATCATCTCCCATTCTTCATCTAGGCGGCCACATAGTTGGTAGATAGTCTTTTCCAGATCCTTGTGATACACCTCACATAGCATCCAAAAGTGATGTGGGCTACCATGCTCTTTCCCAAACTCCAGCTTGGTGCATCCAGGTAGAAATCAATAGGCTCCGTTGTTGGCGCAAATGTCCTCCTAGGTACCCGGACTTTGATCTTCCAGTGCTCCTCTTCTGGTAATGTTGCAGAGAAAGTCCCAGTGAAGCTTGGTAGTCCGATGTTCAGGTACTTAGTGACTTCCTTCAAGTGTCGTCCGAAAGGGGTGTCTTCATCTGGCTAAGTGAAATTGTTCCTGGGTCCGCCATCTATAGAGTAGAAGTAGAGGAGAGTTAGAAATGAGCAGAGAAGATAAATCATGTGGCTTATTCTAGTGGTCGCGTCCTATAGTCAGCATGTGCTCTGATACCATCTTGTAGCGACCATGATCTCAATGGACTGAAGTCTCTGTGCTTAAGTGTCATCCCTGGATCGGTAATGCTGACACACACAGTACTCAAGGAATTATAACAGAGTTCAATCACACACTTATTATATCAAGTCATCATAAAGAGTATGATTACACAAAAATATCATGGCTGAAGGCCATCTAAACTAAATAATTGTGGAAGCTTTGAAGGTAAATGAATCCATCAACTCCAACGGCATAGCTGAGTGTACGACAACGACCTATCGCACCTGATTCGTCATTTGAGTAGTCTGCAACATGAGACGTTGCAGCCATGTAGGTCACCACATTGAATATGCTGGCAGAGTTAGACTGTAAAGCAATGAATGCAAGAACCATATCTACATGCAATATTTGGCTGGTGGAGGCTCTAAGTTTATAATTTTGCATAAAGCTAGTTTTTCCCTACAACAAAGGAATAAATTTATTTAACTACTCCCAAGTTGTGCCAATATTTGAGAAGGTTCCTCCAACTGAAATCCCAATTAATAAGTATCATCACTAAAAGCACTTCAATTAATTAAAGAGTGTTAAGATCAACAATAATATCCAATTCCAGATACTCAAGATGTCCATAACCGGGGACATGGCTAACCATGATTGGTTTATACACTCTGCAGAGGTTGCGCACTTTTCCCCACAAGACTCGACCGCGTCCATATCGGAAGATCGAGACATAGTCTTTCTGAAGCATTAACTCTCTACTCCGGGCAGACCGGTACACCTACTTTCCCACTACATCTTCTAGTCCACCTCTTCGAGAGCTCATACAACTTACTCAACTATGCTAGAGCCCATAATGGCTTGTGGCTGCACACGGAAGTTTCTAGTCATGAAATAGCATATGGTCCCTTTGAGCCTAGGTGGCGAACTGAGGAAAAATCACACAGGTACTCCGGGATTTCCCTAATGGACAAACACTGGATTCTCCATGTGCTCCAACCAATCCACCCAGATGTGTATTAAAGTTGCCACCTTAATGTTATCCATGATTAATAACTCTCATACTTCCATGTGAATCACGATCCAATCCCCGTCTACGAGGATGGCAAAGCAATAATAAAGCATAACGTATATTCCCGGGGTGATCAAAAGGTATTAGGTTACTACCTCAAGTACTACAACCAAACCACACATTCCCAATCCTACTCATGCAAATATTTGAGAGGGCAATACTAATGCATAGGAAAAACTGGGTATAGAAGAGTATGATCAAAGTGTAACTTGCCTTGCTGACGATCTGCAAACTCTAGAGACTCGTAGTAACAAGCTTCGCACTCTGGTTAATCTAGCTTAGACAAACAATAGCATACATGATCAATCACTCAAATGAAACAGAGAGATATCGAGAAAAGATCCAAATCAAACATGAAACAAGCAAACATCTAAACTAAACAGAAAACAAAACCTAACAGCATTATTTTCATGTGGATTAGATCTTAATAGTAGGTACATGTGATTAGCTACGATTTGCAAAAAGAAACAGCTCAAACGGAGAAACGAAACTCAAGATACGAACAAACCAAGATCGTTTACTAATCTGACCTAAAGTCAAATTTTAAATTGTCAAAATCTTGTTCAAGTTCGTTAGCTGGAAAGAAGCGATCACTATGAAGATTTAGGCGATGGTTTCATCTAATTTGGACAAACGAGCAAAAAGTTATGCTAGTTTTAAGATCAGGGGCTAAATCACAAGAAAACTATTTGCGGATAGGTCCCTGGATGAAAATAAAACTAAAAATAAAAATCTACCGTGCAAACGTTCGTTAACAGAACTAAAGGAACGAAAACCTTTCACTAACCAATCTAAACGAACGAACGTGCGGGCGAAGTGCGGGGCGGCGACGACTTGGGAGGAGAGAAGGGGCGGCGACGCGGCTATACAAAAGGGGCCCCCAGGCTCCTCCGACTTGTGGGAGGATTCGGGCGGTGGCGGTGGCGGCTCGGACTCCTCGGGAGTCCGGCGCAGCCACGGCGGCGCGCGCGGGGGAGGCAGCGACTTGCTGGGGCGGCTGGGCCTTCGGCCCAGTTCGCCCGGAACTTTAAAAAAATCGCCGCTGAGAAACATCCTAGTAAAATGTAAAAAAATCTAAAAATTCCGGAAACAATTTTCACCGTCCAAATCAAATATTTAGGACAAGATATACATTTTATTCTGGACTAAAATGCAATTTTCAAAAATGCAAGTTTTTTGCTAATTCAAATAAAATAGCAAATAAAATACAACTAAAATGATAATTTGATTTTAAAACTTCTTCTCCAATATTTCTCTTCTATTGAATAAGTCATATTATCTTCTCTCATTTATTTTTGTTATTGGAAATAATTGGAGAGAAAAATATTAAAACCAAATTGATCCTCTTTTCAAATTTGAACTAAATTCAATATGAAAACTTGTGAAACCTCCAACTCTCTCCTTGGTCCTTGAGTTGCTTAAGATTTCTAGGATCACAACCAAAAAGCAAACAAAATATGATATGCATATGATGATCTATGTATAACATCCAATTTGAAAATTGGGATGTTACATATGATTAGCGTTTGCTACTTTGATAATTTGATATGTGGGTGGACAGGTGCTTGGTGATATCCTTACTTGGACAAGCCTCCCACTTATGATTAACCCCTCTCGCAAGCACTCGCAACTATGAAAGAAGAATTAAGATAAATCTAACCATAGAATGAAACATCTGGATCCAAATCAGCCCCTTACGAAGCAACACATAAACTAGGGTTTAAGCTTCTATCACTCTAGCAACCCATCATCTACTTATTACTTTGCAATGCCTTCCCTTAGGCCCAAATCATGGTGGAGTGTCATGTAGTCGACGTTCAGATAACACCATGATGACCCACAAGTATAGGGAATCTATCGTAGTCCTTTTGATAAGTAAGAATGCTGAACCCAACGAGGAGCAGAAGGAAATGACAAGCGGTTTTCAGTAAGGTATTCTCTACAAGCACTGAAATTATCGGTAACAGATAGTTTTGTGATAAGGTAATCCATAACGGGTAACAAGTAACAATAGTAGACAAGGTGCAGCAAGGTGGCCCAATCCTTTTTGTAGCAAAGGACAATCCTAGACAAAGTCCTATATAAAGCAAAGCGCTCCCGAGGACACATGGGAATTACTGTCAAGCTAATTTTCATCATGCTCATATGATACGCGTTCGTTACTTTGATAACTTGATATGTGGGTGGACCGGTGCTTGGGTACTGCCCTTCCTTGGAAAAGCATCCCACTTATGATTAACCCCTCTTGCAAGCATCCGCAACTACAAAAGAAGAATTAAGGTAAACCTAACCATAGCATGAAACATATGGATCCAAATCAGCCCCTTACAAGCAACGGATAAACTAGGGTTTAAGCTTCTGTCACTCTAGCAACCCATCATCTACTTATTACTTCCAAATGCCTTCCCCTATGCCCAAACAATGGTGAAGTGTCATGTAGTTGACGTTCACATAACACCACTAGACGAAAGACAACATACACCTCATCAAAATATCGGACGAATACCAAATTCACATGATTACTTATAACAAGACTTCTCCCATGTCCTCGGGAACAAAAGTAACTACTCACAAATCATATTCATGTTTATAATCAGAGTGGTATTAATATGCATAAAGGATACGAACATATGATCTTCCACCGAATAAACCAACTAGCATCAACTACAAGGAGTAATCAACACTACTAGCAACCCACAGGTACCAATCTGAGGTTTTAAGACAAAGATCGGATACAAGAGATGAACTAGGGTTTGAGAGGAGATGTTGCTGGTGAAGATGTTGATGGAGATTGACCCCCTCTCGATGAGAGGATCGATGGTGATGACTATGGCGACGATTTCCCCCTCCCGAGGGATGTTTCCCGGCAGAACAGCTCCGCCGGAGCCCTAGATTGGTTCTGCCCAGGTTCCACCTCGAGACGGCGGTGCTTCCTCCCGAAAGCTTCCTTATGGTTTTTTCCAGGGCAAAAGACACCATAGAGCAGAAGATGGGCATCGAGGGCCTGCCAGGTGGCCCACGAGGCTGGGGGCGAGCCCAGGGGGTAATGCGCACCCTCCACCCTCATGGCTGCTAGGTGGCCCCCCTGTGGTGCTTTCTTCGCCCAATATTTTTAATATATTCCAATACTGACTTTCACGGAGTTTCAGGACTTTTAGAGTTGTGCAGAATAGGTCTCTAATATTTGCTCCTTTTCCAGCCTAGAGTTCCAGCTGCCGGCATTCTCCCTCTTCATGTAAACCTTATAAAATAAGAGAGAAAAGGCATAAGTATTGTGACATAATGTGTAATAACAGCCCATAATGCAATAATTATTGATATAAAACCATGATGAAAAATGGACGTATCAACTCCCCCAAGCTTAGACCTCGCTTGTCCTCAAGCGAAAGCCGATATCGAAAAATATGTCCACATATTAAGAGATAGAGGTGTCGATAAAATAAAATACGGACATGAGGGCATCATGATCATTCTTAGAACAGCAACATATATATTGTCATATGATTCCTTATGCTAAAGTAACAATCTATTCACAGTGTAAAGTATGAATTAGAAACTTCATTGAAAACTAGCAAACTATAATCTCAGTCATTGAAGCAATTGCAGTTTATCATAACATCGAAAATAGTCAATATAAGAGCTTTTCAGCAAGTCCACATACTCAACTATCATTTAGTATTTCACAATTGCTAACACTCATGCAATACTTATGGGTATGAAGTTTCAAAGGACACAGAAAAAGGGGCTTATAGTTTCGCCTCCCAACCTTTTACCTCAAGGGTAATGTCAACAATAATAATTTATGGAAGCCTACATCCAAGTGGATATATATATATATCAGGATCTTTCCAACACATAGTGCTTGCCAAAGGATAAAGTGTAAAAAGGAAAGGTGAAGATCACCATGACTCTTGTATGAAGGTAGAAGGTAAAAATAAAAGATAGGCCCTTCGCAGAGGGAAGCACAGGTTGTCATGCGCTTTTATGGTTGGATGCACAAAATCTTAATGCAAAAGAACGTCACTTTATATTGCCACTTGTGATAAGGACCTTTATTGTGCACTCCGTCGCTTTTATTTCTTCCATATCACAAGCTCGTATAAAGCTTATTTTCTTCACACTAATAGATCATACATATTTAGAGATGAATTTTTATTGCTTGCACCGATGACAACTTACTTGAAGGATCTTACTCAATCCATAGGTAGGTATGGTGGACTCTCATGGAGAAACTGGGTTTAGGGATGTTTGGAAGCACAAGTAGTATCTCTACTTGGTGCAAAGGATTTGGCTAGCATGAGGGTAAAGGCAAGCTCAACATGTTGGATGATCCATGACAATATAACTTATTCGTATATAAGGAAACATAACTCATTACGTTGTCTTCCTTGTCCAACATCAACTTTTTAGCATGTCATATTTTAATGAGTGCTCACAATCATAAAAGATGTCCAAGATAGTATATTTATATGTGGAAACCTCTCTTTCTTTATTACTTCCTATTAATTGCAACGATGACCAAAACTATGTTTGTCATCTCTCAACAACTTTTATTCATCATACTCTTTATATGTGAATTCGTTACTCTCCATAAGATCAATATGATCTTTTTATTCCTTTTTGTTCTTTCTTTTTATTTTATTCCCTCAAGATCATAGCAAAATAGCAAAAGCCCTCAACTCAAAACTAATCTTTATTATATATAACTCATGGACTCGATTACATAGATAGAGGTCAAAACAAAACTCAAAGCTAGATCATACTAAAACTTTCTTCTACTAGATCAAGTTATAACCAAAAGGATCGAACTAAGAAAAACGGTAAAGATAGAAGTGTGAATGTGATACGATACCGGGGCACCTCCCCCAAGCTTGGCAATTGCCAAGGGGAGTGCCCATGCCCATGTATTTAAGTCTCTTTCTTCGGAGGTGGTGATGATGGAGTTGTTAATGATGTAGGCTTGTCGTCCGTATTCCAAGGCATAGGCTCACCATCATAGAAAGATGATTGAGTCTTCGGGATCCTAAAATCTGTAGCCAAACTCATCCTCATGAATCTATATTCATACTCACAATTTTGGTTTTACAGGTCATAGATCTGGGCTTGGGAGTGCTCGATTTTCTCATGAAGCTTGAAGATGGTCTCCCCAATGTTCTTGGCATCCAGCTTGTGGTTGCTGGTGAACTCCGCGATCATCATGTGGTTGGCGTTGAGTCTGCGCTCCACCATCCCTTGGCACTTGAAAACTTGTTGCTCCATTGCTTCGAGTCTTGTCTCCATGCTTCCGGTCCTCCTCAGTCCCTCAACATCACGGATGTGTAGCACCCCCTCACGCATCTCAATGGTTTGAGGGTGTTGCAGCACCTTCGCGAGGTAAGGGTTGATGAACTTATCAAAAACTTGTCCTTGGGGCGCTTGGAGACGTCATGGTGATCTGGATCTGTCAAAAAAACAGCTCGAAACAAAAGCAGAGGATTTTGTCGTGGTACGGTGGTCAAAACCTTCGGGAGATTATATAATGAGTTTTTACCGACCAAAAGAAGTATTGTGCAAGAAAACGGAGTCCGGAAGGCACACGAGGTGTCCACGAGGTACGGGGCGCACCCAGGGGGTAGGGCACGCCCTCCACCCTCGTGGATGCCTCGTGTCTCTCTCGGACTACATTTAATTTTCCTAATATTTTAAGTATTCCAAAACAGAGAAAAAATGCTATTTGGGCAGTTTTGGAGTCACTTCACTTACCGTACCACATACCTATTCCTTTTCGGAGTCTGAAATGTTCTGGAAAGTGCCTCTTATGTACTCCTCTAGGGTTACGGTGTGAATAACATTGGTTTCAAAATTTATGGGATTACCTGAGATACAATGTTTGATTCTTTGAACGTTCACCACCTTCGGATTTGTGCCTTCGGCGTTCTTCATTTTTATGGCACCGGAACGATAGACCTCCTCGATAATGTAAGGACCTTCCCACTTAGAGAGAAGTTTTCCTGCAAAAGAATCTTAAATGAGAATTGTATAGCAAAACATAATCACCTACATTAAACTCACGCTTTTGTATCCTGTTGCCATGCCATCTTTTAACTTGTTCTTTAAACAATTTGGCATTCTCATAGGCCTGGGTTCCCCATTAATCAAGTGAACTAATGTCAAATAGCCTCTTCTCACTAGCAAGTTTGAAATCATAATTGAGCTCTTTAATAGCCCAATATGCCTTATGTTCTAGTTCGAGGGGTAAGTGACATGCTTTTCCATAAACCATTTTATACGGAGACATACCCATAGATTTTTAATATGCAGTTCTATAGGCCCATAATGCATCATCAAGTTTCTTGGACCAATTCTTTCTAGATCTATTAACAATCTTTTGCAAGATCAATTTAATCTCTCTATTACTCAATTCTACTTGACAACTAGACTGTGGATGGTATGGAGATGCAATTCTATGATTAACATCATATTTAGCAAGCATTTTATGAAAAGCACCATGAATAAAATGTGAACCACCATCAGTCATTAAATATCTAGGGACTCCAAAACTCGGAAAAATAACTTCTTTAAGCATCTTAATAGAAGTGTTATGATTAGCACTACTAGTTGGAATAGCTTCTACCCACTTAGTAACGTAATCAACAGCAACTAAAATATGTGTATATCCATTAGAGGAAGGAAAAGGTCCCATGTAATCAAAGCCCCAAACATCAAATGGTTAAATAATGAGTGAATAGTTCATATGCATTTCTTGATGTCTACTAATATTACCAATTCTTTGACATTCATCACAAGACAAGACAAACTTACGGGCATCTTTGAAGAGAGTAGGCCAATAAAAACTGGATTGCACTACCTTATGTGCAGTTTTATCTGCAGCGTGGTGTCCCCCGTAAGCCTCGGAGTGACACTTGTGTAGGATCTGTTCCTGTTCATGCTCAGGTAAACAACATCTAATAACACTATCTACTCCTTCTTTATAAAGGTGTGGATCATCCCAAAAGTAATGCCTTAAATCATAGAAACATATTTTCTTTTGCAGGTATGTGAAACTAGGTGGTATAAATTTAGCAACAATGTAATTAGCATAATCAGCATACCATGGAGCAGTACGAGAAACCTTTATGATAGCTAATTGTTCATCAAGAAAGCTATCATCAGTAGGTAGTGGGTCATCAAGAACATTCTCTAACATAGACAGGTTGTCTGCAACGGGGTTCTCAGCTCCCTTTCTATCAATAATATGCAAATCAAATTCTTGTAGCAAGAGAACCCATCTAATAAGTCTAGGTTTAGCATCTTTCTTTTCCATAAGATATTTAATAGCAGCATGATCAATGTGAACAGTTACTTTGGAATCAATTATAAGTTCTGAACTTATCACAAGCGAATACGACTGCTAAAAATTCGTTTTCAGTAGTAGCATAATTTCTCTGGGCACTGTCTAGAGTTTTACTAGCATATTGGATAACATTTAATTTCTTATCAACTCTTTGTCCTAGAACAGCTCCTACAACATAATCACTAGCATCACACATAATTTCAAAGGGTAAATTACAATCAGGTGGTTGAACAATAGTTGCAGAAATCAAGGCTTTCTTAAGTATTTCAAATGCTTCTACACAATCATCATCAAAGACAAAAGGAACAATTTTTTGTAAGAGATTAGTCAGAGGCCTAGAAATTTTAGTGAAGTCTTTAATAAACCTCCTATAAAAACCAGCATGACCGAGGAAACTTCTTATACCTTTGATGTCCTTAGGACACGACATCTTTTCAATAGCATCAATTTTAGCCTTATCAACTTCAATACCTCTTTCTGAAATTTTATGCCCCAAGACAGTACCTTCATTAACCATAAAGTGGCACTTCTCCCAATTCAAGACAGGATTAGTTTCTTCACATCTCTGCAAAACTTGATCAAGGTTGCTTAAGCAATCATCAAAAGAAGTTCCGTAAATGGAGAAATCATCCATGAAAACCTCAACATTATTTTCACAGAAGTCAGAGAATATAGTAGGCATACATCTTTGAAAGGTAGCAGGTGCATTGCATAAACCAAAAGGCATACCTATATAAGCAAAGGTACCGAAAGGGCAAGTAAAAGTGGTCTTATCCTGATCCTCTTTTGACACAGGTGTTTGAGAGAAACCAGAATAACCATCTAGAAAGCAAAAATGTGTATGTTTAGATAGTCTTTCTAGCATTTGATCAATAAAAGGTAGAGGGTAATGATCCTTTCTAGTAGCTTTATTTAATTTGCGGAAATCAATTACCATTCGATAACCTATAATAATTCTTTGTGGGATTAATTCATCCTTATCATTAGGAACAACAGTAATACCTCCCTTCTTAGGGACGCAATGGACATGACTTACCCACTGACTATCAGCAACAATATAAAATATACCTGCCTCCAGAAGCTTTAGTATTTCATTTCTTACCACTTCTTTCATTTAGGATTCAACCATCGTTGGTGACCAACAACTGGTTTAGCATCTTTCTCCAATTTTATTTTGTGCTAGCATAGAGTGGGACTAATGCCCTTAAGATCATCAAGAGCATATCCAATAGCAGCATGGTGCTTCTTCAGAGTTTTCAATAATTTCTCTTCTTCATGCTCTGAAATGTTAGCACTAATAATAACAGGATATATCTTCTTTTCATCAAGATAAGCATATTTCAAAGTATCAGGTAATTGTTTAAGATCAAACACGGGATCTCCCTTGGGTGGAGGAGGATCCCCTAAGATTTCAACAGGCAAGTTGTGCTTCAAAATAGGTCCCTATTTAAAGAATACTTCATCTATTTCCCTTCTTTCATTCATAAACATATCATTTACATGATGTAGAAAATATTGTTCTAAAGGATCATTAGGAGGCACGACAATATAAGCAAGACCAATAATTTCATCTTTACTAGGCAATTCTTTATCATGGGGTTGTCTACGAAATTTAGCAAATTTAAAATCATGAGACATATCCCCTAAACCAACAATAACAATATCCTTTTCGCAGTCTATCTTAGCATTAATGGTATTCAAGAAGGGTCTACCAAATATAATGGGACGAAAGTCATCTTGTGGGGAACCAAGAACAAGAAAATCTATCGGATATTTAATTTTCCCACACAAGACTTCAACATCTCTAACAATCCCAATTGGTGAAATAGTATCTCTATTGGCAACCTTAATTGTAACATTAATATCTTCTATCTCAGCAGGTGCAATATCATTCATAATTTCTTTGTATAAGGAATGAGGTACTGCACTCGCACTAGCACCCATATCACATAGGCCATGATAAAAATGATCTCCTATTTTAACAGAAACAACAGGCATGCCAACAACAAGTCTATGTTTATTTTTAGTATCGGGTCTAGCAATTCTAGCAACTTCATCACAGAAGTAAATAACATGTCCATCAATATTATCGACCAAGAGATCTTTAACCATAGAAATACTAGGTTCAACTTTAATTTGCTCGGGGGGTGTAGGTGTTCTAGCATTACTCTTACGAACCATAGTTGAAGCTTTAGGATGATCCTTTATTCTAACAGGGAAAGGTGGTTTCTCAATATAAGCAGTAGGAACAACAGGATCAACATTATAAGTAATAGTCTTTTCTTAAACTTTAATAGGTTCTACTAATTTTACTTCAATGGGAGGATGATATTTAAACCAATTCTCCTTAAGGAGATCAACATGAGTAGCAAATGATTCACAGAAAGAAGCTACTATCTCAGAGTCAAGTCCATATTTAGTGCTAAATTCACGAAAAGCATCGGTATCCATGAAAGATTTAACACAATCAAACTTAGGTGTTATACCTGACTCCTTACCTTCATCGAGTTCCCCATCTTCAGAGTTGCGTTTAATTCTTTCCAATAAATCCCATCTGAATTCAATAGTCTTCATCATAAAAGAACCAGTACAAGAAGTATCGAGCATGGAGCGATTATTAAGAGAAAGCCAAGCATAATTTTTTTGCATAATAATTTCTCTAGAGATCTCATGATTGGGGCATGAATATGACATTGACTTAATCCTCCCCCAAGCTTGAGCAATACTTTCTCCTTCACGAGGCCAAAAATTATATATATAATTACAATCACGATGAACCAGATGCATAGGATAAAACTTCTGATGAAATTCCAATTTCAATCGGTTGTAGTTCCATGATCCATTATCATCACATAGCCTAAACCATATCAATGCCTTTCCCTTCAAAGATAAAGGGAAGACATTCTTCTTGATAACATCCTTGGGCATACCTTCAAGCTTAAATAATCCACAAACTTCATCCACATAGATTAGGTGCATATCGGGATGTAATGTTCCATCTCCTGTATAGGGATTAGCTAGCAGTTTCTCTATCATACCCGAAGGAATTTAAAAATAAACATTTTTAGTAGGTTAAGTAGGTTGAGGAGAAACTCTTTGCTCTTTTGGTTGGTGTGAAGATACCTCGAACAAGCCCCTCAAAGGATTATTTTCCATAGTAACAAGTGATAGTAAATTTCAGCACACTATATAAATGTTTCCTTACCAATTTCCACCTACCAAAGGCGCTTCACTCCCTGGCAACGGAGCCAGAAAAGAGTCTTGATGACCCACAAGTATAGGGGATATATCGTAGTCCTTTTGATACGTAAGAGTCTCGAACCCAACGAGGAGAAGAAGGAAATGACAAGCGGTTTTCAGTAAGGTATTCTCTGCAAGCACTGAAATTATCGGTAACAGATAGTTTTGTGATAAGGTAATTCGTAACGGGTAACAAGTAACAATAGTAGACAAGGTGCAGCAAGGTGGCCCAATCCTTTTTGTAGCAAATGACAAGCATGGACAATCTCTTATATAAAGAAAAATACTCCCAAGGACACATGAGAATTACTATCAAGCTAGTTTTCATCATTCTCAAATGATTTGCGTTCGTTACTTTGATAATTTGATATGTGGGTGGACCGGTGCTTGGTTACTGCCCTTCCTGTAGAAGCATCCCACTTATGATTAACCCCTTTCGCAAGCATCCACAACTATGAAAGAAGAATTAAGGTAAACCTAGCCATATCATGAAACATATGGATCCAAATCAGCCCCTTACGAAGCAACGCATAAACTAGGGTTTAAGCTTCTGTCACTCTAGCAACCCATCATCTACTTATTACTTCCCAATGCCTCCCCCTAGGCACAAACAACGGTGAAGTGTCATGTAATCGATGTTCACATAACACCACTAGAGGAAAGACAACATACATCTCATCAAAATATCGAACGAATACCAAATTCACATGATTACTTATAACAAGACTTCTCCCATGTCCTCGGGAACAAACGTAACTACTCACAAATCATATTCATGTCCATAATCAGAGGGTTATTAATATGCATAAAAGATCTGAACATATGATCTTCCACCGAATAAACCAACTAGCATCAACTACACAGAGTAATCAACACTACTAGCAACCCATAGGTACCAATCTGAGGTTTTGAGACAAAGATCGGATACAAGAGATGAACTAGGGTTTGAGAGGAGATGTTGCTGATGAAGATGTTGATGGCTATTGACCCCCTCTCGATGAGAGGATCGATGGTGATGACGATAGCGATGATTGCCCCCTCCCAGAGGGATGTTTCCCCGGCAGAATAGCTCCGCTGGAGCCCTAGATTGGTTCCGCCTTGAGACGGCGGTGCTTCGTCCCAAAAGCTTCCTTCTGATTTCTTCCCTGGCAAAAGACACCATATAGCAGAAAATGGGCATCGGGGGCCTGCTAGGTGGCCCACGAGGCAGGGGGCACGCCTAGGGGGGTAGGGCGCGCCCTCCACCCTCGTGGCTACTGGGTGGCCCCCTCTGGTGCTTTCTTCACCCAATATTTTTAATATATTCCAAAACTGACTTTCGTGGAGTTTCAGGACTTTTGGAGTTGTGCAGAATAGGTCTCTAATATTTGCTCCTTTTCCAGACCAGAATTCCAGCTGCCGGCATTCTCCCTCTTCGTGTAAACCTTATAAAATAAGAGAGAAAAGGCATAAGTATTGTGATATAATGTGTAATAACAGCCCATAATGCAATAAATATTGATATAAAAGCATGATGCAAAATGGACGTATCACACCACTAGAGGAAAGACAACATATATCTCATCAAAATATCGAATGAATACCAAATTCACATGATTACCTATAACAAGACTTCTCCCATGTCCTCAGGAACAAACGTAACTACCCACGAAGAATGTCCAGGTTCAAGTTCAGAGGGGTATTGAATATCATTAAGGGTCTGAACATATGATCTTCCACCATGTAAACCAACTAGCATCAACTACAATGAGTAATCAACACTACTAGCAACCCACATGTACCAATCTGAGGTTCTGAGGCAAAGCTTGAATACAAGAGATGAACTAGGGTTTGAGAGGAGATGGTGCTGGTGAAGATGTTGATGAAGATTGACCCTCCCTTGATGAGAGGATCGTTGGCGATGACGATGGCTTTAATTCCCCCCTCTCGGAGGGAAGTTTCCCCAGCAGAATCGCTCTGACGGGGCTCTAGATTGCTCCTGCCCAGGTTCTGCCTCGAGACGGCGGTGTTTCTCGCGAAAGCTCTATCCTCGTTCTTTTCAAGGTCAAAACCCTCCATATAGCAGAAGATGGGCACTGGACAATAGCCAGGGGGCCCACAAGCCCTGGGGGCGCGCCCTGGGGGTGGGGCGTGCCCCCAGGTTTGTGGCCACCTGGTGGGTCCCCTTATGTAGTTTCTTCCCCGATATTTTTTATATATTCCAAAACAATTCTCCGTAAAATCTCAGGACATTTGGAGTTGTGCGGAATAGGTATCTCAGATTTTCTCCTTTCCGGTCCAGAATTACAGATGTCGGCATTCTCCCTCTTCATATAAATCTTGTAAAATAAGAGAGAAAAGGCATAAGTATTGTACCATAATGTGAAATAACAGTCCATAATGCAATAAATATGAACATAAAAACATAATGAAAAATGGACGTATCACATTCAAAAATCTATTTTTATCATTTACCTACTCGAGGACAGGCAGGAATTAAGCTTGGGGATGCTTGGTATGTCTCCAATGTATCTATAATTTTTAATTGTCCATTCTATTATAGCATCAATCTTGGATGTTTTATATGCAATTATATATTATTTTTTGGGACTAACCTATTAAATCAGTGTCAGGTGCCAGTTGTTGTTTTTTTTTTGCATGTTTTTGGTTTGGAATTCAGTACCAAACGAAGTCCAAATGCCACAAAACTTGTTGATGTTTTTTTTCTGCACATAAGAGACACTAGAAGCTTCAGGAGGAGACCAAAAGGCGAAGGACTGGGCCATGAGCCACATTGGCATGCCTAGGGGGTAGACATGCCCATGTGCCTCATGGGCCCCTCGTTCCCTCATTTGACCTAATTTCGACTCTATAAATTCTCTAAAATTGGGAAACCAATAGAGAGCCACCCAACATACTTTTTCTGCCACTGCAAGCTTTTGTTCTCACAAGATCTCACCTGGAGGCCTTTTCTGATACTCTGTCTGAGAGGGAATTGATCATGGAGGGCATCTACATCAACCTTGCTACCCTTTCGATGATGTGTGAGTAGTTTACCACAGACTTGCAGGTCCATAGCTAGTGGCAGATGGCTTCTTCTCTCTCTTTTTTCAATACAATGTTCTCCTCGATGTTCTTGGAGATCTATTTGATGTAATCCTTTTCTGCGGTGTGTTTGTTGGGATCCGACGGATTGTGGGTTTATGATCAGATTATCCATGAATATTATTTGAGTCTTATGTGAACTCTTTTATGCATGATTATTATAGCTTTGTATTTCTCTTCGATCTATTGATTTGGTTTGGCCAACTAGATTGATTTATCTTGCAACGGGAGAGGTGCTTTTTGATGGGTTCAATCTTGCGATGCTCAATCCCAGTGATAGAAGGGGACCTGACATGTATTTGTATCATTGCCATTAAGGATAAAACTATGGGGTTTTATTCATATTGATTGAGTTTTCTTTGTCTACATCATGCATCTTGCTTAAGGCGTTACTCCGTTCTTTATGAACTTAATACTCTAGATGCATGCTGGATAGCGGTCGATGTGTGGAGTAATAGTAGTAGATGCACGCAGGAGTTGGTCTACTTGTCTGGGACGTGATGCCTATATACATGGTCATTGCCTTGGATATCATCATAATTATTTTCCTTTCTATCAATTGCCCAGTAGTAATTTGTTTACCCACTGTATGCTATGTTCAAGAGAGAAGCCTCTAGTGAAAAATATGGCCCCCGGGTCTTATCTTTATCATATATTAAAATCCAAAAATACCTTGTTGCAATTTTATTTTACTTTATTTTATTTTGTGTTTTTATTTATCTATCTATCATTACGAGATTTGATCCTTGTAATTAACCGACAAGGGATTGACAACCCCTTGTTTGCATTGGGTACAAGTATTTGTTATTTTGTGTGTAGGTACTGCTAATGAGGTGTTGCATGGTTCTCCTACTGGATTGATAACCTTGGTTCTTAACTGAGGGAATGCTTATCTCTATTGTACTACATCATCCTCTCCTCTTTTGGGAAATCCCAACGCAACTCACAAGTAGCACCCACCTAGGTGGTGTTTGATGGGTCGCATGAGTTATTCGGCCTTTACCGGCTGAATGAAACTTGCCCGTAAAAAGCTTGTCAACCGAGTGAAAAGATTGTGGGCATGGAAAGCTTGCTGGCATGAAAATCTTGCCGGTGTCAAAGCTTGTAGGCGTGAAAAGCTTGCCAGCGTGAAAGCTTGCTGGCCGAGTGAAAAGCTTGTCGGCCAAGTGAAAAGCTTGCCGGTGTGGAATGCTTGCCAGCATGGAATGCTTGCCAGCGTGAAAGTTTGCCAGCGTGAAAACCTTGCCGACAAAAAGCTTGCCGGCCAAGTGGAAACTATCAAGGATAATCTGACCAAAAGGTGAAGATGGAGTGAAAAGATTATCTAGATGGTCTCGAATGAAAAAGTGGTCTACATGGATGTTGTGTGTATCGTCCAAACAGTCAACTATGCTTTTGGAGTCATCATCATCTGAGATAGTATACAGCCTGCAAGGTTGCTACAAGACTTGGACAACCAAGAAAACTGCATGTCCGAGTCCGGCTGGAAAACAAAGATGGCCTCGTAAGGTATTTAAGATAACCTCTAATCAAAAAATGCTCAACATGAAAGTTGTTCGCTATGTCTAAAAAGTTATATTTACTTTTTGGATCATCTTTATCTGAGATCGTTTGTGGCCTTTGAGACTTAAAAACCCAACCGATGTCTCAGACTTACCCAAATCCGAGTTCGGTTAATTTTGATAGGATTTGGACGGGATTTGGAGTCCTTTTATTGTACAGGAAGTACAACCGCCTCATAAATAGATGAGAGGTGATGGCCGATTAAACAACACACAATCAACATATCAACATACCAGTTTTTCATCTACGTTATATCTCTCCATCATTTTTCTCTCATTCTTCGTTGTTCTTCGTGTTTGAGAGCTGTGAATCCCGAGGCTCTAGGAGCGAGCGAATCGACCTAGGGTAGCCCATAGCCGCCGCACTCCCTAGCGGTTTCCCTCTCGGGCGTGGGGGTTTTGGATCTACAAAAGCACCTGTTGACTGTCTTGTGTATCGTGTTATTGTTCGGGTCTCCTTTGACGTGAGTTGCAGTGCATCACCTCGGGCGTCGAGGGTAAACATGACGTGTTTGTGTGCCAACACCTTGGGACTCCGGATAAAAGAACCTCTCAACCTGCACTTAAGCCTTCTCATTTTCTGTGAAAATTTCCAAATTTTTTAGTACCTTGAAATAAAAGTGAACAAAACTTAACAAAATTGGTAACAACTGCACCCACAAGTATCTAGAAGCTATATCATGCATCAAAACTATACGTACCATACAAATTCAACGTGCAAGCTCAACAACATGGTCACCACGGCAATAAAAATTTGCAAAATATAAAGCACTAGAACAAAAACTAATCGGACCATTGGAGGAGTCACACACCAAGGAGTGATCCCCCAAAACAATTTCGGAAATAGAGCTTCAAGCTAGGAGATCGAAAGTCGCACGAGAATGAGCAAGAACATGGGTTTGAAAGCAGGGATGATTTTTTCTAGAGGCAGGAGAAGGCAATGGGTGGCTAGGATAAGTGAGGGGCCCCCTTTGGGACCCAGAAGCTCACTAGGTGCGCTCTGTGAGCTTCTGGCTCACAGGTGCACCCCCTTGGGGTGTGTTCAGTGCCAAAAATGTTCAAGAAAAAATCATACTAATTTTTCAGGTCATTCCGAGAACTTTTATTTTTGAGTCATTTTTTATTGCACGAAAAATTCAGAAAACAGGATAAACATGGCATTTTACTTTATGAAACTTTAAATAACAGAGAGTAAATAGTAGGTACAATAGGTTGTTATTACTAAATTCATCGACCACATGCCCCTAAAAAAGAATCAATTAATAAGGTTGATCAAGTCTTATTAACAAACTATTTTTGAGTAACATGAACCCGAAGAATGTTCGTATAACACTAAGTTACCTCAACCTGGATATGTATCTCCCCAACAATAAGATTCTCATATTTCTTGTTGACAGCAGGAAGAGGAAATTTAAAGCCTCCAATGGTGATTGTGGAAAAAAAATCAATAGTGTGGATACTGTTCACCAAACTTTGTTTCCTCGAGATATAAACTATATGCTCATTACCATTGACATGTAAAGTAACCTTGCTTTTGTTGCAATCAATAATAGCCCTTGCAGTATTCAAAAAGGGTCTATCAAGGATAATCGATATGTTGTCGTCCTGGGGCATATCAAGTATTGTTGGTGCAATGCTTTGCCTCCTTATGTTTTGGAGTTTGTCGACATAAACAGTATGGGACCTATGTGTTTGCTAGTGCACACAGAGTAATAGGTCCCTGAAATTAAGAGGAGTTTGATTCAAACAACGAAGATAACCCTTGCGCAGTAGTGTAGGTTATCATCGAAGATTATGATGAGAAGAGTGAACCCTCAAAAATTGCCGACGTGAAGCAATTGGTTTGGTGTTCGTCCGAAGGAAGTGACTGCATCCGAGGAGGTTGAAGACGAAGTGAAGATGTAGCATTTATTTCGTTATTTCTTTTCTCTTTATTGAGTCATAGGACCACTATACTATTAAGAGGGGTGTAGCATTCGGAACTTTGATTCTCTGAAACTAAACCCAAATCCTATGAAAATTGTGAGAGAAATCTCTTTGTGTTTCGAGCAAATACTTGCCAGCAAGAGATTGTGATCTTCTTCGCTGTGAGAGATTGTCTCTGACCGAGTTAGCATTACTTGTTCCTCAAGTAATGTTATTGTTGCTCCAAAATTTGACTGTTGTGAACGTGTAGGTTGGCCATTGGTTGGACCGCATGTCCACACTACAAAAAAAATACACTTCTGTGATGATATGTGTTTGTCATAGTAGGTCACGTTTTCTGTCATGCATGTACATCCATGACAATTTTATGACAAAATCAAGATAGTCATACCTGTGCTGTCATGGAAGTGTTCCATGACATTACCAAAATTATCATCACACAAGTGTCCACTTCCATGACGATAAATCGCGCATCATAGAAGTGCTTTCATCAAGGGTGACCGACATGTGGCATCGACCGTAACGGCTCGTTGTTAAGCTATCGGGTCCGGTTTTGGATCCAATAACCCGTTAACAGCCCGGACCAATGGGGATTTTCCACGTCTATAATTCTCATTGGCCGGAGGAAACATGTGTCGCCTCACCGTTGGGACAGATGTCATCCACTCATTGGACAAGAGCCGCCTATGATACGTTGACACGTGGCACGACCCAATAAAGGCCCATTCCGGTGAAAAGGACGGGCCTGTCAAAATAAGCGGGTCGGCCCATTAGCGGCCTACTTGAGTTAGGCCCATTTACAAGTACGGCCCATACAAGTTACATAGAATCGGCCCATCAAGGCCCATTCTAGATTCTACAATTTACAGCTCATCGTTAGTTTAAACCCGTTAACGGTCCGCTATGTTTTTGGGCCCAATTGCGGCCGGAGCCTCTTTTGGCCTGTTAGCAGCCCATCATCAGTTCCAGCCGGTTAATGGTCCAGAACGTCTTTCAGCCTTTTCTTGGCCCATTCTGCAGTTGGGCCAATTCTAGCATACTGTGACTTTAGGCCTGTCCTCGGCCCATTCAGTAAATGGGCCAACTCTTAGCCCATTTTGTGTCTCGGCCTGTTAACGGCCCGCACAATAGTTGGGCCTTTGACTTTAGGTCCATTAGGGGCCCATGTTCCGTAGGGCATCATTTCAGCCCAACGCGACTTTTGGCCTGTTAAAAGCCTAGTTTGCAAATTGGGCCTCCTCTGGCCCATAACACTTTCGGCCTCTTACTGGCCCGTAAAGTAAAAGGGCCGAGAAAAAAATTGACATTTATTTCGGCCTGCTAAAGGCATGCAGGCCATTTCCATTTATACAGCCCTATCAAGCTTTAGGTCTGTTGACGGCCTGCTAAGAGCCATTGTTACGGTGGGCCACATCATTTGGGATCCACTTAATATTATTTTGACCAGCCCAAGTAAGGCCCGCTTTGACTACACATGTTTGTTCATTTGTATGGTGTCCAGGAAATGTTTGGGCGTGTTGGCCCCTGTTTCAATGATATAACATATTCAAGAAATATCCTACTCTATACCATCGCCTCTAAAAAACATACACTATACAATAAAAAATACTAATGCATAGAAACGTAGAATAATCCTACACTATACAATAAAGAAATTATAGCCGAATATACCCATTGGGCATTGTAGTTCGACACCAGTGATAATAAAGCGTACACAAATAGAAAATTACATACACTGGACAAATAAAGCTCATACATCATGGACATGCATCAACAAAACTTACCATTTGAACTATAATCTCCTCAGAAAATAGGATTGGCCAGATTCAGATAGCACAAATTTCAGTCTGCAAAATCTCCAATTCCTTCATGGTTACCTCAGGGTCTTGTTTCATTTTTTTGACTCCTGCATCTAATACCTGCATTTCCAGTCTCAACTTGTTGGTTGTACGTTGCGAATCATGTACACGTTGTCTTGCCACCTCTAGTTGATGCTCGAGAACATCATCACATTCCAATTCCAATCCACAATCATTCGGTAACGGCCATGCCGCACTGCTCGCAGATCTTTGTGTTGATGTCACTTCATCCTGAAATGTATCTGTAAGTACACATGACTAGGGCAAAAATATAGTTACAACGGTGAAGCAAGCAAGACAGACTATTTTGTACATGGAAAAATAGGACTAACAATAATGTTACACGTCATGAAGCATAAGCAGGTGATATTTTAAAAATTATAAAAAAGGTAGTATGTGCAGCCTGCATACAGAAATCTCTCTTAGCTTACCAGAGGAGCATGATGTTGGGGCCCAATCCAAAACACGGACAAGTTGCAAATTTAGACAACAAGTTGCGTATAAGTAAGCAAGCAGATGGCCATTCTGCAGCTCAATTAAAGTCTTAGGGAGCATAACGAACAGCAGATGGATTCATACAAATCTACTACAACAAGCAAAACTATGCAATCATTAGCTTAGTATAAACTAGATTGTGAGCCTCATGCAATAATAGCTGGTTAATAGACTTCAAAGCTTCAGGCACACTTCGGCAGAGTAATTAAATGGTAAGGCCTTTAATATGTCAACTAATAGTTATACAAGTACCCAACATCAGGCATCATTGTTTGGGCATCTCATTAACTGAGGACAAATAAAGCAATTGAAAAGAGCAAATTAACTATGCCTGGAACAAACAAGGAATTGAACTGTTGAGTTGGATAGAGTGACTTACCTTAACTAGTTGAAGAGGCTCAGCATAGCTCCTACTTCTCTTGCAAGGCTCCTTCCTAACATCTTGTACTTGGAAATCCTCAATCGTATCTTCATTGCACCCCCTCTGCAAGGTGACACAAACTAGTTACTCGTCTCTTTGGAAGATAAATATGCATACTTTCTAGTCTATGAACAACACAAAAGGATGAGATTATAACAAAACAACACCACATAATGAAACATGCCACATCTCTTGCACTTGCACACAATGTAAAAACTAGGCATACCTTCGAACTGGATCTCCAGGTACTCTTGGAGAGCCTACTTTAGTGTACAGCCAAACCTTTGTCACCTATGAGTTAGACAAGGCCCCATTACAGCAACCCTTAGTGTTTAAATAGTTGACAAGCTCTGTTAGAGTGTTAGGTCAAGAACAACAAGTAATCAAAGCAAACAGTCCTAGTAGGTTGGCTAATACAAACAAGCAATTGAACAGATGTGTGAGCAAATCTTACATATAAAGAAAAGAAGCAAAGAAGGAGGCTTAAAGACCATCACTTGACTGACCAAATTTAAGGGGCATTTAAACATCATGTGCGAAGTATGAACTAACATAAACATTGCATATTCTAGATTCTACAATGGAATGCACATGTATTAGGTTATGCCATGTATGATGATGCCTAAATGTACACTATAGCGGGCAGGAGTGATTCATCATTGCACGCACAATTGAATTGCAGGTTAAGGTCCAGTCCGATTCCGCCTTTTCAGGGCTTATTGTCAAAATAAGCCATAAAAGATGTAAAGAAGTCATTTTTGAGTTATGGGCTTGGGCTTAACTTATTTTTCTTTGGAGGGGGGTGTTTCGGGTAGAACCTCACTAAAAATTGAAGGGAAGGGGAATAGTGAAATGACTCTGTTGTCTGCCTATATTACACTCAAAATGCAACCACTCACACCCGCGTCACACCTGACCCTCAAGTAAAAGAAAACACACAAGCGTTCATTGCCCTGCCCGCTTGCATCTCCTCTCCCCTTTCCCTCTACCTCGATCATTTACCGGCAGCACTAGGGTCCCTCCAGCGAGCCGTCGCCACTGGTCCAATCTGGCCTGGTCCTCGACAATGCTCTGTCCAGCTAGGCTACATGGCTGGCGGGTAGGGGCAAATCTTCCTGGCTGCTCCTCCCTCTGGCGCCGCCCCTCATTTTCATGGTCTCCAGTAGCTGCTCCACTATGGTCCGTCCAATGCACTACTCCGACGGGCGCCGCACAACTACGGCTGATACCACACTGCGGCAGAAGGCACCTTATTCCCCCTCCCCTCCTCCCAGGCTGTGGCCTTGAGGTGCTGTTAAAGGATGAGCTCATCCAACAAGGTGAGGATCTCCTCTGAGTTTTTGCCAAATTTTCATTCTGATCCACTATACGATGAATTGCTATGAGTTGCTTTTGCTGCTGCTATATGATGCATTACTATGAGCTGCTCCTGCTGCTGCTATATGATGAATTGCTATGAGCTGCTGCTGCTATATGATGAATTGCTATGAGTTGTTGTTGCTGCTATATGATGAGTTGCTATAAGCTGCTCTTGCTGCTACTGTATGATGAATTGCTATGAGCTGCTCCTGCTGCTACTATATGATGAATTGCTATGAGTTGCTCCTGCTGCTGCTATATGATGAATTGCTATGAGCTGCTGCTGGTATATGATGAATTGCACACTGCTGCTGCTGCTGTTGTATGATGAGTTCCTATGAGCTGCTGTTGCTATATGATGCTTTCAGGTGGTGATGCTATATGATAATAACCAGCCACTTGGACCATTGAATTTCAATAAATAATTGTTCTTCATTTAAATGTGGGTCATGTGTTCTTCGTTTAAATTAGGCAATGGGATCTCTATGGAAGACATTGACCAAAGTAGATTGTGCCAAGTAGATGGTATCTTTGTATTTGCATTTTGAACAAATAGTGATGGTCTGTTTTCCTATCATATTAATTACTGCACTGGGTTCAATTTGTGATGTTTGTAAGTCAAATTAATTTTCATATGGGCAGCAAAATGAAAAAAATATAATGCAATCTAGACTTTCCACTGATCATACCAAAGACAAGCTAAAAAGGAAGGCAATGAAAATAACTGGTTGGCTTATTACATGGAGCTTATATTCACAGGTGCTTATTTTCTTAGGATAACTCGTAACACTGTCCCTGAGAAACTTGGCCAATAGAACTGACATACAAATAATATGTCATGATGATTGCAATGGAGTGACCTACCATAGCACACTGTATAGGCTCACCGATATCTCTCCTTTTTTGCGATGTTCCATGAAATTGCCACATACATCTTGTACTTTTTCATTGTGTTACCCTATCTGCAAGTTGACACCGCTAATTTCAGACATCTCTACATGATAATACATTGCATATCCCTTTCGCATATTTAAACCACCAATTAATGATTGTGTGCGTAGCATAAACTAGCCATGACTCTGTCTGCTGGACTAGCAGGCACTCTAAGGGAGCCTAATGTAGTGCACTGGAATTCCTACATGCCACCTACGATTTTGTGTAATGTACTGCCTCTGTTCCTAAATATATGTCTTTGTAGAGATTCCAGTATGGACCACATACAGATGTATATAGATGCATTTTTGAGTGTAGATTCACTCATTTTGCTCAGTATGTAGCCTACAGTGGAATCTCTAGAAAGACTTATATTTAGGAACGGAGGTACGAGGTAGTATCATGTATGACATCTACATATCTAATTTAGCAGCTAGTAGTAGAAATCATTGTCTGCACAAAGGGATTACTGGTCAAAAATCCTAGCAAAGCATGCTGGCAGACACACAATAATACAAGAGAGAGAGATACACACAAACTTACAAGATCATAGCAATGCCTCAGTCCAGGATCTTGGTTAGTCAAGCTGTTAGATCTGGAAGAAATGTCGTCCTTGTAGATTTTGCCAGCTGCATAACAGGTAACAACGACCTGTTAGTATATTTGAAGTACATCGGGTAGGTGATGTTGGACGGGTTTAAAGGTGACAAGTACCTAGGCCGTGGCGGGTGCTTGGCATCTTGCCAGACGGTGGGAATCAGGTTAGAAACATCAAGGGTGATGACACTGCACTATCGGGGTCCGGTAAGGAGATCTAGAACCGTCAAGTAGGGTGTTTGTGGAGCAGCTCTGGTAGGGTGTACTACGGTGTGGGTGAAGTAGATCTGTGGCCGTGGACGAGGGCGTCAGTGAAGCTGCTCCGGTGGTTGGGTTAAGGATGGTGTCGACGATACGAATCTGCGTCCGTGGACGGGGCGTCAGAAGCTGCTTCGGTAGGTTGGATGAGGGTGCGAGGAAGCGGATCTAAGGCCGTGGACTTGGGAGTTGGCAAAGCGGCCCCGGTAGGGCTGAGAATGGTATAGGCGAAGCTACTCTGGTAGGGTTAACGATGGTGTCGGCGAAGCGACTCCGGTAGGGTTGAGGAAGGTGTCAGCGAAGAGGATCAGAGGCCGTCGACGGGGGCGTCGGTGGGGCGGCTCCGGGGGGTGTGGACGAAGCGTCTCCGGTGGGGAGTACAAATGAGCCGCTGCAGATGCGTTGCAGTTGACGAGAGTATGGGCGAAGCAGATCCAGCCGTGTGGACAAGGCCGACACTGAATAGGTTGTGGTACAGCGGTGGATGAGCAGTCTACTTGCTTCTAGGGGAGGTGGGAGGGGTAGATGCGGCCGCAGAAGCAGATCCGGCGAGGTGGACGCCGCTGGCAGCGAATGGGCTTTGGTACGATAGTGGATGAGCATTCTAGGGTTTCGAGAGGGGAGGGGTAGAAAGGCCGATGAAGTATGGACGGCGTGATGTAAGATGCTCTGGTGCTGTGGAGTTAGTCGTTTTTGCGGGAGGGGGAGAGGAAATGGGGGTTCCGTGTGGTGGGGGGAACCGGAAGTTACCAAAGCAGCCCTGACCTATTATGTAGATGAGGGCGGTATTGTAACTGTTGGTCTTTGTGCACCAAGGACAAAAGGGGAATTTCTCATGCTAAATACTAGGTGGCGGAAATTTTGGAAGGAGGTGGGAGATTTTGCCGCCCGCGGGGTCGTTCGTATCTAGTTTCAACTAATTTTTGACCGTGCTAGCGGGAAGGTCATGCAAGACTGTGTACACGGGGCACGCGTCAGCAGTTAATAAATGGTGTGAAGTCCACCCCAGAAAAAAGACAAGAACTGAGGATGATGCGCCGATAACTTGGACGTTCACACGGGTGCGGCCAATCATACGGGTGTAGAGGCGCGTTCACAAAAAAGGGATCAAATGCTCAGCCTATGTATTTCTCGTGTAAATAGATTATTTAGTGTCATTGGTTATTTACTTTAAACATAATGCATTGACATGTTAGTGTAGAGGCGCACAAAAAGAAATGGATATTGTAGTCCGCTACTTAAAAGTGTTACCTCATATGATTACATAGCCTCCATTTCATAAATTGTGTACCCGTTGAATTCATATATGAATATTACATATATTACTTCATAATAGAACCTTAAATCATCCAAGACTAATGAATTTGAATGCAAGAGTAACAATGGTGCATGTACATGATAGCTACATTGGTTGTTTGAAGAAACATCACAGTACCTTTGGCATGCACAACTGAAAAGGTTTATTTAGATAGAAAACATGTGATATCTGAGTGTCCAATCTTTATAGCGTTATCGATATTTTACCTTTGGCCACAATACGAAGTAGATATTGATTTATGTTCAAGCAATGCACGTCCATGATCGCTAGATAGTGATACGTGAATGAATTGTGCAATCTCTCTCACATGCATACATATCTCATTTCCCTGTGGGCATCAGAATCACACACGCGCACTTCATGTATTTCTCTCCCTCCGTCAAGGTTAGAATTCATCTTTCTACCCCGTCCTACAAGTCTCTCACACAGAAACACACATGCTCTCTCTATCGAACACGCCCACCCCTATAATTCCGCCCACTCATAGCCACTAATGTCTCAAAGTATAATTATGTCTCTCACACATATGCCTAAGGTTAACTCAAGTTCCGGAACCATATGAATACATACAATGGGATTCCAGCAGAGCACCATTTGTTTTGAGATTTCGCTCTCTCTCTCTCTCACACACACACACACACACGCGCGCGCGTACACATTTTTTCTCGCTTCATCTTGCATGCACACCGTTTGTTTATCTTCATGATGCTTTAAGTATGTCTCGCACACATGCTATCCACCTATCCCTTAATATAGCTAGATATGTGTCACAGAAACTCCTTCTCCCTACTAGCAACATGCCCATGCGTTGCACAGAACAGCAAGATGCATTTGTATGAGTAGTTTATCTTGTGGGAGAAAAGGATGAACGAGGGAATGCCTTATTTGCAAATGTGGAGAGGGGTGTGGGTATCTTTTTGCAAAATTGCCATAGTTTCCTTCCTATCCGTCGGATATAAATCGGATGGCCTACATTGCAGGATGGCAGGAACACTGAGGGAGTCCTGGATTAGGGGGTGTCCGGATGGCCGGACTATGACCTTCGGCCGGACTCCCGGACTATGAAGATACAAGATCGAAGACTCCGTCCCGTGTCCGGATGGGACTTTCCTTGGCGTGGAAGGCAACCTTGGCGATACGATATGAAGATCTCCTCCCATTGTAACCGACTCTGTGTAACCCTAGCCCTCTCCGGTGTCTATATAAACCAGAGAGTTTTAGTCCGTAGAACGAACAACAATCATACCATAGGCTAGCTTCTAGGGTTTAGCCTCTATGATCTTGTGGTAGATCAACTCTTGTACTACCCATATCATCAATATTAATCAAGCAGGAGTAGGGTTTTACCTCCATCGAGAGGGCCTGAACCTGGGTAAAAACATCGTGTCCCTTGTCTCCTGTTACCATCCGCCTAGACGCATAGTTCGGGACCCCCTACCCGAGATCCGCCGGTTTTGACACCGACATTGGTGCTTTCATTGAGAGTTCCTCTGTGTCATCACCGTCAGGAAGGATGCCGCACCCCGTCTTTAAAGATGGCGTTGTTGCTAAAGGAGCTTTGGCTGTCGGCCAAACTCTCCGGCTAGGCAGGTTTTTGATGACCGCCTGTTTGGCCGTCGCGCCGATGATGACCTCTCGGGCCATCGAAAGCAATCTTCATGTCAGCTCGGAACTCGCCGAGCAGTTAGATCCGACGGAGCTCTCTTCCCTGAATGAGCTCCTGGATCGCATTGCCGCCCTGGGAGTCGCTACAGATTACGGCCAGATCGGGCTTAAACCCGATCAGAGAGAGATCGACTCTCCCCAGGTCAACCACCACGTTGAAGTGGTGGAAGAACAATGCGGTGCATCTTCGCCCGCTATAAGGACCAGATATGTCCGGATTCCCATCCCCTCCAAGCCGGATACCCGTGGAGGGGAGGATGTTGCCCAAGTCCTGAACCTAAAGTCAGGCAGCAAGCTTGATTCATTGAATAATGTCCAAGAAGGCAAGCTTCCGAATTTGGAAACTTCTTGGCCCCTGAATCTTTTATCGGGCAAGGTTCAGGATTTAAATCCACCCACCCACCCAACTACAAGGGATTTATCCCAAATACGGCAAGTGCCCAGGGAAACAGTACACCACTATTGGGCCAGATTCCTCCTGGTTATGAACAGGATAAAGGACTGCCATGAGGAAGAAGCAATTTCATTCTTCTATAACAACTGCACGGACACCGGAATCCTCAACGCCATAAGTCGCCGCGAGATTACACGCTTCGCCGACTTGACATCCATAGTACGAAAGTACTGTGCGACAGAAAGCGTTCGGAAAATCGAAGATAAATTCTGGGACAATCTGGCCCTGAATACAACACGAGTCCGAAACAAAAGGGCACATTATCGTCAGGCACCCAAGCCAAACATCAAAAAACAAAAACCCTCTATAGGGTATGGGACCGTACTGGAGGGATGGCTCAATGGACCCTGTAAAATTCATAGTTCAGGGGAAGTCACACCAACTCACGGCCTTAGAGCATGTTGGATACTCCGGCAGGTGGCCAGAAGTGGCGAGGAGCTTCTAACTCCAGAATCCGAAGAACACCACCCTAGAAATGCCAGTACGGTGTCGACAATCTTCGAGACCTTCGCATCAAACAATGCGAGGAAACGAACCCTCCGCAACCTTACCGAAGTCTACCAAGTAGCAACAATAAACCCATGGAGTGACACGGCTATTACTTCTAATGCCAGTGACGAACCTAAATTCTGGACAGCCCAAGCACCAGCCGCATTGGTCCTCAGTCCGATAGTGGACGGCTTCCGACTTACAAAGGTACTCATGGACGGCGGTAGTGGACTTAACCTCATCTACGAGGAAACCCTGCGAAAAATGGAAATAGACTGGAGCCGCATTGAGCGAAGCAACACAACCTTCAGAGGAATAATACCAAGCTGGGAAGCGTGCTGTTCAGGTAAAATCACACTGGATGTGGTGTTCGGCACGCCGGATAATTACATATCCGAGGAGGTCACATTTCAAGTGGCCCCGTTCAGCAGCGGATACCACGCTCTGCTAGGGCGAGAAGCATTTACAATTTTTCAAGCCATACCCCATTATGGGTACATGAAGCTCAAAATGACCGGACCCAATGGAATCATCACTCTTGCAAGTGATCCAGACACAGCGCTCCGCGCCGAAAACAAGACAGCCGCACTGGCCCTGGAGGCATTATCCGAAGCCCTAGCGGCCGAGGAACTAACTGCGTTGTGCTCCATGGTGGACAGGGACGATGTGATATTAGATAAGAGATCCAAGTCCACCTCTTTCAAACCAGCGGACGAAATAGTCAAATTCCAAGTCCATCCAACGGACCCCACAAAAACGGCCTCCATCGGGGCACAACTAAAACCCGATGTAGATGCCGCACTCAGAGAATTCCTGCGGGAAAATTGGGAGATTTTTGCCTGGCACCCTTCAGACATGCCAGGAATCCCACGCAGGCTAGCTGAGCACAGCCTGAACATCCTAAAAGGGTTTAAGCCCGTTAAGCAGACTCTGCGGCGTTTCTCCGAACCCAAGAGACAAGCCATGGGAGAAGAGCTAGCAAAACTACTGGAAGCCGGATTCATGAGAGATATAAAACATTCGGACTGGCTAGCAAACCTGGTAATGGTACCAAAGAAGGACAAATCCTGGCGCCTATGTGTCGATTTCAAAGACCTAAATAAGGCCTGCCCAAAGGATCCTTTCCCGCTCCCCCGAATTGATCAAATCATCAATGCTACCGCATGACACGACTCATTGTGTTTACTCGATGCATACTCTGTCTACCACCAAATCAAGATGGCAGAGTCAGACCAAGCCGCAACGACATTCATCACCCCATACGGCACATTCTGCTTCAACACGATGCCCTTCGAGCTCAAAAACGCCGGCGCAACATATCAGCGCATGATTCAGACATGTCTGGCCAACCAGATCGGCAAAATAGTTGAAGCATACGTAGATGACGTGGTCATCAAAACAAAACATGTTGATACTTTAGTAGACGACTTGAGGCTCACGTTCGACAATCTCCGAACATATGACATTAAGCTCAACCCGGAAAAATGTGTTTTCGGTGTACCAGCCAGAAAGCTCTTGGGCTTCATCGTATTCGGTAGAGGAATTGAAGCAAACCCAGCCAAGATAGCTCTGTCACAATTGGATACCCCAAAAGACCTCAAACAAATACAAAAATTGACAGGATGCATGGCGGCTCTAAGCCGCTTTATCTCCCGCTTAGGAGAAAATGCCTTACCCCTCTATCGCCTCCTGCGGCGCACCGAACACTTCGAGTGGACGGATGCCGCCACGGCCGGACTCGAAGAAATAAAAGCCATACTGGCAACAAATCTGGTCCTGGACGCGCCCAACACGAGCGAACCAATGCTATTATACATCGCGGCAACCCATCAAGTTGTAAGCGCGGTGCTCGTCGTCGAACGAGAAGCGGACGGACACAAGTTCCCTCTCCAAAAACCAGTTTACTACGTGTCCACTGTCCTAAGTCCATGCAAGTCACGGTACCCGCACTATCAAAAGATAGCATACGCGGTGTTCATGCCATCCCAGAAGCTGCGACACTATTTTCAAGAGTGTTCAATAACAGTGGCATCTGAAGTACCTCTTAATGACATTATAAACAACCGCGACGCAACGGGCCGGATTGCCAAATGGGCCATCGAGCTCCTCCCGTTCAACATAACTTACAAGCCAAGGCGAGCTATTAAGTTGCAGGTTTTGGCCGACTTCATCGCCGAATGGACTGAAGCCGAGCTCCCTAAAGAGTATGGCGCATACTCCAACTGGATCATGCACTTCGACGGCTCTAAAATGTTGGCGGGCCTGAGGGCTGGTGTCGTTCTGACGTCCCCAACTGGAGACACAGTCCAATACGTACTTCAGATAATGTACAAGGATTCCAACAACGCAGCCAAATACGAGGCCCTTCTACATGGCCTCTGGATGGCAGTCTCCATGGGCATTCAGCGCCTAGAGGTCCCAGGGGATTCAAACCTCGCAATATCCCAAATAAATGGAGACTTTGACACCAAGGATCCGAAAATGGCAGCTTACTGCAACACCATCTTAAAGATGTCAGCTTGGTTTGAGGGGCTCGAATTTCATCACATAGCCCGGGAGAATAACCAGGCAGCAGACGTGTTGGCACGCATCGGCACCAAGCGCGATGCCGTCCCCCCAACATCTTCCTAGAGAGGCTGTTCAAGCCATCCGTATCATGGGAGGGAGAGTCCGGAAACAATAGTCCGGACGCAACCGCACTGCCCCTCACCGAACACTCTGACACAGTTGGTGGCTCCGCCAACGAAACAACACCGTCAGCCCACACAATAATGGCAGTCAATGCCCCGTGGACAGAACCATTCCTAGCCTACCTAACTAGGCAGGAACTTCCCGAGGACCAAAACGAGGCCCGTTGCATAGTGCGGCGATCTAAAGCCTACAAAGTCCACGAGGGAGAGCTTTATAAGAAAAGCACAACCGGAGTCCTACAAAGGTGTATCTCCGAAGAGGAAGGGCGAGACCTTCTGGCTGAAATTCATGCCGGACTTGGCGGGCACCACGCCGCAGCCCGGGCCCTTGTAAGCAAGGCCTTCCGTATCGGATTTTATTGGCCAACGGCCCGGGTAGACGCTCAGGATTTAGTGCAGCGATGCGTCAGTTGCTAGTTATTCACCAACCAAAGCCACATGCCACCTACCGCCCTACAAACTATACCCATTACCTGGCCCTTTGCAGTCTGGGGGCTTGACATGGTTGGACCCCTTAAAGGAGGAACCCACAAGCAAAAATATCTACTGGTCATGGTGGACAAATTCACCAAATGGATAGAGGCCAAGCCTGTAAAGACGGCCGAATCCAGACTGGTGATAGACTTCATATTCGGGGTCGTACACTGTTACGGCGTCCCCCATAGCATCATAACTGACAACGACACAAACTTCACGGTCGATGAAGTTAAAGTCTGGTGCAAAAACATGGGCATTAAGCTCGACTACGCTTTAGTCTATCACCCTCAAACCAATGGTCATGTCGAACGAGCCAACGGTCTCATTATGAGCGGCATCAAACCCAGACTAGTGCGATCCCTCAAGGAATCTAACACACGCTGGGTGGAGGAGCTTGACTCCATACTCTGGGGGCTGCGGACCACGCCGAATCGCACTACCGGATTCACACCATTTTTTATGGTATACGGCGCAGAGGCAGTACTGCCCTGCGACATAATTCATGACTCACCTCGAGTGCGCATGTACGAAGAAAGAGAAGCCGAGCTTGATCGGCAGGACAGCTTGGACGCATTGGAGGAGGAGCGCGACGTGGCAAAAGCTCGTTCCGCATTCTATCAACAGCAGGCTTGAAGATATCAAAGCAGAGAAGTACGAGCCAAAACTTATAACATTGGCGAACTAGTTCTACGCCTGTCGGACAAGAAAAAGGACAAACTAAAGCCCAAATGGGAGGGTCCCTTCATAATCAACCAAGTACTGACTGGTGGAGCGTACCGTCTGCAAAACGCATCGGACAACCGACTCGAGCCGAACCCATGGAACGCAGCACGCCTACGACGATTCTACGCCTAGCGCCGGACTCCGTGTTCGTCTCCTTCCTCTATCCCCTTTTTTTATTTTTATTTTTATTTTTTCACATTAGGTGTCCGGGATTTTGCTCCCTCTCCCTACCTTTTTTCTCCCAAGCCCTTAGGGGCTTGCATGTGCATTGTTCGCACGTACTTGACGAGCCACCCGCGCTCCTCATACTTGGGGGCTTCTTTATCAGAAGTTTATATAAAATGGGCCTCATGCCCAAAACATGTGTGATACTTCCGCATGAACCTTTTATACACCATTATATGCATCGATATGACTTAAGTTTTGGCCAAGCTGGGTTGCCTGGCTCCTGTGCTTACCCCTACGTTCCCGTTCGCTCGGCTAGGTGGTAAAGGGAGCACCTCTGCGATTGTTACTGTCGGGTCAGCCAGATGTGTACCTCAGACTGGGTGAAGCCGAAAGCTAGCGTTCTTAAGGGAATATTCGGTCGGTGAACTAAAAGATGATCTTTCGTGTTTATTTATCTGCCCCCAGATGCTTTTCTGCTCTTTTTAGCAGTTCGGACATGCACTTTAGGGCATGCCTCCCAGGGAAAGGAATCCCTAACGGAACTATTCTCCCTGGAAGATGTTTCTTACTAACCATGTAATATAACATAACTAGTTGGGCACTTGTCTGCTAAAGCAATTATGACCCCTACGCCTTGTCTCCATGCATGTCCCGGTTCTTTCATAATCGAGAGGGTATTCAGACACACTCCGGACTATAGGGTCCAGAGGTCGAAGCGAAAAGGTCCGCAATGGTAAACGATCTACAATCCGGCTAGAAGGCATTTTTCATGTCATTTTAAATTACAGAGTCAATCCGACTCAGTATATTCTTCTTCAATACCATCAACAGGCGGTCTAATTTATAGTCCTGTTGGGAATACTTTGCAGCCAGCTCTACCTGGCCATATACTAAGCTGACAGGGATCTCCTTTCTGTTAGGACCCATAGGGCCGACCTCGGCCATGTGGTTTGGGTCAGCCTTCGTGTACCGAGTCTTCACCATGGCCCAGGCCTCCCTGGCACCTTGATGGCAGGCCGATATCTTCCACACCCGGAAGCGCTGCCGCACTCCCTCCAGCTTCTTCGTAAGCTCCCCAAGGCCTTCGGGCATGGAGAGGGATGGCCACATAGCCTGAATGACACTCTTCATTGTCTGCCGAACTCGTTCGTGCAGTTGCAACAGCTCGGGAAGAAGGTCTCCCGTTGAACCAGGCATTTCCTCCGCAGGACGACCTGTCAGCAGACCTACAGACATAGCTCTGTTAATCGACTTCCTCGCTGAATTCTTTTTTCGAAGATTCATGCAAGCACTTACTAAAAATGCCGCGTCGAAGTCGCCGATTCTCCTTTACGGAAGCAGACAGCTGAATACGAACATCCTTTAGTTCCTCGCCCAGCTGGGCATTGGTGTCTTGAAGTTTGTTCTTCTCTTGCCTCGCCCTTGTTAGCACGCTCTCGCCAGCCTTTAGTTGGCGTAGGAGTTGCTGCTTGTCCGGATTTGTTCCGGCCCCATCTGCACTATCGCTTCACAATGAAATTATCTTTCGAAGCATATATTACCTGAGGGCGTCTCCTTGGCATTTTCTGAAGCGGCAAGTGCGGCCTCGAGTTGGGCCTTGCACTCTTCAAGCTCCTGGGACAGTTGCGTATTCTTCTTTGTAAGACACTGCATAGCACATGATCCTTAAAATAGTTATCTTCACTGTTTAAAGTCTCGGGGGCTACTGACATATATAACCTTCAATTTTACCCACCTGTATGTCTTTTACATACTACTCTGTGGCTCTGGTTAGACCATTTTGAGCGGCACGGAGATACGTGTCTCCTGTATTAAAGGCATCCAACGCCTCTGGGGAAAAACATGCGTCACGAAGAACAGTCTGGCACCGCCTGTGGTTCAGGGCACTCTCCACCTCTGAATTGGTGGCAGATAGCCCATCTGTGTCCTCTGTCAGAGGAACGCCCAAGGCGCGCCCCGTGCCAGTCTCCGATTCCGGACCCGGCCTTGAACCTTGGCCGGCGGATATAGTCCGGCGGGCTCTCTTCTTTCTAAGAAAATCATGAGCGTTAGTAAGACTCGAGGGCATAAACCCTAGGCATTAAATTTGCGCACCGTACCGTTGTGCTGGAGTCTCGATCTGGTCTGCACTTCTTTTTGGCCCGCCTGGCTTCAGCGGCCCTTGTTGGCTGCCCGCCGTGGGCTCGGCCTTCCGCCTCAAGGATTTACCCTGTGAAACGAAACACTATTAGTTCACGGCATTCAAGATAAAGCATGAATGGATCTCCTTAAAGATACTGGGACTTCGGTCTTGGTTACCTTTGAGGCTGGAAGTAGTCCGGGATAGTCGGCCGTAATGGCCACTAGGGTGTTATCCCTACTCAATTGATGAAACACCCCTTCAATTAACTCCAGACATAAGTCCGGGTCCTCTTGGGAGTCCGGATCGAGGGATCGTTCTGGGTCCTCGGGTTGTGGAGGAGGGCTGTTTATCTCCTTCACAGTCTGGCGCAGCTCCTGCGTTAACATTGTTAGACTAAATGCTCAATTAGGGGAATTTCGAAAGTGGGTCGGCAGGTGAAAATGCTCGCTCACCCAGCTAGGAGGATTGTACATGGAGAATCCGCCCTCCGGGTTGACACGGAGGAATTCCTCTTCTTCTCCCTTGTACATAGCGGATAAGATTCTCGTTAAAGTGGCGGCCGAATCTGGCCCCTTACGACCGCACCGGGTGGCGTCATCCTCCCTGTTGAAATCCCACATAGGGTGGCCTCTGTATTGAAGCGGTTGCACCCCTCGCGTAATGCATATAGCCATGACCTTGATCATGGTCAGTCCGGAATGAGCCAACAACCTTATCCGGCTCATCAGGTAAAGGATGTCCCGGTCAGTTTCTCTCTGAGGGTTCCGCGGGCGCCAGCTCAGGCGCTTCTTCAACGGAGCATTATAGAACTCAGGGAGACCGATCCATACAGGGTCCGGCAGGGGGACGTCATCTATATAGAACCACTCCGAGGACCAGTCCTCGGACGTCCTCTTTGGGGTACTGGATAGATATCCAGTCCCGGCGATGCGCCATAGTTCAGTTCCGGCCACTTGATGAATAGACCCCTCCTGGGAACGGGGCACGAGGCAAAACAACCTCTTCCACAGCGCGAAATGGGCTTCAACGCCCAAGAACAGCTCGCAGAGGGCCGCGAAGCCCGCAATGTGCAGAATGGAGGCGGGCGTGAGGTTGTGTAGCTGGAGGCCGTAGAACTCCAGCAACCCTCGGAGAAATGGATGAATTGAAAATCCGAGTCCTCTCATCAAATAAGGGACTAGGCATACCCGCTCTCCTCAAGAGGGATTGGGGACGCTCTCCGCCTGCTCTCCGCCACTATAGGTAGCAATCCCGGCTCGAACTGGGACCATATATGCTGGGGGGAGAAGCCCCTTGGACTGAAGCACTACTAGCTCACTATGCGGGACGGAACACCGCCCCCAATCACCGGGCTGAGGGCTGGAGAGGCGAGAGGAGGAGCTGCATCGACCGTCCATGGTGGAATGGATCTCTATCGAAGGCACTCTGATGAAAGCTCGCGGAGGGAAGATGGTGTGAATTGGATCTAAATCCCCGTCTCTTTTATGGGCGGTTCATTAACGCAACCAGGGGGTGACTGAAAAAATCCCCTGGCTTTTCGCATTCGTTTGACACGTGGAAGATGGTCATTATGGAGCACAGAAGCAGAGGAAGGCAGCACGCACTAGAAGGCGGACACTATTCAACGGGTACTAGGAATTTGAAGAAGAACCCGCCTTGCAATGCCGAAGACAACTTGCGCGCCGGACTCGTCGTCATTGAAGCCTGGTTCAGGGGCTACTGAGGGAGTCCTGGATTAGGGGGTGTCCGGATGGCCGGACTATGACCTTCGGCCGGACTCCCGGACTATGAAGATACAAGACCGAAGACTCCGTCCCGTGTCCGGATGGGACTTTCCTTGGCGTGGAAGGCAAGCTTGGCGATACGATATGAAGATCTCCTCCCATTGTAACCGACTCTGTGTAACCCTAGCCCTCTCCGGTGTCTATATAAACCGGATAGTTTTAGTCCGTAGGACGAACAACAATCATACCATAGGCTAGCTTCTAGGGTTTAGCCTCTCTGATCTCGTGGTAGATCAACTCTTGTACTACCCATATCATCAATATTAATCAAGCAGGAGTAGGGTTTTACCTCCATCGAGGGGGCCCGAACCTGGGTAAAAACATCATGTCCCTTGTCTCCTGTTACCATCCGCCTAGACGCACAGTTCGGGACCCCTACCCGAGATCCGCCGGTTTTGACACCGACAAACACCATCATCACCAACTCTATTTTTTATAAGAGTAAAGATATGTAAGTGTCACTGACCCCCCCCCCCCCACACACACACACATTTCCCGACACCAAAGGAGTAGGGTGACACCTCGATCTTGATACTAATCTATTAACTGGCTTCTCTCTCAAACACACCCGGACACAGACACACACACAACTAACTACCCGACACTGAGGAGTAGGGTGGCACCTCGATCTTGATAGTAATCTATCTACTCCTTTTCAAACACACACACATACACACACACTCGCTAGTTGTGCCTCTGTGCCTATCGCGCACACTCTTGATACGTCTTTCTCTCCCTCCTCCCCCCCCCACCCCAACAATGATAGTAGAAGGGTGACAAATTGATCTGATCTAATCTGTTCAATTGGTTTCTCTCTCAACATTGTGTCTCTGTGCCTCGCTCAGTTACACTCGATACATCTTTTTCTCCGTGGCCCCATGATATGTAGACTTCTCGCGTGCGCACAGCTGTAGTGACAATGACAGTGACCCAGTGTGCCTCGTTTTTACCGGCCTCATGTGATAGTTTTCATCATGTTTTCTGTTAATTAATAAGGAAAACCTTTTCTTTGTTACTACTAGTGAATCTGAAATCATTCGGGCGACATAAAATATATCACTTCAACCCAATTATCGCAAGTAACTATTTTAAAAGAACTAGCTAGATGCCCGTGTGTTGCACAGAACATCAAGAATTGCATTTGTATGAGTATTTTTTATCTTGTGAGAGAAAAGAATGAACGAGGCGAAGGCATTATTTGGCTGAACGGTGTATGAGGGGGCTGTCAGGACCCCGACTCGATGACACATCGATCTAGCCTGTAACACCTCATATCACTTTGCGGCCTCACGCACGGTATCCCCACGGGTGTCGCCTTACCTTTGCCCGGGACCGTTTGCGCCTTTTGGCTCACGTATATGATAGTGTCGCTAGCATCCATATGTTAAGGAGCCCGGGCTGACATGACTAGTTGTAAACCCAAAGTGGCACAGACTTACAGGGACAGGCATCCATGACCCAGCTTCGAACGTGTCGGTCATCAGCAAGTGGGTCCGGGCTGTAGCACTGGGCTAGCAGGACTCCGGTAAACCGGGCTGTAGCGGGCTAACAGGACTCCGGTACTCAATGCGTGACATTTCCCCGAAGGGACAGACACCGGAACGAAGAAGGACACATGCCGGCCAGCCTAAGTGTTCCAGAGCAGTAGCAAGCTACCATGGCTCAGCGGTAACACTAGGAGACATTTCCCGGTAAGAGAGGCTACTAAGGATAAACAACTAGATAGTCAGATCCCACACATACCAAGCATTTCAATCATACACACAATATGCTCGATATGTGCAAATACAACAAGGCATCACAACATGACTCTATGACACAAGTACTTTATTTAAGGCTCAGAGAGCCATACATAACATACACAAAGGTACGGGTCACACGACCCAGCATTCAAGTCATACAGTCATACAAACCAGCAGCGGAAGTAACTTGTCTGAGTACAGACAACTAGAAAAATAAAAGAGGCTTGGAAAGCCTAGCTATACTACGAGGTCCTTCACAAGCTCAGGATCACCACCTGGGCCTTAGCCTACTCATTGATGTCAACGTCTACGTAGAACCCATCAGAAGGGGTTGCAGCGTCTTCTGTAAAAATGTAAATTATAGCAACATGAGTACAAAGGTACTCAGCAAGACTTACATCAGATCCTACATACATGCATATTATCAAGAAGGTTGGTGGAGTTATTGCAGCAAGCCAGCTTTGACTCTTGGCTAGGCTAACCTACGAGACTCCAACTTGAAATGGTTTTGCGCACACGAGTCCACTACTCACCACTTCAATACACTACCGAGGATCCACCTCCGTCTTCCTACGGAAGAGCCATCCTCGGCACTCACACTTATCTTGAGGCTTTTAGTAGTTTCCATTTACTTGTCTATGAACTGTATAGGCAACCAAGTAGTCCTTTACCGCGGACGCGGCTATTCGAATAGATCATGATAACCCTGCAGGGGTGTACTTCTTCATACACGCTCTCACCACTTACCGTCGTTTACACGACATGTACTCGGCAACCTTCAAGCGGAAGCCCAACGTGGGTGTCGGCCACGACCTACCTAATCACCTAAGCCTCCAGTCCAGGTTTATCGCCTATCCAGGTTCCATCCGTAGGGAGTCCGGCCGAGGTTTCCCATACGGCCCCGAACGATGTGAACAGGGTTCCCGAGATACCTAACGGGTATTCGGTACACCCGGCCACGTACCTACCGCATCACAGCCCACCCCTACGGTCAGCGCTGTCCACGGCCTCCAGTAGGCTACAAACACCAGAAACTACTTGCAACTCCTGGACGGAGAACTAGGGTGAATAAGAAGCCGAGAGGGTCCATTGGTTTCGGGCCCAATGCATGGTAGTAGCTGATTCTTAAATCACACATACAGATCTCAGTGCTTAAGGTCGGCTTCAATGAAACAACCCACCATGTACTCCTACATGGCCTCTCATCGATACCTTTACCAAATCGTGTTCACCACACCACTCTCATTACCGACATAATCATTTCACTCTAGCCCATCACCCAGATGAACCAGACCTGACACGACTCTAAGCATAGCAGGCATAGCAAGGTAGGAACAACACATACATATGGCTCAATCAACTCCTACACATGCTAGTGGGTTTCATCTAGTTACTGTGGCAATGACAGGTCATGCAGAGGAAGTGGGTTCAACTACCGTAGCACACAGCAGTTTGAAACGCGTTGTCTTAATGCAGTAAAAGAGAGCAGGAGCGAGAACATGGGATTGTATCGATATGATCAAATGGTTGGTTGCTTGCCTGATGGTTCGATGCACTGATACGGTTCTTCGTTAGGGTAATCACGGTACTCCTCGGAGGCAGAACCTGCCGCAAAGAACACCGATACACAACCATCACCAAACAATGTGCAACAATATGATGCATGCATGAAACATAGCAATATGAGTGTGTTGGGCTAATGCAACTAAGACCAGAAGGGTTTGAACCAATTTGAATCAAAGATTCAAATTTCAAACTCAAACATGGCCCTTTAAAGTGTTTTTCCTTGTTCTGTATTAAACATCAGGTTAACTTGTTTAATCATGCATGAAAATAGTACAGATGGATAGATTGGATTTTTCTGATCATTTTTCATATATAATTTGTCTGATTTGGAGTTACAGAATAAAAGTTATGAATTTTTGAAGTTTAAACTATATTCTGGAATTTCCTATATTAGATTAATTCCAGAAAATCAATTATTGCGTCAGCCTGACGTCAGTGTGACGTCAGCAGGTCAACGGGACACGTCCGGGTCAAACCTGACAGTGGGTCCCGCGTGTCAGTGTGATTAGATTAATTAAAGTTTAATTAAAACTAAACCTGTTTAATTAACAGGGCTGGGCCCCACCTGTCATTGACTCAGGGGAGTCAACCAGGGCCCACCCGTGGTCAAACCCGGGTCGGCTGCACCGGCGTTTAGCCGCCGGCGAGCCCGACGCGGCGGCGGAAGTGGTTTTGGCTGTTTCGGCCACCAAATGGGTCGCGGAGACCACCGGAGTGGAGCTGAGGACGAGCCGCAGCTCTTGGTGGAGTCCGTTGGGGTCGGGGTGGCCGGAGTTGGCGCCGGCGACGACTTTGGCGGCCACCGGGGTTCGGCCGAAGACGAACTTGACGCTAGAGGGGTCGGTGAGGCGCGGGGAGTAGCTAGCTAGGTGCTACGTGACACGGTGAGTATGATGGACACCGTGGAGTGGTCGGAGGGTGACCGGGAGCACGTCGGCGACGAGCTCCACGGCGGTGGGTGCGGTTGAGCTCCGGGAGGTCGCTACACGGCTCGGGAGCAAGAAAAGGAAGGGGGGAAGATGGCTAAGCTCACAGTGAGTGCGACGAAGCCCTTGGTGCGGCCGGAGATGGACCGGAGCGACGACGGCGTTGAAGGGGATCTCCGGCGACGGCGGTTCGGGCGAGGTCGTTGCGGTGGACTCGGGCGTTGCGAGCGCTCGGGGCTCGGCTTGCTCGATGGAGTGGACAGCGGCGGAGCTCCTGGACACGATGAGAGGACGCACGGGCGGCGGGGAGCACGGCTACGACGAAGGCACGGCGATGGTGGCGTCGGTCATGGCGGGGGAGCGCGAGGGGGAGGAGCTGGAGAGGAGAGGGGTGTCTGGGGGGTTCGGGGGAGCGAGGGAGGCTGATCCACGACGTCACCGGGCGCGGGAGCGGCGAGGCGGCGAGCAGGTGCGTGGCGCGCGCTGCGGTCGCCGTCGGGCACCTGCCTGCCTGCCTGGCCGGCAAGCAGCTCGCTGGAGCGGCGCTGGGCTGGGCCGGCAGGTGGGCCGGGAGCAGGCGTCAGGTAAGTTTTTCCATTTCTTTCTGTTTTCTGTTTTTTTAATACTTCTGCAACTTTGTTGAATTAAATAAAATACTTAGGCAACTCCTAAAATCACCAAACTACTCCTGGTCCATAGTTGGATTATTTCCAACATGAAACATTTTAGTTTGGAGATATTTGAGCATTTAAATATTTTATATAATTTTAAATGCCCAAATTCAAATATTTATGATTTAATTCAAAAACCCTAAGATGGCCTAGGAAAATGTGCATCACTTTTGGCAGAGGTTCTGAACCAAGACAAAAATGATGGGCATTTTAGAAGGGCATTTCAGGTTCATTGAAAAAGTTTTTAGTAAACCCTAATTGGTTTCAGAGGGGACTGGGGGTTCTGTCATCCCCATTTCAGGTTTCTGATGAAAGAGTAAACATGATGCAACACTCTAATGCATGGCTAACTAGGGTGTGACAACTCACCCCCACTCAAAAGAATCTCGTCCCGAGATTTGGGTTCCTCCGGAAAGAAGGCGGGATACTCAAGTCGAAGACGATCCTCCCTTTCCCAAGTTGCTTCATCCTCAGAATGGTGCGACCATTGTACTTTGAGAAACTTGATATTATGACGTCGAGTGGTACGCTCGGCCTGATCGAGGATACGAATGGGGTACTCTCGATATGTAAGATTATCTTGGAGATCAAGCGTTTCGTGGTCCACTCCACGGATAGGATCCGAGAAGCAACGCCTGAGTTGAGAAACGTGGAAGACATCGTGGACTCTGGAGAGGTGCGGAGGTAGTTCCAACTGGTAGGCAACTTCTCCTCGTTTAGCGAGAATGCGAAAAGGTCCAATGTAACGAGGAGCCAATTTGCCTTTGATACCGAAACGATGGGTTCCCTTCAGAGGGGTAACCCGAAGATAAGCCTTCTCGTCAACCTCGAAAGTCATAGCCTTATGTTTTCGGTCATATTGACTCTTTTGACGAGATTGGGCTGTTTTCAACTTTTCACGAACGATGCGAACTTGCTCTTCTGCTTCCTGAATCATATCCGGGCCAAAGAATTGTCTTTCCCCGGTCTCTGACCAGTTAAGGGGTGTTCGACACCGTCGTCCATAGAGAACTTCAAAAGGGGCTTTACCCAAGCTAGATTGATAGCTGTTGTTGTAAGCGAATTCGGCAAATGGAAGGCACTTCTCCCAATCCATTCCGAATGAGATAACAGAGGCTCGAAGCATGTCTTCTAGAATCTGGTTGACGCGTTCCACTTGACCACTCGACTGAGGGTGGAAAGCGGTGCTAAAGGAGAGACGGGTTCCCATAGCATTTTGGAAACTTTCCCAAAATCGAGAGGTGAAAATACTTCCTCGATCCGAGTTAATTTCCAAAGGAACACCATGGAGAGACACTATCCGGGAGATGTATAAGTCTGCCAATTGACTAGCGGTTATACTCTCACGAACAGGTAGGAAATGGGCTACTTTGGAAAGACGATCGACAACGACGAAGATAGCATTATTCCCTCTCTTGGTCCTGGGAAAACCGGTAATGAAATCCATACCAATTTTATCCCATTTCCATTCAGGAATAGCTAAGGGTTGAAGGGTGCCAGCAGGCCGTTGATGCTCTGCTTTTACACGACGACAGACGTCGCAATTAGCAATATACTGAGCAATTTCTCTCTTCATCCTAGTCCACCAGAACCTCTGGCGTAGGTCCTGATACATCTTAGTACTACCGGGATGAATGGTGAGAGGAGATTCATGAGCCTCCTTAAGGATCAATCGCCTCAGGTTTCGCACTTTGGGAACCACTAGTCGATTCCCGAAGTATACGACCCCTTGATCATTAATGGAGAAACAATTCGCAATTCCTTTCTTGATGTTTCTCTTGATGCGGGAGATTCCCGGATCTACCTTCTGTGCCTTGACGATCTGGTCCGTAAGGGTAGGTTTCGCCACCAAGGTGGAAAGAAAACCTTGAGGAACAATGTGAAGGTTAAGCTTCCGAAATTCCTCATGGAGAAGCGGTTGACTTTGTTGTAACATTAGGTTGTTACAATAAGATTTACGACTTAGCGCATCAGCCATGACGTTGGCTTTCCCTGGGGTGTAAGTTATTCCTAAGTCGAAATCTGTGATCAACTCAACCCAACGTCTTTGCCTGAGATTCAAATCCGGTTGGGTGAAAATGTACTTCAGACTTTGGTGATCAGTGAATATTTCGCAACGGTTACCGAGGAGGTAATGTCGCCAGGTCTTAAGTGCATAGACTACGGCTGCAAGCTCTAGATCATGAGTAGGATAATTCTCCTCATGTGGGTGCAATTGCCGTGAAGCGTAAGCAATTACGTGTCGATCTTGCATGAGAATGCAACCTAGTCCTTGTCGCGAGGCGTCGCAGTAGATAACAAAGTCCTTGGAGAAGTCTGGCGGTACCAGTACGGGAGCAGAAGTCAGGCGTCTTTTCAGTTCCTGAAAGCTGTGCTCACATTGTGGAGTCCATTCGAACTTTTTATCTTTCTTGAGGAGTTCGGTTAGAGGTTTAGCAACTTTGGAGAAGTTTTCGACAAAGCGACGGCAATAGCTCGCTAAGCCTAGAAAACTCCGAACTTGCTTGACCGATTCAGGTGGAGTCCAATTAAGGACGGCTTGAACTCGCTCAGGGTTAACAGCAATACCTTTACCAGATATTACATGACCCAGATAGGTCACTTCCGACAACCAGAATTCACATTTAGAAAATTTGGCATAAAGGCGATGCTCTCGAAGTTTCTTCAACACTAGCCTTAGATGTTCGGCATGTTCTTCCTCGTTCTTGGAGTAGATGAGTATATCATCGAGATAAACCACGACGAATTTATCCAAATACTCCATGAAGATTGAGTTCATTAACCGAGAAAAGGTGGCTGGAGCGTTGGTTAAACCGAAGGACATGACGGTGTACTCGTATTGGCCATAACGAGTAACAAAGGCCGTTTTAGGAATGTCCCCGTTTCTGATTTTGATTTGATGGTAGCCCAACCTCAAATCCATCTTGGAGAAGACTGAGGATCCAGCGAGCTGATCATACAGGTCGTTGATCCTGGGGAGCGGATATTTGTTCTTGATTGTGACCAAATTGACAGGTCGATAATCTACAACCATCCGGTCCGTACCATCCTTCTTCTTGACGAATAGGACGGGGCAAGCCCACGGAGATGAACTAGGTCGGATGAAACCCTTTTTCAAGGACTCATCGAGTTGTTTCTTAAGCTCGGCTAGTTCTAGTGGTGCCATCTTATAGGGTCTTCTAGCAATCGGAACGGTTCCTGGAATGAGGTCTATTACGAACTCAACATCCCTGTCAGGTGGAACACCTGGCAATTCCTCTGGGAAGACATCCGGGAAGTCACGGACTACCGGAACGTCCTCAAGGTCTGGCAAAGGGCTGGCGTTAAGAGAATATAATTGTCGCTTGGCTAATCGGGTCAAGACATTGACTATCTTGCCCGAAGGATGAGTGAGTTGAACAGTCCTAGAGAAGCAATCAATTTTGGCATGATGAGCTGACATCCAGTCCATACCCAAAATGATATTAATATCTGAAAATTTGAGAGCTATCAAAGATGCAAGGAAAACAAGTCTGTCGACTTGGATTTCATTTCCATAACTTACCCTGGAGGTCTGCCATCTAGAACCGGGAGTAGAAATTTCCATAGTGGATGGCATGTCACAGAATGCGGTGTTATGCAAACGAGCATAGTTCTCGGATATAAATGAATGAGAGGCTCCTGTATCGAAAAGAACAGATGCCGGGTGGCAATTAACAAGGAGCGTACCGAGAACGACGTTGGGATCCTCTTGAGCTTCTTCGGCAGAGATACAGTTGACATGGCCACGTGTAGCGGTGGCCGGCTTGGCGTGGAACACTTTCCCTGTCGGCTTGCCACGGCCAACAGCTTTAGCAGATTGGTTGGGGTTGGTCTGGGGACACTCACACATATAGTGGCCAGATTCCCCACACTTGAAACAAGTCACGGAACTGGTACGTGGAGGAGCATTGTTGGTTGGACCCCCATAGGGCTTGGCTGGTGCAGACTGTTGAACGGGGCGAGGCGCCTGGAAGGATGGCCTCGGTGTGAACCTGGGTGGCAGGGCAGTGTTGGGCACCCACACGCGGCGCTTCTGAGGACCCGCACCGGATGAGGAACCCATGTCACGGCCATGCTTGCGTGTTGCGTCATAATCAGTCTGACCAGTCTCAGCACTGATGGCCTTGTTAACAAGTTTCTGAAAAGATGTGCACTCATGCAGATGGAGGTCGCGGCGAAGCTCAGGACTAAGTCCCTTACGGAACCTTGCTTGCTTCTTGGCATCAGTAGAAACTTCCTCAGTTGCATATCGTGCAAGGTTACCGAACTCCCTGCTGTAAGCATCCACAGAGAGTCGGCCCTGAGTGAAACTGCAAAATTCCTCACGTTTACGGTCCATGAGACCCTCCGGAATGTGATGTTCACGGAAAGCCTCGCTGAATTCAGCCCAAGTAGTGACATGGCCCGCTGGGCGCATAGCTCCATAATTCTCCCACCATAGACTGGCGGGGCCTTCAAGATGATATGCAGCAAAGGTGACCTTGTCAGCCTCAGCTACCAGCGCGGGACGCAGCTTGTGGGAGATACTGCGAAGCCAGTCATCAGCGTCGAGAGGCTCGACGGAGTGGTGGAACGTGGGTGGATGTAACTTGATAAAATCACTGAGTGACACCACGTTAGTCCTCTGATGGTGTGTTGTGTTCTGTTCAATACGCTCCAACAAACGGTTGGTCTCCCGCTTGTTTCTTTCGGCTTCCATCATAACCTCGGCTAGGGAAGGAGGATGAGGCAGATTTGCATTCCTGACTTCACTGCCTTCGGCCTGCTCTTGAGGAGCAGGGTTAGTGCGCGTGTTGACCATCCTAGGTAAACAAGACAATGATTTAGTCAGAATGATGAAATTCCGACATAGGATACAGAATGTAAGGAATAACTCGGAATGCAAGATGATCATCCGTATGACATGGTAGATACAGAAACTGCTTCTTTATTCCATCGTCATACACACCATACAGGGTTTAGTACAAGACCAAACAAGGTACTATTACGGTGAAAAGAGGATTACATCTCATCGGAGGCATTCCCAGCTCCTATACATTATTTTTCTACACCTCCGGAAGGCGATACAGCTAGGTCATATCCCACGAGTCACGCAGGACGATAGACGACACAGCTAACACGAACTAGTGATACTACCACTAACTCAGACCGATCCGTAGTAGTCCTCGTAGAAGTCACCTCCATAGCCTGGAAGCTCAACATGATCATCCGGAAACAGACGATCTCACGGAGCTTGTGGACCATAGGGGCTAGGATGAGGTCTTGGACCAACAGACGGTGGCCTGCGGGGACCGCGAGGTGGGGTGATGCCTCCTACATCACGCCAACCCATCACGTCTGGCAGAGCAGATCTCACAGGATAGAGATCGCGCATATCCGAATATCCAGCTTGCACCGCCGGTGCAAACCGAGTCAATGTGGCCCAATGGTCAGCACGGGTATTGAAGAGCTCTAACCTCAAGGCCCGATTTTCACGGTCCTTATCCTCGAGCATCTCAGCAGTGGTGCGAGTCCATGAATCCTCCTGGGTGGGGTCAGCATAGATAGCCTGGAGATACCCTTGTGCTCCCGGAAGTGATCCTGGCATATACCGGAAATCAGAGTCCCGAAATAGGCCAGACCTGACTCGCATGATGGTCATCATAGAGTAGGCGGCGTCCTGCACAGCCATCTCAATAGTAACCCCGAGTCCATAGGAGCAGTGAAGGGGCTCGGTGGACCCAGGATAAGATGGAAATATCCTGACAGTGCAGAGATACTGGCTTTGATTAAAGTCTCGGAATTGCTCTTCGACCATGTACTCAGGATACCAACGGTATCCAGCCTCAGTCATTACCCTGACCAACATGGCAGTATGGCTGGGTACATCTAGGCATCGAGTCATGGCAGTATCCAGCCTCAGTCATTACCCTGACCAAGAGGGATTGGGGACGCTCTCCGCCTGCTCTCCGCCACTATAGGTAGCAATCCCGGCTCGAACTGGGACCATATATGCTGGGGGGAGAAGCCCCTTGGACTGAAGCACTACTAGCTCACTATGCGGGACGGAACACCGCCCCCAATCACCGGGCTGAGGGCTGGAGAGGCGAGAGGAGGAGCTGCATCGACCGTCCATGGTGGAATGGATCTCTGTCGAAGGCACTCTGATGAAAGCTCGCGGAGGGAAGATGGTGTGAATTGGATCTAAATCCCCGTCTCTTTTATGGGCGGTTCATTAACGCAACCAGGGGGTGACTGAAAAAATCCCCTGGCTTTTCGCATTCGTTTGACACGTGGAAGATGGTCATTATGGAGCACAGAAGCAGAGGAAGGCAGCACGCACTAGAAGGCGGACACTATTCAACGGGTACTAGGAATTTGAAGAAGAACCCGCCTTGCAATGCCGAAGACAACTTGCGCGCCGGACTCGTCGTCATTGAAGCCTGGTTCAGGGGCTACTGAGGGAGTCCTGGATTAGGGGGTGTCCGGATGGTCGGACTATGACCTTCGGCCGGACTCCTGGACTATGAAGATACAAGACCGAAGACTCCGTCCCGTGTCCGGATGGGACTTTCCTTGGCGTGGAAGGCAAGCTTGGCGATACGATATGAAGATCTCCTCCCATTGTAACCGACTCTGTGTAACCCTAGCCCTCTCCGGTGTCTATATAAACCGGATAGTTTTAGTCCGTAGGACGAACAACAATCATACCATAGGCTAGCTTCTAGGGTTTAGCCTCTCTGATCTCGTGGTAGATCAACTCTTGTACTACCCATATCATCAATATTAATCAAGCAGGAGTAGGGTTTTACCTCCATCGAGAGGGCCCAAACCTGGGTAAAAACATCATGTCCCTTGTCTCCTGTTACCATCCGCCTAGACGCACAGTTCGGGACACCCTACCCGAGATCCGCCGGTTTTGACACCGACAAACACCATCATCACCAACTCTATTTTTTATAAGAGTAAAGATATGTAAGTGTCACTGACCCCCCCCCCCACACACACACACACATTTCCCGACACCAAAGGAGTAGGGTGACACCTCGATCTTGATACTAATCTATTAACTGGCTTCTCTCTCAAACACACCCGGACACAGACACACACACTAACTAACTACCCGACACCGAAGGAGTAGGGTGGCACCTCGATCTTGATAGTAATCTATCTACTCCTCTTTCAAACACACACACATACACACACACTCGCTAGTTGTGCCTCTGTGCCTATCGCGCACACTCTTGATACGTCTTTCTCTCCCTCCCCCTCCCCCCCCCCCCCACCCCAACAATGATAGTAGAAGGGTGACAAATTGATTTGATCTTAATCTGTCAATTGGTTTCTCTCTCAAACATTGTGTCTCTGTGCCTCGCTCAGTTACACTCGATACATCTTTTTCTCCGTGGCCCCCATGATATGTAGACTTCTCGCGTGTGCACAGCTGTAGTGACAATGACAGTGAACCCAGTGTGCCTCGTTTTTACCGGCCTCATGTGATAGTTTTCATCATGTTTTCTGTTAATTAATAAGGAAACCTTTTCTTTGTTACTACTAGTGAATCTGAAATCATTCGGGGCAGACATAAAATATATCACTTCAACCCAATTATCGCAGTAACTATTTTAAAAGAAACTAGCTAGATGCCCGTGTGTTGCACAGAACATCAAGATGCATTTGTATGAGTATTTTATCTTGTGAGAGAAAAGAATGAACGAGGGAAGGCCTTATTTGCGAACGTGGAGAGGGGCTGTCAGGACCCTGACTCGATGACACATCGATCTAGCCTGTAACACCTCATATCACTTTGCGGCCTCACGCACGGTATCCCCACGGGTGTCGCCTTACCTTTGCCCGGGACCGTTTGCGCCTTTTGGCTCACGTATATGATAGTGTCGCTAGCATCCATATGTTAAGGAGCCCGGGCTGACATGACTAGTTGTAAACCCAAAGTGGCACAGACTTACAGGGACAGGCATCCATGACCCAGCTTCGAACGTGTCGGTCATCAGCAAGTGGGTCCGGGCTGTAGCACTGGGCTAGCAGGACTCCGGTAAACCGGGCTGTAGCGGGCTAACAGGACTCCGGTACTCAATGCGTGACATTTCCCCGAAGGGACAGACACCGGAACGAAGAAGGACACATGTCGGCCAGCCTAAGTGTTCCAGAGCAGTAGCAAGCTACCATGGCTCAGCGGTAACACTAGGAGACATTTCCCGGTAAGAGAGGCTACTAAGGATAAACAACTAGATAGTCAGATCCCACACATACCAAGCATTTCAATCATACACACAATATGCTCGATATGTGCAAATACAACAAGGCATCACAACATGACTCTATGACACAAGTACTTTATTTAAGGCTCAGAGAGCCATACATAACATACACAAAGGTACGGGTCACACGACCCAGCATTCAAGTCATACAGTCATACAAACCAGCAGCGGAAGTAACTTGTCTGAGTACAGACAACTAGAAAAATAAAAGAGGCTTGGAAAGCCTAGCTATACTACGAGGTCCTTCACAAGCTCAGGATCACCACCTGGGCCTTAGCCTACTCATTGATGTCAACGTCTACGTAGAACCCATCAGAAGGGGTTGCATCGTCTTCTGTAAAAATGTAAATTATAGCAACATGAGTACAAAGGTACTCAGCAAGACTTACATCAGATCCTACATACATGCATATTATCAAGAAGGGTTGGTGGAGTTATTGCAGCAAGCCAGCTTTGACTCTTGGCTAGGCTAACCTACGAGACTCCAACTTGAAATGGTTTTGCGCACACGAGTCCGCTACTCACCACTTCAATACACTACCGAGGATTCACCTCCGTCTTCCTGCGGAAGAGCCCTCCTCGGCACTCACACTTATCTTGAGTCTTTTAGTAGTTTCCGTTTACTTGTCTATGAACTGTATAGGCAACCAAGTAGTCCTTTACCGCGGACGCGGCTATTCGAATAGATCATGATAACCCTGCAGGGGTGTACTTCTTCATACACGCTCTCACCACTTACCGTCGTTTACACGACATGTACTCGGCAACCTTCAAGCGGAAGCCCAACGTGGGTGTCGGCCACGACCTACCTAATCACCTAAGCCTCCAGTCCAGGTTTATCGCCTATCCAGGTTCCATCCGTAGGGAGTCCGGCCGAGGTTTCCCATACGGCCCCGAACGATGTGAACAGGGTTCCCGAGATACCTAACGGGTATTCGGTACACCCGGCCACGTACCTACCGCATCACAGCCCACCCCTACGGTCAGCGCTGTCCACGGCCTCCAGTAGGCTACAAACACCAGAAACTACTTGCAACTCCTGGACGGAGAACTAGGGTGAATAAGAAGCCGAGAGGGTCCATTGGTTTCGGGCCCAATGCATGGTAGTAGCTGATTCTTAAATCACACATACAGATCTCAGTGCTTAAGGTCGGCTTCAATGAAACAACCCACCATGTACTCCTACATGGCCTCTCATCGATACCTTTACCAAATCGTGTTCACCACACCACTCTCATTACCGACATAATCATTTCACTCTAGCCCATCACCCAGATGAACCAGACCTGACACGACTCTAAGCATAGCAGGCATAGCAAGGTAGGAACAACACATACATATGGCTCAATCAACTCCTACACATGCTAGTGGGTTTCATCTAGTTACTGTGGCAATGACAGGTCATGCAGAGGAAGTGGGTTCAACTACCGTGGCACACAGCAGTTTGAAACGCGTTGTCTTAATGCAGTAAAAGAGAGCAGGAGCGAGAACATGGGATTGTATCGATATGATCAAATGGTTGGTTGCTTGCCTGATGGTTCGATGCACTGATACGGTTCTTCGTTAGGGTAATCACGGTACTCCTCGGAGGCAGAACCTGCCGCAAAGAACATCGATACACGACCATCACCAAACAATGTGCAACAATATGATGCATGCATGAAACATAGCAATATGAGTGTGTTGGGCTAATGCAACTAAGACCAGAAGGGTTTGAACCAATTTGAATCAAAGATTCAAATTTCAAACTCAAACATGGCCCTTTAAAGTGTTTTTTTCTTGTTCTGTATTAAACATCAGGTTAACTTGTTTAATCATGCATGAAAATAGTACAGATGGATATATTGGATTTTTCTGATCATTTTTCATATATAATTTGTCTGATTTGGAGTTACAGAATAAAAGTTATGAATTTTTGAAGTTTAAACTATATTCTGGAATTTCCTATATTAGATTAATTCCAGAAAATCAATTATTGCGTCAGCCTGACGTCAGTGTGACGTCAGCAGGTCAACGGGACACGTCCGGGTCAAACCTGACAGTGGGTCCCGCGTGTCAGTGTGATTAGATTAATTAAAGTTTTAGTTAAAACTAAACCTGTTTAATTAACAGGGCTGGGCCCCACCTGTCATTGACTCAGGGGAGTCAACCAGGGCCCACCCGTGGTCAAACCCGGGTCGGCTGCACCAGCGTTTAGCCGCCGGCGAGTCCGACGCGGCGGCGGAAGTGGTTTTGGCTGTTTCGGCCACCAAATGGGTCGCGGAGACCACCGGAGTGGAGCTGAGGACGAGCCGCAGCTCTTGGTGGAGTCCGTTGGGGTCGGGGTGGCCGGAGTTGGCGCCGGCGACGACTTTGGCGGCCACCGGGGTTCGGCCGAAGACGAACTTGACGCTAGAGGGGTCAGTGAGGCGCGGGGAGTAGCTAGCTAGGTGCTACGTGACACGGTGAGTATGATGGACACCTGGAGTGGTCGGAGGGTGACCGGGAGCACGTCGGCGACGAGCTCCACGGCGGTGGGTGCGGTTGAGCTCCAGGAGGTCGCTACATGGCTCGGGAGCAAGAAAAGAAAGGGGGGGAAGATGGCTAAGCTCACAGTGAGTGCGACGAAGCCCTTGGTGCGGCCGGGGATGGACTGGAGAGACGACGGCGTTGAAGGGGATCTCCGGCGACGGCGGTTCGGGCGAGGTCGTTGCGGTGGACTCGGGCGTTGCGAGCGCTCGGGGCTCGGCTTGCTCGATGGAGTGGACAGCGGCGGAGCTCCTGGACACGATGAGAGGACGCACGGGCGGCGGGGAGCACGGCTACGACGAAGGCACGGCGATGGTGGCGTCGGTCATGGCGGGGGAGCGCGAGGGGGAGGAGCTGGAGAGGAGAGGGGGTGTCTGGGGGGTTCGGGGGAGCGAGGGAGGCTGATCCACGACGTCACCGGGCGCGGGGAGCGGCGAGGCGGCGAGCAGGTGCGTGGCGCGCGCTGCGGTCGCCGTCGGGCACCTGCCTGCCTGCCTGGCCGGCAAGCAGCTCGCTGGAGCGGCGCTGGGCTGGGCCGGCAGGTGGGCCGGGAGCAGGCGTCAGGTAAGTTTTTCCATTTCTTTCTGTTTCTGTTTTTTTTAATACTTCTGCAACTTTGTTGAATTAAATAAAATACTTAGGCAACTCCTAAAATCACCAAACTACTCCTGGTCCATAGTTGGATTATTTCCAACATGAAACATTTTAGTTTGGAGGTACTTGAGCATTTAAATATTTTATATAATTTTAAATGCCCAAATTCAAATATTTATGATTTAATTCAAAAACCCTAAGATGGCCTAGGAAAATGTGCATCACTTTTGGTAGAGGTTCTGAACCAAGACAAAAATGATAGGCATTTTAGAAGGGCATTTCAGGTTCATTGAAAAAGTTTTTAGTAAACCCTAATTGGTTTCAGAGGGGACTGGGGGTTCTGTCATCCCCATTTCAGGTTTCTGATGAAAGAGTAAACATGATGCAACACTCTAATGCATGGCTAACTAGGGTGTGACAGGGGCGTGAGTATATTTTTGCAAAATTGTAATAGTCTCCTTCCTATCCGTTAGATATAAATTCGACAGCCTATATTGCAGGATGGCACGCACACCATCATCACCAACTCTGTTTTCTACTCCCTCCATTCCTAAATATTTGTCTTTTTAGAGATTTCAACAAGTGACTACATACAGAGCAAAATGAGTGAATCTACACTCTAAAATATGTCTACATACACATCTGTATGTGGTAGTCCATTTGAAATCTAAAAAAGACAAATATTTAGGAACGGATGGAGTACAAGAGTAGTCATGGAGATATATCTCCAGCATGGTCTACAACAAAAATGTGTTGGACTGGTTAGCGCTGGATGCTCGCAACACGATGACCTGAGTTCGAATTATGTCTTTAACTTTAGATTTTTATATTATAACTTATTAAATACTCCCTCCGTCCCATAATATAGGACGTTTTTTGGCTAGTGCCAAAAAACATCCTATATTATGGGACGGAGGGAGTATATACTTATTTCGCTACTGTACTGATAGTGGAACCCACATAGTACATAGAATACAAGATTAAGGATGGACTTATTTCTTTTTAACTTTCTGTATGATGCTGTAGCCACCCTGCAAGTCACGTGTACACTATGCATGCAATTAACTTTTTATAGAGGGAGAGTCTGTTGGAAATATGCCCTAGAGGCAATAATAAATTAGTTATTATTATATTTCCTTGTTCATGATAATCGTTTATTATCCATGCTATAATTGTATTGAAAGGAAACTCAGATACATGTGTGGTTACATAGACAACACCATGTCCCTAGTAAGCCTCTAGTTGACTAGCTCGTTGATCAATAGATGGTTACGGTTTCCTGACCATGGACATTGGATGTCGTTGATAACGGGATTACATCATTAGGAGAATGATGTGATGGACAAGACCCAATCCTAAGCCTAGCACAAAGATTGTAGTTTGTTTGCTAAAGCTTTTCTAATGTCAAGTATCATTTCCTTAGACCATGAGATTGTGCAACTCCCGGATACCGTAGGAATGCTTTGGGTGCACCAAACTTCACAACGTAACAGGGTGGCTATAAAGGTGCACTACGGGTATCTCCGAAAGTGTCTGTTAGGTTGGCACGAATAAAGACTGGGATTTGTCACTCCGGTTGACGGAGAGGTATCTCTGGGCCCACTCGGTAGGACATCATCATAATGTGCACAATGTGACCAAGGGGTTGATCACGGGATGATGTGTTACGGAACAAGTAAAGAGACTTGCCAGTAACAAGATTGAACAAGGTATCGGGATACCGACGATCGAATCTCGGGCAAGTACAATACCGCTAGACAAAGGGAATTGTATACGGGATTGATCGAATCCTCGACATCGTGGTTCATCCGATGATATCATCGTGGAACATGTGGGAGCCAACATGGGTATCCAGATCCTGCTGTTGGTTATTGATCGGAGAACGTCTCGGTCATGTCTGCATGGTTCCCGAACCCGTAGGGTCTACACACTTAAGGTTCGATGACGCTAGGGTTATAAAGGAAGTTTGTATGTGGTTACCGAATGTTGTCCGGAGTCCCGGATGAGATCCCGGACGTCACGAGGAGTTCCGAAATGGTCCAGAGGTAAAGATTTATATATGGGAAGTCCTGTTTTGGTCACCGGAAAAGTTTCGGGTTTTATCGGTAACGTACCGGGACCACCGGGAGGGTCCCGGGGGTCCACCAAGTGGGGCCATCATCCCCGGAGGGCTGCATGGGCCAAGTGTGGGAGGGGACCAGCCCCAGGTAGGCTGGTGCGCCCCCCCCACAAGGGCCCAAGGCACCTAGGGTTTGGGGAAGGGGGCGCACCCACCTAACTTGGGGGGCAAGTTTCCCCTCTCCCCCCCTTGGCCGCCCCTCGATGGGATCTTGGGCTGGCCGCCGCCCCTAGGGTGGAACCCTAGGTGGGGTCGCAGCCCCCCTCCCCCCCTATATATATTGGAGGCAGAGGAGCAGCCCAACACACGAAGTTCTTCTCATGTTTGCGCAGTCGTACCTCTCTTTCTCCTCATATCTCGCGGTGCTTGGCGAAGCCCTGCTGGATCACCACGCTCCTCCACCACCACCACGTCGTTGTGCTGCTGCTGGATGGAGTCTTCCCTAACCTCTCCCTCTCTCCTTGCTGGATCAAGGCATGGGAGACGTCATCGGGCTGTACATGTGTTGAACGCGGAGGTGCCGTCCGTTCGGCACTAGGATCTCCGGTGATTTGGATCACGACGAGTACGACTCCTTCAACCCTGTTCTCTTGAAGGCTTCCGCTTAGCGATCTACAAGGGTATGTAGATGCACTCTCCTTCCCCTCGTTGCTGGTTTCTCCATAGATAGATCTTGGTGACTCGTAGGAAAATTTTGAATTTCTGCTACGTTCCCCAACAGTGGCATCATGAGCTAGGTCTATTGCGTAGATTCTTTGCACGAGTAGAACACAAAGTAGTTGTGGGCGTTGATTTTATTCAATATGCTTACCGTTACTAGTCCAATCTTGATTCAGCGGCATTGTGGGATGAAGCGGCCCGGACCGACCTTACACGTACACTTACGTGAGACAAGTTCCACCGACTGACATGCACTTGTTGCATAAGGTGGCTAGCGGGTGCCAGTCTCTCCCACATTAGTCCAATCAGATTCGATGAAAAGGGTCCTTATGAAGGGTAAATAGCAATTGACATATCACGTTGTGGTTTTTGCGTAGGTAAGAAACGTTCTTGCTAGAAACCCATAGCAGCCAAGTAAAACATGCAAACAACAATTAGAGGACGTCTAACTTGTTTTTGCAGGGTATGCTATGTGATGTGATATGGCCAAGAAGAATGTGATGAATGATATGTGATGTATGAGATTGATCATGTTCTTGTAATAGGAATCACGACTTGCATGTCGATGAGTATGACAACCGGCAGGAGCCATAGGAGTTGTCTTAATTTATTGTATGACCTGCGTGTCATTGAACAAACGCCATGTAATTACTTTACTTTATTGCTAACCGGTAGCCATAGTAGTAGAAGTAATAAGTTGGCGAGACAACTTCATGGAGACACGATGATGGAGATCATGATGATGGAGATCATGGTGTCATACCGGTGACGATGATGATCATGGAGCCCCGAAGATGGAGATCAAAAGGAGCAAAATGATATTGGCCATATCATGTCACTATTTGATTGCATGTGATGTTTATCATGTTTATGCATCTTATTTGCTTAGAACGACGGTAGTAAATAAGATGATCCCTCATTAAAATTTCAAGAAAGTGTTCCCCCTAACTGTGCACCGTTGCGAAAGTTCGTCGTTTCGAAGCACCACGTGATGATCGGGTGTGATAGATTCTAACGTTCACATACAATGGGTGTAAGCCAGATTTACACACGCGAAACACTTAGGTTAACTTGACGAGCCTAGCATGTACAGACATGGCCTCGGAACACAAGAGACCGAAAGGTCGAGCATGAGTCGTATGGTGGATACGATCAACATAAAGATGTTCACTGATGATGACTAGTCCGTCTCACGTGATGATTGGACACGGCCTAGTTGAATCGGATCATGTAATCACTTAGATAACTAGAGGGATGTCTATCTGAGTGGGAGTTCATTAGATGAACTTAATCATCCTGAACATAGTCAAAAACCCTTTGCAAATTGTGTCATAGCTCGCGCTTTAGTTCTACTGTTTTAGATATGTTCCTAGAGAAAATATAGTTGAAAGTTGACAGTAGCGATTATGCGGACAGTAGAAAGCTTATGTCCTTAATGCACCACTCAGTGTGCTGAACCCCAAACGTCGTCTGTGGATGTTGTGAACATCGAACATACACGTTTTGATAACTACGTGATAGTTCAGTTAAATGGTTTAGAATTGAGGCACCAAAGACATTTTTGAAATGTCGCAGAACATATGAGATGCTCCAAGAGCCGAAATTGGGATTTCAGGCTCGTGCCCACGCCAAGAGGTATAAGACCTCCGACGATTTTCTTAGCCTGCAAACTAAGGGAGAAAAGCTCAATCGTTGAGCTTGTGCTCAGATTGTCTGAGTACAACAATCACTTGAATCGAGTGGGAGTTGATCTTCCAGAAGAGACAGTGATGTTTCTCCAAAGTCATTGCCACCAAGCTGCTAGAGCTTCGTGATGAACTATAACATATCAGGGATAGATATGATGATCCTTGAATTGTTCGCGATGTTTGACACCACGAAAGTAGAAGTCAAGTAGGAGCATCAATTGTTGATGGTTGGTAAAACCACTAGTTTAAAGAAATGCAAGGGCAAGAAGGGATACTTCATGAAATGGCAAAACAGTTGCTGCTCTAGTGAAAACCCAAGGTTGAACCCAAACCCGAGACTAAGTGCTTCTGTAATGAGAGGAACGGACACTAAAGCAAAACCACCCTAGATACTTAGTAGATAAGAAGGCAGGCAAGGTCTAAAGAAGTGTATTGGATATACATTATGTTAATGTGTACTTTGCTGGTACTCCTAGTAGCACCAGGGTATTAGATACCAGTTCGATTGCTAAGTGTTAGTAACTCGAAATAAAAGCTATGGAATAAACGGAGACTAGCTAAAGGTGAGCTACCGATATGTGTTGGAAGTGTTTTCCAAGGCTGATGTAATCAAGCATCGCACGCTCCCTCTACCATCGAGATTGGTGTTAAACCTAAATAATTGTTATTTGGTGTTTGCGTTGAGCATAGACATGATTGGATTATGACTATCGCAATACGGTTATTCATTTAAGGAGAATAATGGTTACTCTATTTTGAATAATACCTTCAATGGTCTTGCACCTAAAGGAATGGTTTATTGAATCTCGATCGTAGTGATACACATTTTCATGCCAAAAGATATAAGATAGTAATGATAGTACCACTTACTTGTGGCACTGCCATGTAAGTCATATTGGTGTAAAACGCATGAAGAAGCTCCATGTTGATGGATCTTTGGACTCGCTCGTTTTTGAAAAGTTTGAGACATGCGAACCATGTCTATTGGTGTATACGCATGAAGAAACTCCATGCAATGGATCGTTTGGACTCACTTGATTTTGAATCACTTGAGATATGCAAATCATACCACATGGGCAAGATGACTGAAAAGCCTCGTTTTCAGTAAGATGGAACAAGATAGCAACTTGTTGGAAGTAACACATTTTGATGTGTGCAGTCCAATGAGTGCTGAGGCATGCAGTGAATATCGTTATGTTCTTACTTCACAGATGATTCGAGCAGATGTTGAGTATATTGACTTGATGAAACACAAGTCTGAATTATTGAAAGGTTCAAGTAATTTCAGAGTGAAGTTGAAGATCATCGTGATAAGAGGATAAAATATCTATGATATGATCATAGAGATGAGTATCTGAGTTACGAGCTTTGGCACGCAATTAAGACATTGTGGAAAATGTATTCACAATTAATACCTCCTGGAACACCATAGTGTGATGGTGTGTCCGAACATCATAGTTGCACCCTATTGGATATGGTGCGTACCATGATGTCTCTTATCGAATTACCACTATCGTTCATGGGTTAGGCATTAGAGACAACCGCACTCACTTTAATAGGGCACCACGTAATTCCGTTGAGACGACACCGTTTGAACTATGGTTTAGAGAAACCTCAGCTGTCGTTTCTTGAAAGTTTGGGGTTGCGACGCTTATGTGAAAAGTTTCATCATGATAAGCTCAAACCCAAAACGGATAAATACATCTTCATAGGATACCCAAAATGGTTGGGTATACCTCTTATCTCAGATCCGGAAGCAAAAGTAATTGTTTCTAGAAATGGGTCCTTTCACGAGGAAAAGTTTCTCTCAAAAGAATTGAGTGGGAGGATGGTGGAGACTTGATGAGGTTATTGAACCATCACTTCAACCAGTGTGTAGCAGGGCACAGGAAGTTGTTCATGTGGCACCTACACCAATTGAAGTGGAAGCTGATGATAGTGATCATGATGCTTCGGATCAAGTCACTACCGAACCTCGTAGGACGACAAGGACGCGTACTACTTCAGAGTGGTACGGTAATCATGTCTTGGAGGTCATGTTGCTAGACAACAATGAACCTACGAGCTATGGAGAAGCGATGGTGGGCCCGGATTCTGACGAATGGCTTGAGGCCATAAAATCCGAGAGAGGATCCATGTATGAAAACAAAGTATAGACTTTGGAGGAACTACTTGATGGTCGTAAGGCTGTTGGGTACAGATGGATTTTAAAAGGAAGACAGACAATGATGGTAAGTTTCACCATTAAGAAAGCTCGACTTGTCGTTAAGATATTTTCCGACAAGTTCAAGGAGTTGACTGCGATGAGACTTTCTCATTCGTAGCGATGCTAACAGTATGTTGGAATTAAACTAGCAGTTACTGCATTATTTATGAAATCTTGCAGATAGGATGTCAAAACATTGTTTCCTCGACGATATCCTTGAGGAAAGGTTATATGTGATACAACCAGAAGGTTTTGACAATCCTGAAAGACGCTAACAAGTATGCAAAGCTCCAGCAATCCTTCTAAGGACTGGCGTAAGCATGTCGGAGTTGGAATGTACGCTTTGATGAGATGATCAAAGATTTTGGATTTATACAAAGTTTATGAGAAATTTGTATTTCCAAAGAAGTGAGTGGGAGCACTATAGAATTTCTGATGAGTATATGTTGTTAACATATTGTTGATTAGAAATGATGAAGAATTTCTGGAACGCATATAGGGTTATTTGAAAAGTGTTTTTCAATGGAAAACCTAGATTAAGCTACTTGAACATTGAGCATCAAGATCTATGAGGATAGATCAAAAACGCTAAATGGTACTTTCAAATGAGCACATACCTTGACATGATCTTGAAGGTGTTCAAGATGGATCAGTCAAAGAAGGAGTTCTTGCCTGAGTTGTAAGGTATGAAGTCAAGAGTTAAAGCTCGACCACGGCAGAAGAGAGAGAAAGGACGAAGGTCGTCCCCTATGCTTCAGACGTAGGCTCTATGGTATGCTATGTTGTGTACCGCACCGGAAGTGTGCCTTGCCATGAGTCGGTCAAGGGGTACAAGAATGATCCAGGAATGGATCATTGGACAGCGGTCAAAAATTGTCCTTGGAGTAAATAAGGACATGTTTCTCGATTATGGAGGTGATAAAGAGTTCGGCGTAAAGGGTTACGTCGATGCAAGTTTTAACACCTATCCGAATGACTCTGAGTAGCAAACCGGATACATATAGTGGAGCAACCATTTGGAATAGCTCCAAGTGGAGCGTGGAAGCAGCATTTACAATATGACCTAGAGATTTGCGAAGTACATACGGATCTGAATGTTGCAGACCCAGTTGACTAAAACCTCTCTCACAAGCAAAACATGATCAAACCCCAGAACTCATTGAGTCTAATCACATGATGATGTGAACTAGTTTAGTGACACTAGTAAACTCTTTGGATGTTGGTCACATGGCGATGTGACCTATCAGTGTTAATCACATGGCGATGTGAACTAGATTATTGACTCTAGTGCAAGTGGGAGACTGTTGGAAATATGCCCTAGAGGCAATAATAAATTAGTTATTATTATATTTCCTTGTTCATGATAATCGTTTATTATCCATGCTATAATTGTATTGAAAGGAAACTCAGATACATGTGTGGGTACATAGACAACACCATGTCCCTAGTAAGCCTCTAGTTGACTAGCTCGTTGATCAATAGATGGTTACGGTTTCCTGACCATGGACATTGGATGTCGTTGATAACGGGATTACATCATTAGGAGAATGATGTGATGGACAAGACCCAATCCTAAGCCTAGCACAAAGATCGTAGTTCGTATGCCAAAGCTTTTCTAATGTCAAGTATCATTTCCTTATACCATGAGATTGTGCAACTCCTGGATACCGTAGGAATGCTTTGGGTGCACCAAATGTCACAACGTAACTGAGTGGCTATAAAGGTGCACTACGGGTATCTCCAAAAGTGTCTGTTGGGTTGGCACGAATCGAGACTGGGATTTGTCACTTCGGTTGACGGAGAGGTATCTCTGGGCCCACTCGGTAGGACATCATCATAATGTGCACAATGTGACCAAGGGGTTGATCACGGGATGATGTGTTATGGAACAAGTAAAGAGACTTGCCAGTAACGAGATTGAACAAGGTATCGGGATACCGACGATCGAATCTCGGGCAAGTACAATACCGCTAGACAAAGGGAATTGTATACGGGATTGATCGAATCCTCGACATCGTGGTTCATCCGATGAGATCATCGTGGAACATGTGGGAGCCAACATGGGTATCCAGATCCCGCTGTTGGTTATTGATCGGAGAACGTCTCGGTCATGTCTGCATGGTTCCCGAACCCGTAGGGTCTACACACTTAAGGTTCGATGACGCTATGGTTATAAAGGAAGTTTGTATGTGGTTACTGAATGTTGTTCGGAGTCCCAGATGAGATTTCGGACATCACGAGGAGTTCCGGAATGGTCCGGAGGTAAAGATTTATATATGGGAAGTCCTGTTTTGGTCACCGGAAAAGTTTCGGGTTTTATCGGTAACGTACCGGGACCACCGGGAGGGTCCTGGGGGTCCACCAAGTGGAGCCATCATCCCCGGAGGGCTGCATGGGCCAAGTGTGGCAGGGCACCAGCCGCAGGTGGGCTGGTGCGCCCCCCACAAGGGCCCAAGGTGCCAAGGGTTTGGGGAGGGGGGCGCACCCACCTAACTTGGGGGGCAAGTTTCCCCTCTCCCCCCCTTGGCCGCCCCTCAGATGGGATCTTGGGCTGGCCGCCGCCCCTAGGGTTCCCCTAGGTGGGGGCGCAGCCCCCCCCCTCTCCCCCTATATATAGTGGAGGCAAAGGAGCAACCCAACACACGAAGTTCTTCTCATGTTGGCGCAGCGCTACCTCTCTTTCTCCTCATATCTCGCGGTGCTTGGCGAAGCCCTGCTGGATCACCACACTCCTCCACCACCACCACGCCATTGTGCTGCTGCTGGATGGAGTCTTCCCCAACCTCTCCCTCTCTCCTTGCTGGATCAAGGCATGGGAGACGTCACCGGGCTGTACGTGTGTTGAACGCGGAGGTGCCATCCGTTCGGCACTAGGATCTCCGGTGATTTGGATCACGACGAGTACGACTCCTTCAACCCCGTTCTCTTGAACGCTTCCGCTTAGCAATCTACAAGGGTATGTAGACACACTCTCCTTCCCCTCGTCGCTGGTTTCTCCATAGATAGATCTTGGTGACTCGTAGGAAAATTTTGAATTTCTGCTACGTTCCCCAACAGAATCATACACGCAATTAACTCAAATGGATTGGATGTCGCTCTATTACTTCCATCATAAGAGCATCTCCAACGGCAGGTGGCAAATTTCCTCCCGCTTCCTTCCGCGGAGGACGACATCAAGCGCCAGCGGCATACATTTTCACAACTCTAACCAACCAGATGAAATTGGTGCAAACACGGACTGATTTCATATAAGCATGAAGGATTTCGTATAAAAAAGCCGGATCTTCATATAAACATGATGGATTTCATTACATTTAGATGAACTAAGCGGTGCTAATCGGGCTCTCTTGGTATAATTAATAGTCCCTCCGTCCGGAAATACTTGTCCCAGAAATGGATGTATCTAAGACTTATTTTAGTTATAGATACATACAATTTATCCATTCTTAGAACAAATATTTCCCGCCAACTGGAGAGGGAGTACCTAATCTAAATGGCCGCCCGCGGATCCCTTTGTCTTCCTCATGTCCGGGAGACACTTGCGGGGTCGATGAAGGTCCTCGGAAGGGACGAAGCAACAAAGAAACCACCTGAATGAGCAGTCATCGCCTCGGCGGTGGCCTTCATGGGACCCAAGTGACGGCGGCCTCCCGTGTTCTACTTCTCCTCGATGATGGTGGCGGACACGGAGAAGCTGGCCACCGGCTCGTCGCTCTCCATGCACCCGGCTTCTGTCTGTGCATGCATGGCGTTGCCGCAGGCATGGGAGGCGCGGCCGCAGGCATGGGAGGTGTGCCCACATACACGGGAGGCGCGGCCGCCGCAAACACTGGTGGTGCGGTACGACGCGGCAGCGACGATGCCCGTACAGGTGTGCTTGCCGTCGTGCCGGCGTGGAGCAACTCGCCACTTCTCATCAAGCTGAATTGGAGCGGCGAGTTGTTGAACCACGCGCCTGCTTGGGGTGGCAACTGGCTCCGTCGGGCCAAGCGAGGTTGGTGAAGCACCAAGCGGCCTCGCCCGTATCCGGAGGGCTCGGCGGGCCACCCAGCCGGGTAGTATGCCGTAGAACGGCTCCTTGGAAGCCATCAGAAGAGTGGAGAAAATGGTGAAGGAGGAGATGGGGGAGCGGCGCAAGGGTGCGATTCTTGCATGTTGTCTATCTGGCCTCGTTTAAATAGAGGGCGAACGGTAGGAGCTTGGCTGGGGTCTGGCCAGCTCATGAACGGACGCGTGGTCGGAGTAGGTTTCTTGGTTTGCATGCGGGTTTAACGGAGGGGTTTGATGGAGGCGAGGAGGCGTGTTCAGTCGGGCGTGCAGCGGGCAGCGTAGTACTATTCGATTTGATAGCGGGCAGCGCAGTTCCTGATACAGCTTTAATGCAGACAAGGGAGGGGGTAGCGGTTCCCGAAATTGAACGGCCAATGCATCCTCCTTCAATTAATGCATGAGGGAAGTAATGGGAGGAGGACCGAGAAAATAGGTTGCACGATGTGAATGCAATGCAGTTTGCACTCGTATAAAGGTGCCCCCCATTCCAATGCATCTACCACATCGTACGCACCTAAGTATTTGCCTAAGCACCTACACTAAGTGCAAAAGTGCTCACTCTAGACCCATGGCGGCGGTGCGCGCGAGCGGCCAGCGGCTGTGCCAGATTGTCCACGACGCCGGCCTGCGGCATGGCGCCGAGGATCGTCTCCAGATGGTGTTGGCGACCTGCTGGTGGATGGCCGCCATCGACGCCTACTACGACTCTCAGTCTGACCAGATGATCATTGCCACCACCAACAAGTTCACCGTCCTCAAGAAGCTCGCGGACGACATCGCCATACTCATCCAGCCCGCACGACTGGGCTCCTCATTGCCTGCCACCCTAATCAGCCTCCATGGTCGGAACCTCTTTCAAGCACTGGTGGCCCTGCAACTGCCTGCCAATGCCACGAAGAGTGTCCACCTAGAGGTCGCGCTCGCCGTGAGGCGCCTTGCCCTGCAAGAATTCGTCAACCTACACATCCACGTGTACGAACAAATCGTGTACATAGTTATCTACAAGGCCAGTGAGGATGCTACGATGTTGGCCTTCCTCAACCAGCTGGAAGCCTTGCATGCCTTTGCTGAGAAGCACCTTGACCTCGCCACAAAAGCCGACGCTCCTTAGCCGCCGGTCGGTGGCCCGGCGCACTAAGTTGATGAGGAGGAGGTCGTACGTTGATGGATGCATCTTTCTTCTTGCCTCCTGTAACCACCACTTCGATCGCATCATCGTGGCCTTAATTCTTATTGTGCTATTGCATTCTCGTTCCAGTCAATACCGACATGTGCGATTCCTTTCCTTAATTATATGCATCACTGTAACTAGTAGTCCATCCGTCAATTTATAATTTGTGCTTACCTTTTCCATCAACTTCGTGCAATGCGTGGGCATCTTGCTAGAAACACTAGAACATGTCAGACCGCATGTGACCAAACAGACGATGCACCAACCTCGCTACTACGTACCCTACTTATCTGGCGGAAAAGCCCCGCCCTAGTGTTTCCAATCGTTATTTCTATCTATCGATCGCGCCAAGCAGCAGAACCAAATGTTACAACTTATACATGTTTCTCTACTCCTACTCCTATAAAAGACTCAGTTGGTGATGGTGGTGTGTCTGCCATCCATCATTTCTGACCATTAGATCTGCATCTAACGGTTGTGAGGTAAGTTGTGGTATTTTTGCAACAATAGCCCAGTTCTCTGCTCCAATTTGTTGAAAACCCCTTATTATCTTGAAAGCAACCACAACCCTCCCTCACCTCATCAAAACAGACTGAGAAATATATTTTGAGTGGAAAGTAATGTATTAGGAGTATATCAAAACAAGAGTGGTTTCTTTCAAGTTTGTGAACAAGTACTACTATTCTACTACTTTGGATCCGTTGCAATGCACGGGCACATTGCTAGCAAAAGGAAAAGGCCTGTCGCGTTCGCGTTGCACCCCCACACGCCCGGGAATCGGGAGTACTCCACGACCCGTCCGACAAGCCACATAGCTTAGGGAAGGCGTGTTGCCTGGCATTTTCACTTTCATGTGGGAACGCCGTTGACCAAACCGACTATTGGCAAACCGCACCCCGCCCGCCGCCGGGTTGGAAAACAGAAACGAGGGGAAGATCTAGCTGTAGCACGGAAGCCAAGAAATTTGGTGTTAGATTGGGCTCATTGATATAGTAGGAGCATTCCGTACTACTACTCCTACTAGTACCAAGTTTGTACTATACAACTAGTACTACCACTATACAACTAGGTACGTGCACGGCACAGCATCGTAGGAACAAAAAACGGGAAGATCTTGTTTTGCATGATTTATCTTTTTGCAGTCAACGTAGTATGAATAATATGATGTGGGGGGCACCCATGAAGCTTATGTAGCTTGGTTGCATGGCTACGAAAAGTTAGAGAAAAATAAATATATAATGTGTTTAGAGTGCACTCCTGTCGGATTACGGGTTCCGGTAGACCCTTGAGGTTCGAACTCTAGGGTGCGCACGAAGATCTCTCCCCTACCAACTCACGTCTCGTTGCCTCGCAAGGGATCTAGGCTAGCAAGATGAACACACAGGGGACACGAGATTTATACTGGTTCAGGCCACCATTGCGGTGTAATACCCTACTCCAGTGTGTGGTGTGGTGGATTGCCTCTGGGGCTGATGATGAACAGTACAAAGGAAGAACAGCCTCGCGAGGGGTGTTCTTGTGGTGGCGTTGTCCCTTTGGAGGGGTCGATTCTAGATGCCTCTATACTATGGTGGCTAGCCCTATATATAGAGTAAGAGGCCCTGGTCCTCTTCACAAATATTGAGCGGGAAGGGCGCCAACAATTGGCTATTTTGAAGGGGAACATCTAGTACACTTATCCTGACTAAATTTGGTCTTCGCCTGCCAAAGACTCTGACGATGACGCCGTCTTGGGCTCCACGGTGACCTCTATCCTGTCGCTTTGCTGGTCTTGATCTTGTTACACCGAAATGGTAGCCTTTGCCTGATGCCTTGGCCTGTGCTTGCCCCCTTTGCACCAAAGGGGAAACAAGGACACTGCGCAGGCCGGCGCCCGCCTGGCCTCGATCGTCATGGCTTGCGTCACGGGCACCTCACGAGGTACCCCTGCCTTGATCTCTCCGCCTCCTCGTGAGCCAGCCTGACGAGGCTGCTCTTGAGGAAGCTTCCTGTCGTCCGCCCCGCGAGGCTTGGCCCCCCGCGAGGGTCTTGAGCTTGGGCTGATGAAGGTGGGTCGCACTGGGTCATTTCTTGAGCCACGCCGCAGGCCACATGCATGCAAGTCTGGGGACCCCCGTTCCCAGAACGCCGACAGTAGCCCCCGGGCCCAAGGCGCGCCCGGACTTGGCTTAGAAGAGAAGCGAAGGGGCAAGTGCGAAGCGCCGCGGGCCCCAACAGCCTGCGGCCTTGGGCGCTGCGTGGAGCTTGATTGGACGTGGGCGTCTCCGCTTCCCCACGATGCCTCGGCAACCGTCCGTCTGATAAAAGGGCGGTCCCGGGCCAGGCTTACTTCCTTTGCCCTCATCCGCCGTTGCTCCAGATCCCCTTTCTCGCTCTCCTCCTTCTTGCTTCCGAAATCCTCCAGATCTACCTCAATCTCTCACCTTCGGCAAGCCATGGCGCCTCGCAAGACTCCGGCCGGGGCCTGGTACTTGCCGGCTTTGGATCCCCCGAACGTGTCGGAGAAGAACCTCGCCCTCACGCGCCAGATGATGGTGGTGTAGGGCAACGAGGGGGCGGATGCGCTCAGGACCGGCTCCGCCCAGCCTGAAGATAAGGGGAGCACCTTCTACCCGCTCTTCGTGAGCGCCATCAGCGCCAGTCTGGTGCCTCCCTTTTCTGAGTTCTTCCTGATTGTTCTTCGCCAATACAACTTGCAAGCTCTTCACCTCCACCCCAACTCTGTTCTTCTCGTGGCGATTTTCGCCTACTACTATGAGGCTCATGTTGGAGTGATGCCCTCAGTGGCTCTGCTGCGCCATTACTTTTCCCTCCGGGTTTATGGTGCCCGCATCACCGCATGCGCGAGCTTCATCGCATACTCCAACTCCAATGCCATATCGAAGCCCGGGAAGAGGATCGAGGGCTTTCGGAGCAAGTGGGTCATGGTGACGCTGGGCGCATCCACCCTCGACTGGTGCTGCCCACGGGTCAGCCCAAGGCCGTTGATGCGTGGTCTCGCGCGGAGCTTGTCGACCCCCGTGCGAGGGCGGTGCTGAAGAGGATGAACACGGACCTGAGGCCAGGCAACCTGGTGGCGGCAAAGCTGACCAAGGCTATGCTCCTGAGGGAGTTCCTGGAGCACCGGGTGGCTCCGCTTCGGGAACACTCGCTCCCATTGTGAAGGCTCGGGGAAGCAGATGTTGCCCTCCGCCTGAGCTCCGCGGCCCTGACCAATGAAGATCTGGCCGCGGCTCTCCACTCCTTGGTTGGGGGAGACTTGGTGAGACTGGAGGGTGCTCCTGTCCCCCTGTTCCTTCGCGATGACTGGGAGCAGGTGGTGAACTCCATGCCCACCTTCAACAGGGAGGGGCTGGTGCCTGCGGAAGCTCTCAAGGATCTGGCGGCACTGGCGATGGTGAATGTGTCCTCCAACAACTCCAGCGGGGAGGAGGAAGAAGAGGAGGAGGAAGAAGAGTCCGACTCTGAGGCGACTGACGGAGAGTCGAGGGAGTCCTTCCCTCGGCGCAGGTCCCGTGCACCTTCGCTCCATGCCGGATCACGACGAGGCCGGTGCCGGTCGAGGCGGGGAGAGCTCGCCCTTGGTTCTGAGGAAGGAGAGGACGGGGCTGGTTCCCCGCGGGTCTGCTCTGGTTCCGAGGCATCCTGAAGCCAGCTTCAACTCTTCTGACATGCCCTCTGCTTCCGGGCCTCCTGAGGCTGACCCCTATAGTAGGCTCTCGGGCTTCAAGTTCGGCCGAAGGCTGCTTGAGTCCGCGAACGACGACCAGTAAGTCTTCGATTCATGTTTAGCTTCCTATTTCCGTCGCCAAGGCTTGACGTCTGCATCCTTTGGCTAGGCCGGCGCCTGCAGCGAAAAGGTTGAAAGGGGCCTCGGTGGCCCTGATTGGGGCGAGTTCGCCTGCCGGGGCTGCGGCTTCATCTGTGGAGAAAGGAGGCGGCGAGGCGCATGCCTTCCCTGCCCGGTCGTCTTCGCGAGGCCGGGTGGGGCGCGCCAGCATGGATCCAGCCCCCATGGCCGAGGCGACTCTCGAGCCTACCATGCTTAGTATCGTGGCTAAGGCCGCCGGAGCTCAGAAGGACCTGACGCTTGGTGTCGTGATTACACTGCCATCTTCTCCTCCTACTCTGCCGACAGCTGCTCCCCTCACTCCTTCCATCGTCCTGGACCGCGCCACTGCTGAATTAAGCCGCCTGCGCGAAGATCTCCAGGGTGCCGACCCTCACCCGGTGACCGGGCGCCTAGAGCTGGCTTCTGGCTGGATCCGCTCAGACGCCTCCGTCCGAGCGGTGCTGAGCCACGCCCTGATGGCCTTCGATGAGGAGAGGCATGCCACCTCCCAAGCCAAGGCCGCTTGCGATGCTGCCTTGGGGGCCGCTGCTGATGCCCGGGGCCGCTGCAAGGCCCTGGAGGACGAGATGCAAGGCCTGCGCGACAAGCTCGCCAAGGAGGTCCACGACCGCCAGGAGAAGGAGAAGGAGATGAAGACTCGAGAAGCTACCGTCAGGGACCGGGATGCTGAGCTCGATGAGCGTCGTGGCCGGTTGGAGATGCTGGAGCAAGTGCTGAAGGCGGAGAGGATTGAGCTGGACGGCAAGGCAAAGGTTCTGGCTGAGGATCAGGTGGACTTCGCGAAGTTGGAGGAGAAGGCTCGCGCCGCGCTGAAGATGCTTTATGATGGCGGCTTAGAGAAGCCGTTGGCTGGCGCAGAGGACGGCCCCACCGAGGTGCTTCCCTTCCTGGTCCGTGCACTCAAAGATGTCGCGGACGGCATTGGTCCCACGGCCGAGGCCGAGGCGCGTGTCCTTTCTTCTGCGACGCTGACGCGTGTCCTCAGCCACGTCTACCTTCGGGACCCCAACGTCGACCTGGACAGCCTGCTAGAACTTGCGAGCGGCGAGCTTGCCACTATTGCTGCTGAGGCTGTGAAGAGCCGAGTTGAGGCCTTGCTGGCGAGGTTCTGCGCCTTCAGCACCAGGCTTGGGCGAGATGCTGCCAGCTCTGCGGACTCATGAGGTGGAGTCGCCCAGCACGACCCCGCCACAGGCGACGATGCTGCCGGAAAGTGACCCCTTCGCGGCTTGTGTCCTGTTTTAATTCCTGCAACATGCATCATGCCTCGTGGAGGCGTTTAAACTTGTGTTTGGCGTTGTGAAAACAACCTATGGCCTATAATATTTGCTTTTGAATTCCTTAGGATTTGCGTTTTTCTTTCCTATTTGCTTGTGTTCTACGTCGGCAGGGCCCGGCCCCGCGCATACCTCAGCCGCCATTCGCCCCGACCGGAAACCAGGAAGGAACCAAGGAGTACGTGACCAGTTAGGCTCCGGAGTCGCGATGCTCAGGAGTCCCCCTTGTCGCGCAAACAGCAAGTAGGGAGGGGAGGCATAGGAGTGGATTTGTCGTTCTACGTCGGCAGGGCCCGGCCCCGCGCATACCTCAGCCGCCGCTAGCCCTGACCGGAAACCAGGACGGGACTAAGGAGTGAGGGGCTACGTGACCAGTTAGGCTCCTGAGTCGCGATGCTCAGGAGTCCCCCTTGACGCTCAAACGGTCTTCGTACCTTGGCTCCGCTTGGTGAGGGGCGCGCGACGAACCAGGCCCGAGGGACTTGGCTGGGTGGCGTGCACCCGGGCGTGGCCCGGACATAGCCCCCGTGTCCAACCCCCCCCCCCCATGTGGCACTCCCGAGGGGAGGCGTTACGATAGGACCGGACACTGAGCTCTGGGCTCCCTGAGGTTGATGCGGCCGTGGGCCGCCCTCATTTGTTTATCACCAGCGCGGAGCATAGCGCTTCCGTATGTGTACGGGCATAGCCGCTCATCGGCAGTGTCGTCAGCCAGCACAGAGCATGGTGCTTCCACTGGTACGTGGGAGGAGGGTCCCCTCCGGGTGGAGCCCCCGGGGCGTGTATAGCCCCGCCCTGACACGTGGCTAGCACGGTAGGGCTTGACGAGGTGTATCTGGGCACCCGTGAGCCAGCGCGGGACTCACGGGGCCCTACCTCAAGGCGGGTTGCGCCTGGCTCTGGGCCTTATTTGTAGTGTGCTCCTGCAAGATTGATTAGATGCCAACGCTCTATGTCCTCAGGTCCCGGCCCTCGAGCGAGCTCAGCCGTCGCTGGTATGCCAGGTCGCCATGTCGTGGACATGGCCAGGAGGTGAGGGCTGGAGAGCCAGTAAGAGCACGTGAGTCGCGATGCTCAGGTGCCCCTCTTTTAACGTGCAAGCGGTTAGCATGAAGGGAAAAAGGGTGCCGTAGGAGGCATCAGGTAATAATCATGGCGGGCCAAATACCCGACCCAGATAGATGCCGGAAAGATACATGCCGCCGGGTTAGGCCCGAGCGGCTTGGGGATAATGCAGCCCGAGGGGCGCCCCAAACAAGGTAACCTAAAGACATGAACAAAAGAGATACACGCCACAGGGACGGACCCACGCGGCCTGGGAATGATGCAGCCCTGGGGGTGCTCCCAGCTGAAATGGAACTTAAAAGATGTCACCTGATACCGTTGGAGATGAAGGAATGCTGAAGTAGCGGACGACGCGTGGCGTGGAAGCCGATCCTCACAAGCCCCTAAGGCCCAGAGCCTCGGGAGGCTCTGGGGGTGTAGGCGGCTCTTCGAGGACCATCTCCATCTCTGCTAGGACTGCGCAATGCCTGACCTCCCGAGCCTCCAGAATGCTTCTCAGCAGGCGCTGATGAGCGGCAACTACGTTCGGCAGGCCGAGAGGCATGAGAACGTAGCTGTGAGGTGGACCCTCGCAACGTCCCACGCGCGAGGGCCAGAGGCGGTCCTGAGATGCGGCTCGGTTGAGCCCTGGCATGTCGATGCAGACACGCAGCCCACCATCCTCACCTGGATGGGGGGCTACGGCGGGTAAGCGGCGGCTACCGCGCATGACTCTTGACTCCTGCAGCTCCTGAGTGTTTCTTGTGATGAACTCCTAAGGGTTTGGCCCTCCTTGCCTCATACCTTCCTGAGGGAAACGTGCTTTGAAGTACACCTCCAACTGATGCCCGAGCGTCTCCCTCGTGACCTTGGCAAAGTCGGTGGCCCTCCAGGAGAGAGCCCCCGAGCCTTGCCCGAGTAGGACGCTGGGCGCGCCTTCCTATGCGACAGAGGGAGGCGCCCTTTGAACGGACGCGGATCCTGGCGCGATGCCCCTGGAGGTGCCTGCCTCCTGATGGTTCGGACCAGGTGATGTCTTCTTCTTCTTAGGGACTGCCTCGAGAAGGCCCCCGCTCCTGTGATCTGGGTCTTTGATTGTCGCGGCCTGGAAGGCACGCTCGAGAGAACACACTGCATCCTTCTCCTCACAGGGGACTGTGATGACTCCACCGCTTCCTGGCATCTTGAGGACATTGTAGCCATGGTGAGTCACTTCCATGAACTTGGCCAGGGCCGGATACCCGAGGATGGCGTTCTAAGGCAGGCGAATGTGGGCGACGTCGAAGTCGATGAGCTCGGTGCGGTAGTTTTTGCACTGTCCGAAGGTGACAGGGAGGCGGACCTGCCCTCTCAGGGTGGTAGAACCATCAGTGACTCCTAAGAAAGGCTCGGTTGGCTGAAGCTGATCATACGGCACTTGGAGATTGTTGAATGTCTCGACAGATAGAATGTTGAGTCCTACTCCACCATCGATGAGGGTCCTGGTGACCTACACGTTGCTGATGACTGGGGAACAGAGCATTGGGAGAACACCAGCCATTGCTGCACACTTGAGTTGATCTGCTAAACTGAACATGATGGCACACGTGGACCACCTAAGAGGGCGCGAGGCTTCGGTTTTTGGGAGGACTGCATTCACCTCACGAGCAAACTGCTTGAAGATGCGCTGAGAGGCCGGGGCCTGAGCTCCGCCCAGGATGCAAGCGATTGCGCGTGGCTCCTGGAAGCCCCCAGCCCCCTCGTCCTGATGTTGGTCTTCATTCCTCCTTGGCGGTGGCGGTAGAGGAGGGAGGTCTGCATTGCCTTGCGGGCGATCCTCGCGAGGCTGCTCCCTCCAACCCCCCCTCGCGAGGCTGGTCCTGCCAGCGGTCCTTGCGAGGTCGGTCACGCCACCCTTGGCGAGGGCCACGGTCTTCCCATCATCCTCCACCTCTTCCTCCTCCTCGACCATAGCCTCGATCGCCGCGCTCGGGGCGTCGGCCGATACGTTCATCTCACACAGCCCTGAGCTCCTGGCACTCGTTGGTGTTGTGGGTGTGGAGGTCATGGTACACGCAGTATCGGCTGCCCTTGGATGACTCCGGCTCATCCCTGCCTCGCTTGGTACCTGGCTCAACTGCAAGCACAACTGCTCCTTTGCGCTTCACGTCCTTGACCTTGGGCTTCTTCTCTTCCGGATCAGCAGCTGGAAGCTCGAGGAGGGAGAGGCGCCCTTCCTCAGCCCTGGCGCACTTGGTCGCCAAGTTGGACAGCTCCACAGAGGTGCACTGATCCTCATGGATCGCTAGCTCTTCCTTCATCTTGATGTCATGAACGCCATCGGAGAGAAGGCTGAGATGATGGCCTCCTCAGTCACCCTGGGGATCTTGGGGTGGGCGTTGTTGAAGCGCTAGATGTACTTTTGCAGGGTCTCTCCTGGCTGTTGCTTGATGCGGCGCAAGTCACTCATGGCCGGGGGCCGGTCACGAGTGCCCTGGAAGTTGGCGATGAAGCGAGTGTGCATCTCGTCCCAAGAGGAGATCGTGCTGGGAGGCCGGTTGAGGAGCCATGTGCGGGGCCCATCCTTGAGCGCCATGGGAAACCAGTTCGCCATGACCTTTTCATCCCCGTTGGCCGCCTCGATGCCCAACTCGTAGAGATGGAGGAACTCCGGGGGGTCAACAGTGCCGTCGTAGCAGGGAGGCAGATCTGGCTTGAACTTGCCCGGCCAGGCCACGCTGCGTAGCTCGGCGGTGAAGGCGTGGCAGCCTGCAGTGGCCACGTGTAAGGACTTAGTCGTGGAGACATCGCGACGGGTTAGCTTAAAGGGGTTAAACCGGACTAAGGACACAAGGGATTTTATACTAGTTCACCCCCTTCGATGAAGGTGAAAGCCTACGTCTAGTTGTGATGGGATTATTAGGGTCTCCCTAACCAGGGAGCTAAACAAGTTATGCTTGGCTATCGAGTTGTGTTTCTTGTCCCTGAACCGCCGCCGGGTCGTCCCCTTATATACACGGGTTGACGTCCGGCCGGTCTACAGAGTCCCGAGGCCGACTCATACAAGTGTTCGGCTTGGTCTCTCCCTTCCTTATCTCACAACATAAGTTTACATGAATATGGCGGTTTACCACTATGGGTCCTAATCCGCCTTTGGGCACCGACCCTCAAAGCTTCATAGTAAAACACCATCTTCTGAGTCTTCGTGGGCTTCAATATGGTTGAGTGTAAACCGGCCCCTCCTGGGCGGTTTATACTCAATAGTTATATCCCCAACATTAGGCCCAGAGTGATTTGAATTTATTCATGTCAATCTTCAGTACTTAGGAAAGTCCCATGAACATCTTCCTTTGTTTCCCGTAAACCGCCATGACATCTTCTTCATAAACTTTGTTAAACCGCCGTGACGTCATCCTATGGATACAACAACGGATCATCATGACGTCATTTCTGTAAAAAAATGAATAAAAAGATTCCTCTTATTAATATCATCCCGGAAATCGAGGCGACAGCTGCGCCACTCGCTGCTTTTTGACTCCTTGATTTTCGCATCGGTCCTTATCCATTTTCCTTATAAATAGACCCGGGGGGCCTTTCCTTTCTTCCCCTTCCGCACTTCTTCTTCTTCCTCGCGACGCCTCAGCTCTGAAGCTCCGCCGCCGCCCTCAACCTTCGTACGCTGCATCACCAGAGGCCGCTGCATCAACCTGGTTGTACCATAGACCTTCGGCGTTCCTCCACTGTCCTGCACATCCGGTAAACCTTCTTCCTCATAACCCTAGATCTATCTCTTAGGGCTCCTGTTTTCATCTGCGTTCATAGGTGCTCATCCCTAGTCTCTTCGTACTCACTTCTGCCGTAGCTTTTTTGACTCAACTGTAGCATAAATCCCGTGCAGTAGTTGTTTTGCATCCAGTTTAGTACTTAGTAGGTCTCCCTCTTTATATAGATTCCCTTAATAGAGCGTACGAACTTCTCTGCTCTGTTTAGCACCTTTATAGATCGCAGTAAATTTTCTTACCGAAACTTTGGTAGATCCAAATTAATTCCTTCTCTGTGTGAAACCTATTTCTGCCAACACTTAGCAGATTTTGAACCCAGGCCCTTCTGCCTACGGGCGGTTTAACTTTTGATGACAATCCGCCCTATACCATTAGCCCTCTCTTAAACCGCCAACCGATCTTATCAGCAACTTGCCGGGTTAACACTGAAAAATACACTTAAACCGCTTAAATTGTGAACCAGCATTTATTCTTCCTTGCAGCTTTTCCTCCGAAATGACCAAACAATTCTCTGCCTGTAATTGGGTTCCGTCCAAGATTACTGAGACTCAAATCAATGGATATGTCACCACTGGCGCTTTAGCCTCAAAGAAGGTGCTTCACTGGCGAGTTCTGGGCTCTGAATGCCCACCTACACCTCAGGATGGAGAAGTGATTGTTTTTATGCAACACCTAGACCGGGGATTCAGCCCGCCCGGATCAAAAAATTTCCGGGATGTCCTCGCAAGCTTTGAGCTCCATCCACAAGACATTGGACCGAACTCCGTGTCCAATATATGCAACTTTCAAGTCTTTTGCGAAGTTTACCTCCAAGAAGAGCCATCTGTGGTGTTGTTCCGGGATTTCTTCCACTTGAACCGTCTCACAGAGTTCTCTGATGGTCCCAACACGGAGCTTGGTGGCGTCTCAATTCAGAAATGGAAAGAAGTTGACTTCCCACAAGCCAAACATCATAGCCATCCTAAGGATTGGAACCAGACTTGGTTTTACTATCGGAACACTACCCCTGATGGAGAAAATCCTCTGTCGGGTTACCATCCACAGCAGCTTAGCAACAACCACCCATTACCTTCACGCTTATCTGCCGCAGAGCGAAGAGCGTTTGCTCCTCAAATCGCCAAGGTCCGGGCCCTCATGGCCAACGGTTTAACTAGCATTGACCTCGTCCGCTGCTGGGTATCTTGGGGTATTTTGCCCTTAAGCCGCCGCCCCGGATTGATGCATGAATACACTGGCAACGTCAAAGACCCTCAACACTATCATGAAATAGTAATGACGGACCTTGAAGTTACTGAATCTGCAAAGAAGATGCTTGATGAAACAATCTCTGCATGCAGTCAAACCAGATTGGCGCCTTTTTACGTCTCCAATCCTCCACCAGCGGTAAAGTTTATCCGAATATTTCTTGATTCGCCTCCGCTTTAACTGTGTGCTAAGATTTCTTTGCCTTAATATTATAGGCTAACGGCTCCTTCTGGAAATGGACTAAATCGGCCAAGGCTCGTCCAAAAACCAAGGTTATCAAGAAGGTTCCCAAGAAGAAAACCCCCGAGTCTTTTGATCCGCCAGAGGATGAGGAATCAGACGCAGAGGTAAAATTTGACTTACTTGGTTCCTTTATTCGTACATCCAATTGACAATGATTGTTCCCAGGAGGAAGTTGAAGCCGGCCACACCGACAATGCTGAGGTAATCACCCTTTCTTCCGATTCTGATCTTGTGCCGGTTCAAAAAGTTCGCCGCACAATCCGAAAAGTAAAACTATCTCACCCTCTTGCTCATTTGGATCCCCAATTTTCTGTGAAGACACAGCAAGATGCAGAACATCGCACAACCCGGTACAGTGGTCAACAAATCACCTCATCCGGTTTACCAGATACACCAACCCGGAAACATCGTCCAGAGGTGACTTATTCTCCTGAAAAGCTTTATACTTTGAAAGGTTTCTTCCGATGCCCACTCGATCCGACTGATCCGAATTATCAGGCATCCTCCAACTCATCTGGTAGTTCATCAACCACTCAGTTGCCTCCCCTCAAGGTCGTTGCTGGGTAAGTACACTTGCTCAAGCTATTTCTTCACGCGTCAGTTTATCATATTTTAACTTTGGATGTTTGTAGCGCCAAGGCCCGATTGAGTAAAAAGGCCAAAACCAGCGGCCATGCTGACGAAGTTGATCCGGAGAAAACTCCTGACGACGAGGGTGAAAATCCTGAGATTGCCACAGACCACTCTGCTCCGGAAAATCCAGGTGTTGATGCTAATCCGCCAGAGGCTGAACCAGAGATACAGGCGGATACATCAACTCCTGATGCCACCCCTCCAAATCGAACTGCTGATCCGCCAACTCCTGATGCCACCCCTCCAAATCGAACTGCTGATCCGCCAACTCCTGCTACCAGGCCGCTGAGCCCTGCTGCCAAAGCGCCAAGCCCTGCTAAGGAGAATATCAATCCGTCAAGCCCCTCCAAGGACGATGACGTTGTTGTTACTGGTACGACATATACCGCCCCAGGCAATCCAGTTGTTTTATCCAAGCATACCGCCAAGGATGAATTTGCGTTTATGAATAAGGGGAAGAGCAAAACTGATTTGTCAGACTATGCTGATTTATCTGCCCAAGACCTTCATTCCGACTTCTTAAACCGTCTCTTCACCAGCCGAGACTATGAGGCCGGTTTGGTAAATTTGATGAAAGAGCGCTATGAGGTAAGCCGTTGAATCCTTTACTCTACCTTCATTGCATTGTAGCCCCCAAGGGCCGGTTTTCCCTTAGAAAGTCAAACCGGGACTTTTCTTATTTCAAACTGTACCTTGTTAATTTCCTTTGTGCATTTTTTATCAAATACACATTAGCCCCCAAGTGCCATGGTTAAAACTTGTATTAATCCGTGGGACTTCAATAATAAGCAGAAAAAAGTAATCCTCATTAGCCCCCAAGTGCCAAGTGTATAACTGGTTATATGCTTGGGACTTTCAAAAAGGTATTGATCTGCTCTCCTTACTGTTTCAGAGTGAGATAAATCAAAAAGTCTCTCAGATTGCCGATCTTCAAGAAAATTTGAAAACCCAACAAACAGAAACCACCAAGGCCAGGGAGGAATTGAAAACTGCCTTAACCACCAATGAACAAATGAAAGAGTGGTTCAAGTCCGAACAGACCAACTGGGATTCCGAAAAAGCCGGTTTACTGAAGCGGGCAGAAGATGCGGAATCAGCTCTTAAACCGGTGATGGACGAGCTTACTGGATTAAAGCGCCAAATCAATGACATGACCTCTGCAATATTTGGTAAGTACTGTTTGCCAATGTTTTATGAATACTCCGCTTTGAAATTTTGTCGGTTTAACTTTGACATCCTTAAACCGTTGTAGGTGGCCGCATTGCTCAGCTGGGCTCTGATATGCGGAAGAAGCTCAAGGCCGCCTATACGCTGATTGAACAGTTGTATACCGGTGCCCAACGAGTTATCTGCGCAGCTTCTTACGACAGTGCAGCTCCAACACTGATCAAAGACACTCTGGCTAAGTTATCTATGACGCCAGCTCAGATAGAAGAGGTGAAGCGATCCGCCGCCAGGGCTGGCGCTTTGTTAGCACTGACCCGAGCCAAGGCATGGATAGCCGACCTTGATCCGGTTGATATTGCCAAGGGCTTTCCTAGTGAACAAGAAAATGGGGCAGTATTTGACAATGACGCCCTTAAACATGTAACAAGGGAGATGCGTCCTCTGGCGAGTCAGTTGGCTGAAGAAGCAAACTTGACGGTTCACCGATCTTTCTATGACGCTGACAACAAACGGGTTGAGGCTGTCATTCCGGAAGTGCAAAACCTTATTCCGCCAATCCGTAAGCATACTTATGCCCCTGACGTTGACCCGACTGATCTTATAAATGAAGAGGCTGTCTTTCAGGCCTTAACCCAGATTGACTGGACCACCGCTGACTTCCAACCAGTGGGCGAAGATGAAGAGGCTGAACCGACCCCAAATGATCCATCTACTTCACGTCAACATAGCGGTGATGCTTGATCCGGCAATCCGGTTCACTTTGCGCAAAACTGTCCGGTTTAGAACAATTCCATATTTTGGGCTGTTTAAACGCCTTGTAATAGGGTAGCAAAAAATACTTTGATCCATTGCCATCGCGCAGCGGGAAATACTTTGTGTTTCATCACCAAAATGTTGGCTCATTTAAAACATAAAAGAGGCTAGCCAACTCGCTCTTACAAGGCTCCCCCGATGGCATCCTTCATTGGCCGTTCGATGGGGTTGACCGGCTCTTTTTTCGAGCGCTGGCCGTTCGATCGTCGCTGGAATTCAGCGTGCTCGTTTTTACCGATCGGTCTATCGTGGCGAGGGATGACGTGTGGGCCGGCGCTATGGCCACTTGGATGGAAACGGCTGGGTCATTTTCGGCCGGGTGAGCCTTTCCTCGCGCGCCCCGCATCACGCGTCGTGTGGCTTGCCTGGGGCTGGAGCGAGGAGCCCATTGGGCACGACCGCACCAACCCTAGCTCCCCATCCACAGTCACGCACTCCTCCCTCCTCCCTCTCACAGCCGCCACACCCCATTCCTCTCTTCCTCCTCCCTCCTCCTTCCTGGATCCCTGCCACTGCCACACCGGTGGCTGCACTCCACCTCTTCCTCGTGGTGCGGCGGACGGCGGCTCTTGCGGTCGTGCGGCCGACGGCGGCCTCAGCGGGCTCTCGATCCCCGCTCCTCATTCGGCTCCTCTTCTCCATGCCGCCGCCGCCTCCTCCTTTTCCCCGTCCCTCACGGCCGCCTCGCCACCTCCGCCTTCAGCACCTCCTCCTCCCCTTCCTCTCCTCCTTCCCTGCCTCTGGATCCAGCCAGTTAACTCTGGAGGGGAACCAACCTACAGGTAAAGGGCGACGGCGGCGGCCCTCGAGCAGATGAGAGGGAGAGAGAAGGACATGGCGGCAGATGAGAGGGGGCGTGCGGCGCGGCGGTGAGCGTCTCCGGCAGCGGCGGCGACCTGTGGGCAAAGGGTGACAGCTGGGGTGCTCGATTCGATCCAGCGCCATGAGCCTGTACTTTACTTGCTAGAGAGAGAGAGCAGATGAGGGAAAGAGAGAAGGAGAGGAGGGAGAAAGGTAGAGGAAAGAGGAGAGGGAGCCGCAACGGCAGATGGGAGATGAACACGGTCTGGGGCCGGCCATTCGCATCTCTCCTCCTCTCCTGCTCTTGACCACCATCGTGCCCCTCCTCCCCTTCGCTTCTAGGAGTAGCTATTTTCCTCGCTCGTACTGCTGTTTGGCTCGAGTGTTTCTCCTTCCCAAATCTGGTAAATCGTTCTTTCTTTTGCTTCTCTGAACATTGAGTGTTTCTTGCTTGCATCTTCATCATTGCCTGCCGTGGTTGTGTACTGACGGATTCAATTCTATATTTCACAGGTTGTATGATCTGGCCCATTATTGCGTCTCCATTCTATTCATTGCTTCGTCTCCGTTTTGCTTGTCAAGGTTTGTTGCTCTCGCCTGTGTCTAACTTCCTGTCGTGCTTCCTGTATGTGCTAGCATGTTCATGTGTTGTTCGGTCTCATGTGCCTTATATTTTGTGCTTGCCTGTGGGCCGGATGTGAGCAAGCATTTCTTGTTGGTATGTAGGATTACTTGCGAAAATGCAGCATGGCCATTCAATGTTTCCCGAATTAATTTCTTGGTAGATTTCCAGGGAAATATAAGTTAATTCAGTAAGGCTATAATTCTCTTATGATCATGGGTCAATGCTGAGGAAGACGGGGAAGTCAGAGATGGTCACTTCCTTGGGCACCGTCTGTTCTTCCTTCTTCCTGATCTGAAGCTCTAGGAAGAATACAATGCTAAATTGCTCTGAAATACATTGCTGAAGCTAGGTCAGCCAAGTGTTCTTCTGGGTCTGCCTTTGTGTAATGTATAACTGAAGTACGATCATTTTCTTGCATACAGTAAGCATACTAGGAAGAATACAATGCCAAATTATCTGTTAAAATTTTGTGTGCGGACCTTAAGAGTTGATTGCCTTTTCTGTACTTTCATGTTGCTTCATGCATTAATTATTATTAACATGTTTACGCTTCTCTGTTAATGTATGGTTGTTGGATTCAGGCACAGCTCGAAATACTCAGGTGGTTAATTAGAAGCCCCTTTATTTATATATTTTGGGATTGCTAATTGATAAATCTCGATTTGAAATGTTAGTTGCGAGTTCGTTCTTTTGCTCATGATGCGATATCTTTTGCTAGAAAAAATTAGGCCTCGGCCAAAGGTGGAGAAGACAGACCCCAGGAAGGATTTTGCGCTGCCGTCTTCTTTCGCCGGTCCGTGCCCTAGAGAGGACCCTAACTGAACTTTGTATCGAAGCTTTGTGTGTGTGTTTCTCCTTAATCTGCGTCTAAATTCAGAGTTCTAATCACCATCCTCGTGCTTGCTGGTTTCAGGAATTGTATGGGAATGAAGCAAAAAGCATGAAGAAAATAGAGCAGGTCGTGTGTCATCGTGCACGTAGTCTGCCTTCCATTGGCGTGTGAGTACTTGCACTTGGACCTTTTTGTGAGCAGTACTAACTAATCTAATGATCTGATCCTTGCAATCTAAGGAAAAAATAAATCTAAGTCATTTCCGATCTGAAGATCTGGGTACCAACTATTTGTGTTTGTGTCTATAAGCTTTTGATTTTCTGTCAGGTCTATTTTTTATTTGCAATGTTGAACCCTCTTTTCATTTCTTGTGAATATTTTTTTTGTTTGATCAGTATTGCACCTGGTTATCTACAGAGGAAGGCAAGGATAACTAGATTAAACATTTCACAAGACCCTCCCAATTACAGGCACAAACTCCTTCCAAGATATTACAAGTGTGGTTGATTACGGGAGATTGTGAGATGAAAAGAAGGTATATCCTTTATATTTATCTAGATGTTTAATTAGCTGCACAACCATACGTGATTCTATAAGGAAACTATTTATCCTGGTGATCTTGATATCCAGTCATGTATTACAGTATTAGTATAGGCTGTAATTTTTGGCTAGGAATCTATATATACAGAACCTAAACTGAAGACTCAATATAGCACATATACTTGGCCAGTTATCCTAAGAATATTAATCCACCTGGACTTTTAACTTGACTTCCAAAGAAGTTCTTAACGATCAAGCATTTTTGAGTTTTTAGTAAATTGAAATAATGTTGCACTTTGACAATACTATTCTGATTTTGCAAGTTAATAGAAATCCTTCAGTTTCATACCACTTTTTTAATCGCACATTTGGATGAGTATTAGTATAGGCTGTAATTTTTGGCTAGGAATCTATATATACAGAACCTAAACTGAAGACTCAATATAGCACATATACTTGGCCAGTTATCCTAAGAATATTAATCCACCTGGACTTTTAACTTGACTTCCAAAGAAGTTCTTAACGATCAAGCATTTTTGAGTTTTTAGTAAATTGAAATAATGTTGCACTTTGACAATACTATTCTGATTTTGCAAGTTAATAGAAATCCTTCAATTTCATACCACTTTTTTAATCGCACATTTGGATGATTGCGACATTATCTCTTCTCGGAATTCCGCTTGCATGTTTCCAGTTGAGACAATAACTGAGTTTGATAAGTAACCACTATATTATTTTCTATGTGTACACATGTTGTCGCTCTGCTTGAGTCATCCATATCGACATTACGAGCCCGAGACTTCCATCACAACAAACTATATGTATCCAGGTAGTGTCCAATATGTACACACAGGCTCCTCTCACAGGCCGACTAAGCTGATTGTAACTGAATGTGTGTGTGTGGCCGTGAAGCAGACTTTATCTTGGTCTGAGTATCAGTTCCCTTCTCCACATTACGAGCCCGAGACTTCCATCACAACAAACTATATGTATCCAGGTAGTGTCCAATATGTACACACAGGCTCCTCTCACAGGCCGACTAAGCTGATTGTAACTGAATGTGTGTGTGTGGCCGTGAAGCAGACTTTTTCTTGGTCTGAGTATCAGTTCCCTTCAATGGTACAATTTTGGATACTATTTTCTTCTAGATGTATAGGTTTCTGCTGGTCCCATTGGCTGCTACATTTTAGTGATACAATAGCTCAATGTCATGCTCACCAATTATTCTGTAAAAATGAAAAATCGACTTGACTGTATTTTGTACCTGTTTTAGTAATTACATGATGTGATTATTTTCATTCTAGATATGGAAATATTCTAAGGATTAAGCTTTTTGAGATGTTAAGGTATCTGATGATTAATTAGCCTTTGTAAGATTTATGCACTCATGTCATACAACCTAGATAATTCTCCTTGGATCTCCATAATTTCTAACTGAATATAGATGTATACTGACAGTAAATCCCGTTTTAGTAATTAGTTGGATATAATTGATAATTCTTTGACATGTTTTTATGAAATGTCTGCTTAAATCAGTGTTAGATGCTCCCATAATCGATTACTTTTTGGATATGAATTATTACTATAAGAAGTATATTGGTTCTCCGGTGTTTTCAGTTCTTACAATAAACAAATTATATTGTTTTCCACTAATCATTTCTCATGTAGTTTTACTCTGCAGTATGTATCTTTTGCTTCATAATTCATCTGTTCACAAGATTGATGCCTAGAAATTTCAGCCTTTCGTGCTAAATGTCGTCTGCTCATTTGTAACGGCATAGAGATAGGAACGAGCAATTCATCTTCAGTTTGAGAAAGTGGCGGACAAAAGAGAACTGGACTATTGTTGCTGAGCGCTAGCTCTGGCCGCATGACCATCTATATATATAGTTTTCGACAGTAAATGTATCCTGATTGGTATAACACAAATGGAAATCTTACTTTCTTCTAAACTCTTAATTTCAAGATGAACTGGAGAGGGGGGTTTGTACTAAGTTTGGAATCTATCACAGTAAGTGTGTATTTGCGGTATTGATGTACAGTTATTAAGAAAGTTACATTTTTTCAGCTATTGTGCTACTGAGAAGGAAACATGGCTGAGAATTGCTCTGGCTGGAGTTGAATGTCTTTGTGACTGAATACTAGAGACGCTGACTTGCAGCCACTCTTTACAGTCCTACCACCTAGCTTTTATCTCTCACCTTCCGTTATTTTCATGTTAACACTGCCATTGGGGCAAATCTATTGCTTATTGATCGGGTCTAGCTATAGGTAGAATTCCATGTTTCCTACACTGTATTATACCCATTACTATTTGAATGTTGATTCTGACAATCTTAAGACATCCACCATAGTCGTGGCAACTCGAAAAACGTAAGCTGGAGAAATATCAAAATCACACGAAACCTCCCCTTAGCTAATACCATAAGGGTTCGATTGAGGCTCTCTGTTAACAGCGCTTTGGTAAAAGTAAGCGTGTGCACGATGTTATAGTGAGCTACCATCACTTCTCATTACTGACTGTAATCAATATATATGTGTTTATGCCATAAAAGATGGATATTTGTCGAAGCCATTGTCGTGACATGTAATTACTTGCAGATCAATTATATAGTTTTGTTTGGATTGTAAAGTGGAAACGATAAAACCCTACAACTCATGTGTGATTGTCATTTGATTATTTACTTCTTCAAGTAGTATGGATATGGTGCTTCCAGGATATTAAGTATATTCATGAAGTTGTATAAACCACGTTCTACGATTCACTTCTGTTATGCATATTTACTTTCCAGTTTTAGGACTGAAATTCATCCATTGTAATGAATTTGGTTGTATGGGCATTACCTATTTGACTTAGGCTTGCTTCATCACATATAGACTGTTTTTCTTTTCCTCACTGCTTGTATGGCCTAAAACTATCATGTATATGAGGCAAGTTATTAGCAATGTCTCACATTTTCTTACTTGCAATACTATGCTTTCCTATTCAGGTGTTCCAAGACCCAAATCATCGGAAAAACAACACATATAACACTTTTTTCTTTTGAACTTCAATTACCCTTATACAAGTCCTCGTTCATTTTGTTTATATAGTGGTTAGAATAGTAACCATATGTGCTTGCTCAACACTGATAAATGGAATATTTTCAAAGCACGTATGGTGTGTTCGCAATTTGGCGCAACGGGAGATTACTGAAAAATACTCATTTTTCAACATGACATGGTCTTGAAATGGGACTCTACTACCAAATTAAAATGTGTAGGTATATCTCATTGTAGATGACAAGTCTCTATTTTTATTAAAGGGGATTAAATTTGTTATCATATATGCTTGCCCGCTACTAAAACAACTAAAACATGGAATTTCTGCGCCATTTGTTACCCAGCTGACGAACTGAGAAAGAAAGGAAGGGGATAGACAGTCTTCGCTCGCTCTGTCCCCTGCTGTTTCTTATTCAGCTCCTCGCAGGCCACAGGCATCGCTCTATGTGGGTTGGGCTAAATAACATATGAGCTATCCTAATACCTCCTGATCCCTATATCTCCGTATATGCACAACAAAGACATGTTTTTCTTAGGTTTCTTATCATTTTCCCTCTTTTTTAGGAAAAATATGCATAGCCAGGTTTCTCATCATGATAACCATGTTTTCAAGCTTGCTAAAAAAATACAACCATGCCAACTTTACTCTCTCATCATAGTGCCCATATTTTCAAACTGAGATATTCATATTATGCAAAGTTTCCCTTTTCCCAGACTATTATTTAACAACGTAATAAACATGTTTAAAGAATAGCATGATTTAGTTGAACGTTCTTGCAGCATGAAACTATTTTCATCGACAACATGTTTGCAGCAGGTCTCTGCGCCATTTGGCACAACGAGTCAACTAGTATATCATAAGATGCAATCCCTATGTCTGCATAAAAAGAATTGTCCTGGCGGTTTACCGCCGGACGGGTCATAATACCCAAGGTAAAGCCTGATTTGAGAACCAAACATTATAAAATATGAATTAACTCATACCTGAGATGTGATATATCACGTTTAGTTGGTTGACCAACTGTAATAAGGGTGAAGACCCAAATCTTGAATTTTTATACAACTTCACCTTGTACTGATGGTGTATAAGAAGTCATGCCGGGCTACGATGAACACCAGATGATCAAAAACTGGCAACAAGTAGTCAAAGCTAGGCCGGGTTAATAAACTCCAGTTTAATAAGGTTCGTCAACTTTTAGTTGAGACCCCAGCCGGGTTAACAAACACCGGGTTAAAATGATGACTTGAAAAGCCATACTAGATCGAAGATGCCGGTTTAACACAACAAGTCAGCAAAAAGAAACAAGTGCAAATAAAACCATGTAGTCGAGGCTTTTCAAGGGCTGCCAGGCTCAAATTCGAGGCTTTTCATGGGCTGCCAGGCCGCTGAGTTAAACCATTTGTAAAAGCCTTTCAAGATGGCCCTCCAACTAACCAATCACCGTTTTAACTTTGACAAGTGCAGGGTCTCAAGGAGAGTAACTGTCAAACGTTCGGAGGGTCATGCCAGGATGACCTGGATAGGAGTGACTTACTTGATGAAGGCAGGTTAACCCGGGGTTTTAGGTAAATATACCAGGCTTCCAAGCCGTGGGTCGATACCCAGTTACAAGGGTCCGTTCAAACTCCTAGGTATTTGACACAAGGAGCCCCCAAGTAATATGATGAGTTGTGCTCATTGAGTGCCTATGTTTGAGTTGTGCATAGCATCCAAACTCTCTTTGGCCCTTTGGTTGTGAAGCTCCCGAGCTGTATTATGGCTTGATAGCCGGTTTAATAGGTAGTACTCCGCTTTGTCAGCTGAAGCCCCCATGCAACTCAAAGGATATTTGAGAAAAAACAGCAGAGGCCCTGCTTATAGCAAGGATGCTGGTTTTATTTATTGATCATAATATATACATTATCGAAATATGTACATAAGAAAAGCCTATGGCTCAGGTATATTAAGGCCGTAGGAGAGCTATGTTCCACGGCCGCCGGGTCTCCTCCTTAGAAGTACGTGAGTTGTCTTGAACGTCAATGAGGTAGTATGATCCGTTGTGCAGATTTTTGCTGACCATAAAGGGTCCTTCCCAAGGTGGGGATAACTTGTGCATGTCGGTCTGATCCTGGATGAGCCGGAGCACCAAATCACCTTCTTGAAAGGTTCTTGTTCTAACCCGGCGGCTATGATAACACCGCAGGTCTTGCTGGTAAACCGCCGAACGGGCTAAAGCCATATCTCGTTTTTCATCCAACAGGTCCAACGCCTCCTGGCGTGCTTGCTCATTGTCCGCTTCAACATAATTAGCAACCCGGGGTGAGTCGTGACGAATATCACTTGGTAAGACCGCCTCTACCCCGTACACCATGAAGAAAGGCGTGTAACTCGTCGATCTGTTGGGAGTGGTGTTGATGCTCCATAACACAGAAGGTAATTCTTCCACCCAACAACCCGACGTCCGCTTTAAAGGAACCATAAGTCGGGGTTTAATACCCTTCAAGATTTCTTGATTAGCTCTCTCTGCTTGACCATTGGTCTGGGGGTGTGCCACAGATGCTAAGTCAAGCCGGATGTGTTCTCTCTGACAAAAATCTTCCATCTCACCTTTAGAGAGGTTTGTGCCATTATCCGTGATGATGTTGTGTGGAAAGCCAAAGCGGAAGATAATCTTCTTGAGAAATTGAACCGCCATAGCTGCATCACACTAGCTGACAGGCTCCGCTTCAACCCACTTGGTAAACTTGTCAACCGCCACCAGCAGGTGGGTCTTCTTATCCCTGGAGCGCTTAAAGGGTCCAACCATGTCAAGCCCCCAGGTGGCAAACGACCAAGTGATGGGAATCATCCTTAATTCTTGAGCCGGAACATGAGCCCTGCGTGAAAACTTTTGACAAGCATCACACCGCTTTACCAGATCCTCCGCATCAGCATGAGCTGTCAACCAGTAGAACCCATGACGGAAAGCCTTTGCAACCAAGGACTTTGAACCGGCATGATGACCACAATCTCCTTCATGGATTTCCCGGAGGATCTCTTGGCCTTCGTCCGGAGAAACACAAGCTGAAACACGCTTGAGACGTTGCAACAGTGTAACTCGCCATTGTGAATAACCATGGACTTGGACCGCCTGACTATCTGCCGAGCCAGGACTTCATCATCTGGTAACTCGCACCGGTTCATGTATGCCAGATATGGAACCGTCCAATCCGGCACAACATGTAAAGCGACCACCAATTGAGCCTCCGGATCAGGAACAGCCAAATCCTCCTCTATAGGCAACTTAACAGACGGGTTATGCAAGATATCTAGAAAGGTATTGGGAGGTACCGGTTTACGCTGAGATCCAAGCCGGCTTAAAGCGTCTGCTGCTTCGTTTTTGCGCCGATCGATATGCTCAACCTGATACCCTTTGAAGTGACCCGCCACAATATCCACCTCACGTCTATAAGCCGCCATGAGTGGATCCTTAGAGTCCCAAGTGCCAGAAACTTGCTGAGCCACCAGATCAGAGTCTCCAAAGCATCTTACCCGGCTTAAGTTCATCTCCTTGGCCACTCGGAGCCCATGGAGCAGAGCCTCATACTCAGCTGCATTGTTAGTACGGGAACATTAAACGAAGGACATAACAGATTTTATCTCCTCGAGGGGAAGTAAGAACAATTCCATCCCCTGAGCCCTCCAATTGTCTGGATCCGTCAAAGTGAATCGTCCAATATGTACTGTTCGGTTTGTCCTCTGGTGCTTGTAACTCGGTCCAATCATTTATGAAATCCACAAGTGCTTGAGATTTTATGGTTGTTCGAGGTACATACTTCAAGCCATGGGGACCAAGTTCAATTGCCCATTTTCCAACCCGGCCAGTTGCCTCCCTGTTCTGAATTATATCACCCAATGGAGTTGAACTGACAACCGTAATGCGATGGCCTTGGAAATATTGCTTGAGCTTCTGACTTGCCATAAAAACCCCATATACGAGCTTCTGCCAATGCGGATACCGCTGCTTCGACTCGATAAGCACCTCACTGATGTAGTAAACTGGTCGTTGAACCGGGTACTCCTTACCAGCCTCCTTACGCTCCACCACGATTGCCACACTGACGGCACGGGCATTAGCAGCCACGTACAACAATAGAGGCTCCCTGTCAACCGGAGCAGCAAGGACTGGTGGTTCAGCCAACTGCCGCTTCAAGTCTTCAAACGCCGCATTAGCCGCATCACCCCAGACAAAGGTGTCTGTTTTCTTCAGCATCTGATATAAAGGGATCGCCTTCTCTCCCAAGCGGCTGATAAACCGGCTTAGTGTTGCAATCCAACCTGCTAGACGCTGAACATCATTGATGCACGTCGGTTTAGCCAAAGATGTAATCGCTTTGATCTTCTCCGGATTAGCCTCAATACCCCTGTTAGACACCAGAAAGCCTAGAAGCTTGCCTGCCGGAACACCAAAGACACACTTGTCCGGATTGAGCATCATCTTGTAAACTCGCAGATTGTCAAAGGTCTCCTTGAGATCGTCTATCAATGTCTCCTTCTTCCTGGATTTTACCACAATGTCATCAACATAGGCATGAACATTGCGCCCAATCTGAGTGTGAAGACAATTCTGCACACAGCGCTGATAAGTTGCCTGGGCACTCTTGAGCCCAAAGGGCATAGAAACATAGCAAAAGGCTCCAAAGGGAGTGATGAAGGTGGTCTTCTCCTGGTCCTTAACTGCCATTTTGATCTAATGATAGCCTGAATAAGCATCCAAAAAACTCAAACGCTCACAACCCGCCGTCGCATCAATGATCTGATCAATACGTGGGAGAGCAAAAGCATCGGCTGGACAAGCCTTGTTCAAATCGGTGTAATCCACACACATGCGCCAAGTGCCGTTTTTCTTAAGAACAAGCACCGGATTAGCCAACCACTCAGGGTGAAACACTTCAATGATAAACCCAGCAGCCAACAATCGGGCTACCTCTTCACCAATTGCCTTGCGTCTTTCCTCGTTAAAGCGACGAAGAAATTGCTTGACCGGTTTAAACTTGGGATCAATATTGAGAGTGTGCTCAGTGAGTTCCCTCGGTACACCTGGCATGTCAGAAGGCTTCCATGCAAAAATGTCCCGGTTCTCACGGATGAACTCGATGAGCGCGCTTTCCTATTTCAGATCCAGATTTGTGCTGATGCTAAACTGCTTGGATGAATCGCCAGGAACAAAGTCAACAAGTTTGGTCTCATCAGCCGGTTTGAAATGCAGAGTTGGGTCGTGCTTAGTGGTGGGCTTCTTCAGAGGCGTCATGTCTGCCGGATCAACATTTTCCTTATAAAACTTTAACTCCTCTGTAGCACAAACCGACTCAGCATAGGCCGCATCACCTTCCTCGCAATCCAAAGCGATTTTACGACTTCTGTGAACCGTAATGGTCCCTTTATGACCCGGCATCTTGAGCTGCAAGTAAATATAACAAGGCCTCGCCATGAACTTTGCATAAGCCGGTCGCCCAAACAGTGCGTGGTACGGGCTCTGGATCCTCACCACCTCAAAGGTTAATGTCTCAGACCGGGAATCGTGTTCATCACCAAACACAACTTCCAAAGCGATCTTGCCAACAGGATATGCCGATTTACCTGGTACCACACCATGGAAAATAGTGTTGGACGCTTTAAGACTCTTGTCTGTCAACCTCATGTGACGAAAGGTTTCATAATACAGAATGTTGATACTGCTCCCTCCATCCATGAGTACCTTGGTGAACTTATAACCTCCCACCTGAGGTGCCACCACCAATGCCAGGTGACCCAGATTGTCAACCCGGGGCGGATGATCCTCTCTGCTCCATACAATAGGTTGCTCAGACCACCGCGGGTAACGTGGCACCGCCGGTTCAACAGCATTAACAACCCTCTTGTGAAGCTTCTGATCGCGCTTGCACAAACTAGTGGTGAACACGTGATACTGCCCACCATTCAACTGCTTTGGGTGACTCTGATAACCCGACTGCTGCTGATTTCCTTGGTTACTCTGCTGGTTATTACCACTTTGATTATTCTGGTTGCCCTGGTTATTCTGAAATCCGGAGTTTGAACCGCTGACGCCATGAAAGCCTAGACCTGAACCGCCCGATGGACCCTGATCATACCGGAAAAGATCAGAGTTTTTGAACTCCTTCATAATATTACAATCTTTCTAGAGATGTGTCGCAGGAGCCTCCTTGGTCCCATGCTTTGGACAGGGTTGATTCAACAAACATTCCAGATTCATTGCGCCGCCACGCTGGGGCGGTTTATCCTTATGGCGCTGCACATTAGCATTAGCTACAAAATCTGAATCTGCTTTACGCTTACCATTATTTCCATGACCTCCTTGGTTGTGCTGCTGTCCCTTTGCACCACCGTTCTCCTTTCCCTTCTCCGGTTTCTCCTCATCAGAATCGGGATCCTTGGTATTATCAGAATTGGCATACTTGACCAAAGCGGCCATGAGGGTACCTATGTCGTTGCAGTGACGCTTGAGACGTCCCAACTTCATCTTCAGTGACTTAAACCGGCAATTACGCTCCAAGGTGATGATTGCTGAGCTGGCATTAATACAGTCCGATGAGTGCAGGACTTCTGAAACCCGGCACACCCAATGAGTTGTTGACTCGTTCTCCCCTTGTACATAGGCATCAAGATCCACTATAGACATAGGCTGCTTACACGTGTCCTTGAAATTGGCTATAAACCGGGCCTTCAACTGGTCCCATGACTCGACGGAGTTAGGTGGTAAGTTCTTCAACAAAGTTCGGGCTGTCCCCTCCAACATCATCGTGAAGTATTTTGCACACGCTACTTCATCAACGTCCAGCATTTCCGTTGCCACTTCATAGCTTTCCACCCACACCTCGGGTGGCAGATCAGCGGTGTAATTCGGCACCTTACGCGGACCCTTGAAGTCCTTAGGAAGTCGCACGTTACAAAGAGCCGGAATAAGGCACGACACTCCCCACAAACTGAAAGCAACTCCGACACCTCAGTCTACTGATGCTGCTGGCTGAACCGGGGCGGGTTGATATCGACTCGTATGTTGTGCTGCTAAAGCGGCCTTCCTTCATGCCCTGCCATTATCCACCATGTCCTGAGCGTTCAAATCGCCATGCACCGGATTAGGCCCTTGAGGGACAATGCGGCGCCGCGCACTGCTAGACACCTCCGGTTCATTGATATGCCTGCTATAGCTTTTGCTCGGTCGTGGGGTTGAGTGAACCCTGTCTCGGCTGTACGAGTAAGCTTGCTGCTGTGTCAAAGCTGTTTGAAGAAGATCCTTGGCCCGCCGTGTCTCAACCGCTGCCGGCGATTCACCTTCGATCGGAATAGCAGCCAACCGGGATGCTGCTGCTATCATATTATCCAATGGGGTAGAAAAGTGACCCGGCGGTGGTGTGGTGTACCGCGGCGGGTTGTCCGTACGCTGAGGCGGCCCCATCATCTGAGGTTGATCCGGAGCCCCGGTCCTTGGATCGGTATTCCAGTTTATTGCTGGCGGGTTACTAGTTCCTGCCCCCGGCGTTCCAAAGAGATTCATTGCATTGTAATCCGCTGGCAAGCGAGATTGATGTTTCCTCCTGGACACTTGATTTAAAGTGTTCTGATCCATCAAAAGGCGATAATTCTCAGCTTGAATTCTTTGCGCCTGGGTGTCTAAAGCGGCCCGCTCCTCAGCCATCCTGGTTTCCTCAGCTGCTAAGTCCGCTTTGGCTTGTGTTATCTGATCCTTCAGGCTAGCAATGTCCGCATTGTGCTGATCCTGCGTTGCTGGTGTAACTGTAGTGGTTAGCAGGACCGCCCAGGCATCCATCAAACCAGAGAGAACTTGAGCCGGCCGACGCATGGAGCCTCCTGCCCCTGATACCGGTCGAGACGCCGCTGCAGTAGAGTTTTGCAAAGTTGGCTGTGTTCCAGCCATGAAGATTCCAACGTGGTTCGGCGTTTCAAGGAACTCCGGAATACTGGTGCCATCAGAATACCCTTCAAACACGCCATCCTGAACTCGGTACAAGGATTCGGTTTCACCGGATGATTCGTCATTGGAATAAGCGATCGTGTCACCCTCAGACACCGGTTCAGATCCGATCCCATGGACACATCCTACGGACGCACGCTTCACGGGAGTCTGAACCCGGGCGGGACTTGCACGCTGAGCCGTCTCGATGAGGTTGGTGGAGATGTCCGGCTCAGGGCCCGGTTCGCCGATCTTGCCGATGAAGACGTGAATTCCGCCAAAGGGGACCCGGTACCCGTACTCGATTGAGCCGGCCTCGGGGCCCCAGCCTGCATCGTCGATGTAGAGCTTGCCGCGACAACTTTTGGTCATCCGGCCCGTCATGTATCCCTTGAGTCCTTCAAAGCTGCCCTTCAAGAACTCGAAACCATCATGCGATAGCCCCATGGTGGGCGCCAACTGTCGTGGAAATATCACGTCAGATGTCCTCGTGTAAGGACTTAGTCGTGGAGCCATCGCGACGGGTTAGCTTAAAGGGGTTAAACCGGACTAAGGACACGAGGAATTTTATACTAGTTTGGCCCCTTCGATGAAGGTGAAAGCCTGCGTCTAGTTGTGATGGGATTATTGGGGTCTCGCTAACCAGGGAGCTAAACAAGCTATGCCTGGCTATCGAGTTGTGTTTCTTGTCCCTGAACCGCCGCCAGGTCGTCCCACGGGTTGACGCCCGGCTGGTCTACAGAGTCCCAAAGTCGACTCATACAAGTGTTCGGCTCGGTCTCTCCCTTCCTTATCTTACAACACAAGTTTACATGAATATGGCGGTTTACCACTATGGGTCCTAATCCGCCTTTGGGCTCCGGGCCTCAAAGCTTCATAGTAAAATGCCATCTTCTGAGTCTTCGTGGGCTTCAATACGGTTGATGTAAACCGGCCCCTCATGGGCAGTTTATACTCAATAGTTATATCCCCAACAGGGCCTTTGGTGGCGAAGGGCTTGATCTTGGAGGTCTCCGCGCGCTGCCGCTAGGAGCAGCGCGGGGTCTTGGCGCGGTGGAGCAGGAGCGCGGTCATGACGTGCTGGTGCAGGGAGCACGCGAGCACCTTCTTGAGGGTGAGGGATCTCTTGGCAGCTCTTTTCTTGCTGCGCGGGCGCTGGACGCGGCGGGTCTCGTCCAGGGGCCGCGCGCCTTGGGGCTAGGGCGCCTTCTTCAGGGGGAGGCGGCGGAGGCGCCTCCGGAGCTGCGTTGCCTGTACAGGACGGAGGGTGATGCAGCGAGAGGGACGGTGGAGGGGAGCCCCCTGCGACGCTGACGAGCTCGATGATGCGGGCAAGCCACTTGTCGTAGAGGTCGTCGACGGGGCGGTAGTGTAGGAGCTCACATGCCAGGAGCAACGCGGCGTGCGCGTCCGCGGGAGCGCGACAAGCGTGTGACGACGAGCCTGCTGGAGTCAGCGATGGGGTTGCGGTCCGGCCCTCTCGCCGCACCGAGGGATGCAGCGACGATGCCTGCTGCTCTTTCCCCGCCGGGCCGGTGGCGGCGTGGGCGGCAGGCGACGGGGAACGACGGGGAGGCCCGCCGACGGGGGCCGTCTGGGCGACATGGGCCACGAGATCAGCCCAGCGCTCGGTGCGGGCTCGGCGAGCGTCAGACATGGATGCGACGGACGACGAAACGCAAGACGGCGGAAGACACGATTCCAGTGCACCCCTACCTGGCGCGCCAAATGTCGGATTACGGGTTCCAGCAGACCCTTGAGGTTCAAACTATGGGGTGCGCACGGAGATCTCTCCCCTACCAACTCACGTCTCGTCGCCTTGCAAGGGATCTAGGCTAGCAAGATGAACACACAGGGGACACGAGATTTATACTGGTTTAGGCCACCATTGCGGTGTAATACCCTACTCCAGTGTGTGGTGTGGTGGATTGCCTCTGGGGCTGATGATGAACAGCACAAAGGAAGAACAGCCTCGCGAGGGGTGTTCTTGTGGTGGCGTTGTCCCTTTGGAGGGGTCGATTCCAGATGCCTCTATACTATGGTGGCTAGCCCTATATATAGAGTGAGAGGCTCTGGTCCTCTTCCCAAATATTGAGCGGGAAGGGCGCCAACAATTGGCCATTTTGAAGGGGAACATCTAGTACACTTATCATGACTAAAGTTGGTCCTCGCCTGCCAAAGACTCTGACGATGACGTTGTCTTGGGCTCCACGGTGACCTCCATCCTGCCGCTCTGCTGGTCTTGGTCTTGTTACACCGAAATGGTAGCCTTTGCCTGATGCCTTGGCATGTGCTTGCCCCCTTTGCACCAAAGGGGAAACAAGGACACTGCGCAAGCCGGCACCCGCCTGGCCTCGATCGTCATGGCTTGCGTCACGGGCACCTCACGAGGTACCCCTGCCTTGATCTCTTCGCCTCCTCGCGAGCCAGCCTGACGAGGCTGCTCCTGAGGAAGCTTCCTGTCGTCCGCCCCGCAAGGCTTGGCCCCTCGCGACTGTCTTGAGCTTGGGCTGATGAAGGTGGGCCGCACTGGTCCATTGCTTGAGCCACGCCGCAGGCCGCAGGCAGGCAAGTCTGGGGACCCCCGTTCCCAGAACGCTGACAACTCCACTAAATAGATATACTTTGGATCCATTGCGATGCACGGGCCAGCACATCTAGATCTATACCCCTATATAATGTGTGAATAACTTTGAAAGTTGGTCATTGGATGAAGCCAATCCGACGGTACAAAGATGGAAAATCCAAGCACTATTGGCCATTGGATATCATCTACATTCCACCAGATTCTGCCACATGTAGAATTTGGAAGACTCCATGGTTGAACTTAGGGTCCGTTTGGTTCATGACTAACTTTGCCACAACTAAGCTTAGGCAAAGTGTGGCTACCACAAAAAGTGTGGCTAACAAAATGGCCACCACAAGTGTGGCAAGATTTGGCAAGAAGTTGAGTCTATGACATGTGGACCATGTAGCTAGAAAAGTGTAGCAAGACACAAGTGTGGCAATGAACCGAACACATGCCTAAGATATTGTGGCATGCCTAAGCTTAGGCGTGGCAACCTTAGGCTGCAAACCAAACAGGCCCTTAAGCATAATGCACAAACCACCAGAATCTCATGCGTGCAATGCACGTGTACCTTACTAGTTGGTAGTAGTAAGAAACAAATTCCGGGTTTGGCACGAGCTCGTACTGCAGGAGCACCACAAGGCCTGCCGTAGGAGTTACATTTCCCTCTCGGGGCCCATGGGACCGAGCTTCAGCGGCTTAGTGCACCGTACTATGAGTCAATGACATGTGAACCTTAAATGCGGTTGGCCCACATGTCATTCTCATGGAGGTCGCGTGGTTCGCGACTCACTCGTTCGAGATGAACCGGCCAGTGGTGGCGTGGCCATGGAGAGGGTGCCATAGTTGTGCGTTGGGGCGTTACGAGGCATAGATGGCCACACCGGCGGGTATTACCTGTAGTACAGAAGTACTCCGGCTAAGGATTGATGAGCGGGACGAAATGTGTCACAACCGCTGGATGAAAATTTGATGGTGCGGGAGTACGGATCGGAGCATGGGAGCAGAGCAAGCAAACCGCGTCCAATCGGGTGTGGCTGTGGTAGAAAGTTGATGGTCGCCGCAGTTCAGCTAGCCCACATGTCATGCACACAAAGGCATCGGAGCGGTGGGGCCGAGAGGGATGAGGCGCACGTCGGGGGACGTCGTGCCGTGGGTTGGAGCGGCGTCATAGGAATCGCATGTGGGCGTGGCAGTGGTAGAAACAAGAAACGGGATGGTCGCCGTGGTTCAACTTCCATGGACAAGCTGTCATGTCTGCTGACACATGTATATCAAAACTAGAGTGTTTATATTTCAAGCCCGTGAACAAGTATTATTCTACTACTTTGGATCCATTGCAATGCACGGGCCAGCACATTGGTAGTAGTAGTCTCTATCTCTATCTCTACTCTATTCTTATGAAAACAGAGTTGTTCATGATGGTGTGCCTGCCATCCTACAGTATAGACCGTCCGATTTATATCTGGCGGATAGGAAGGAAACTATGGCAATTTTGCAAAAGATACCCACACCCCTCTCCGCATTTGCAAATAAGGCATTCCCTCGTTCATCCTTTTCTCCCACAAGATAAACTACTCATACACTAGTAAGGTACACATGCATTGAACACATGAGATTTGGAAACCAAATTATGAATAAATACACACTATAGCATGTAAAGCTTTGAGTCATATATGCATGATGTAGATGTTCATTTAGTTCTTATAGTTCATCTCATTCAAATCAATTAGTTTTATAAAAATGTTAAGATTCATGGGGTTGTGCATTGTAAAGCATAAAGTAAAAAACAAATAATGGCAATACATTTAGAAAAAAAAGTTTGGGCAATTATGATACGGAAGATTCTAGAACAAAGGAGAAGTGCTTGTGTTTTGAAGTTTGTGCATTATGCTTAAGTTCAACCATGGAGTCTTCTAAATTGTACATGTGGCAGAATCTTCTGGAATGTTCATGATATCCAATGGCCAGTAGTGCTTGGATTGGACATCTCTACATTGTCGGATTAGCTTCATCCAGCGATCATTTTTCAAAGTTATTCGCACACTATATAGGGGTATAGAAATGCATCTTGATGTTCCACGCAACGTATGGGCATCTTGCTAGTACTCTTATACTAGCAGGATATATACTCTTATAAAAAGCAGAGTTGGTGATGATGGTGTGCCTGCCATCCTGCAATATAGGCCGTTCGATCTATATCTGATGGATAGGAAGGAAACTATGACAATTTACCCGTACTCCTCTCCACATTTGCAGATAAGGCCTTCCCTCGTTGTAAGTTGTAAGTTCCGTGCAACGCACTAGGATGTTTCCTTCTCCAACGCGGCATGGCCGTAGTTGTAAGTTAACGCCCCTTGAGATGCGGATGTTGAGGGGCACTCGGATTTCCTCCGATGAGCAGGTAAGATGAGTTTGATCATGTAGTAAATGCATTCTAAAGACTACTTCCATGTCCATTTCCTAATTCTCCCCCTGCCCACTATTTCACAGGTTAGGCTCGGTGCAAGTGGAGATTGGCTTGCATATGTACGAGAGGGTACCAACATCAGATTGCACAACATTTACAACGATGACACCGTTCCCGTAGAACCTTTGTCCAACATTGGGATCAGCCATGCAACAGGCCACTGCGTGAATTGGTACAATGGAACCATGGTGAGATTGAAGAAGATAGCACAAACCTTGCACATGGCGGTCAAAGGTGGACCATGCTGTCTGCGGCCGATTTGTTGTCGTACGAGTACGAAGACGTTGTGCTCCTTTCTAACCACATCTTCACGGGGACAAAACAACGGACTTGTTTCGTATGGGACACATCCTAAGGTATACTCCCTCTCTCCCAGGTTATTTGTTTAAAAAAATTGTTTTATAAGTTTCAGATTCAAATTTAGAGCTCCCCATAACATGTTGAGATTACAATGTCCATTAAATCATTGTTTGCATGTATAGTAAAGAAACAAATCTCAAGTTTGGCACGACTTTGTGCAGCGGTAGCACCACAAGGCCTGGTGCAGGAGTTACATTTCCCTCTCAGGGCCATTGGGACTGAGCTTCAACGCCTTACTACACCTGCCTTTGATTCAATAACATGTGGACCTGATAGGTGGCTGGTCCACATGTAATGCTCCCGAAGGCAGAGGGGCAGTGGGGCCAAGAGGGGTGAGCCGCAGGTCGGGGGACGTGTGGTGTCATGGGTTTGAGCAGTGTCGTGGGAATCGCGTGTGGCTGTGGTAGAAACTTGATGCTCGCCGCATTTCAGGTGGCCCACATGTCATGCACACAAAGGCAGAGGGGCGGTGCGGCCGAGAGGGGTGAGGCGCACGTCAGGGGACGTGGTCCCGTGTGATGTGGAGCATCCTACAATCATCCCCATGGACCTACCATTGTCTCACCAAGTGCCAAGAGGACCCATGACACGAGCACGAGCTAGAGCTCTCGAGACCGAGGTGACTTCTTTCCTATTCGATCCTCTCGAGACATGGCTACTACCTAAGTCCGAAATGTTGTGCATGATTAGGTACCAAGAGGACCCTCCCGAGGATGCACATGAAAATGGTCAAGCTCCCAAGTCCACGGATGAAGAGAACAAACGGAAGAAGACGAGGACAACTTCCAGGCCTCGGACATCCGGCCATGACCCCGGACATCAGGCCCCTGGAGCACCTACTACAGCCGCAGCCCAGCCGAAGCTACAGGCCCCGGACATCCGGCTCAGGACCCGGACATCCGGCTCAGGACTCGGACATCCAGCGCACGGCGAGCGGCCGGACAACCGGCTCGACCCCCGGAAATCCGGCGCCCCATCACAGAAGTTGGACCCCTTCCAGCCCGGACATTTGGCCAAAATCCCGGAAATCTGGCCCTTCACTTCGCCCCGGACATCCGGCCAGCGCCCGGACATCCGGACCAGTCCTGCCCCATGAGATACAAGATGGCGCCAGCCCAGCCCGGACATCCGGCACCTCACAAGCGCCCGGACATTCGGCCCAATGCCCGGACATCCGGCCTCACCTGTCTGCGCACATTATAGGGCTGAGCCCATGTACCCCCCCTCGCCCCCTAGACTATATAAACTCCTCCTCCACCCTCTTTCTAGGGTTAGCATTGTGATAGCTCATACTTTGAGATGGAGCTTTGCTCATCCATCCGGATCTACTGCACCGCGAGGGACCGACACCTCTTCGGAGAAGGTCCACTTGGATTCAAGACCTCCTCTCGGATAAGACCCTCCTCAAGACCTCCTCCCAGAGAAGAACCGGTTACCCTATGTATCGTCCCTTGTTGGATTCGGATCTTGTACCCTTTTGTGTTTCAAGGATCTAGCACATGTGTGACTATATTCTTGTTGGTTGAGTGTTTTCTCTTGTGTTTCCCTCGTTTCCCCTCTCGTGTTCTTCGTGTTCTTGGTAGGATTCCCTCCAAACGTGAAAGATTGGGCGTCTAGGGTTCTACCCTACACCATCTTGGTATTAGAGCCACGTTGATCATGTTTTTGCAGCCCCTACCCTTTGTTTTCTAGCTTGATTTCATTGATTTCGTCCTAAATCTGAAAATCCCCACCAAAAATAGCCCCCAATTTTTTCTGTGATTTGTTGGTGTGATGAAGTTTTGTTGGATTTGATCCACGGATCTGCTTTACCACGTGTGGATCTAGCTTTCCCCCATCTTTTCCGCAATTTCCAACAACTAAATCGTCTGAATTTTGCCCCGGAGTTGCCCTTTTCCCCGCAGAGTTCTTCGTGTTCGTCCATGGATACAACGCTCAGACATCCGGCCCGTGTCCCCCGGACATCCGGCTCCTGGCCAGGACATCCGGCCCGTGACAGCAGCAACTCCATCCAGCGCCCCGTTTTCCGCCTAACTTTTGCCAAATTTTGCCCGGTGCCTGTCGGTGTACAGAAGTAGGGGCTCTACTTTGCACCCCTTTACCTGTGCACGGGCAGTCAGAACCACGCCCACGGCCACACTTAGCAGGGAAGGTGAGGGAAGCCGAAGCCACGAGATCAATCAAGCAATGCCAAGGCAGAGACATAAAGGGCAAAAAGGGCGAGGTGGACTCCCCCGGCAAGACCCTTGCCGGGGCAGCCTCCACGCCCCCGGCAAGGACCTTGCCGGGGCAACTTGCCCAACACCAGCGGAGTGTGACACCCTTGAGCCCGAGTTTTCGAACATTGTCAACCACATTGGAACCAAGGCTCAGGAGGCAGCCCCATGGTGGCATGCTGATCTTTGTGAAGATCATTAACACACAGAATCTAATGAAGGCCAGAAGACGCGACCTCCGACAACATCCATGCCGGGGACGACCGCAGTGCCATGCAAGACCCTTGTCGGGGCCCCGACAAGACCCTTCCCAAGGACATCAGTGGGGCCACGGCCAGGCCTGCATGCGCCAAGACCCCACCGCCGTTCCTATGCAGCTGCCAACCCAGCCAGCCAGGCGAGCACATGTGTGACGACGTGCGGTCCCGAGGCCAACTCAGCAAGAACCTGCGTGGTGACATGTAGATCTTCGTGAAGACACATCCACCGCACCACCTCAGCAGCCTGTCAGCCTACATGGAGCCGCCCGCCTCGCTGGCCTAGGCACGTGTCAAAGCAAGGCAAGGCGGCGATAAAGCAAGGGGACACCTCAGGGGCACATTTAATTCGTCTTGCCCCGTAATGACAAGGGATAAGCTTGTACACTGTACCCTTTCCACCTCCTGTGTGCCACTGTAGCGCCTCCTTCGAATATAAAAGGAGGCCCAAGGCATACTGGAAAGGGATTCGTCTCTTTGAGCAAGTCACGCTCGATAGCTAGCTATATTCATATACACAACAAAGCAGGACTAGGGTATTACGCGATCTCCACGGCCCGAACCTGGGTAAACGACCCTTGTGCTGGCTCTTAGACCTGCTCTTCTCACAACCTCACGCCTGCTAACCACAGTAGGGATCCCATTGATCCCATAGGTGTCATTCTCACCGACATCTTTGGCACGCCAGGCAGGGGGCGCAATCGTGAGAATCTGGTTTAGTAGCTAGTGTAGCAGTTCTTCATCGCCATGGCTCCCAAGAGGAAGACAATGAAGGCGATCGGTTCATCTGGAGTCGGACTGCCCGTACCGGTGCGGGCGAGTAGCGGGCCGGTCGCGGATAGAACCCGAGGCTTGACCCGCGAACACCCACATCGCCCTGGCAGTCCAGACCCGGTGAGCGGCATCATTCGTGCGCAAGACAACGGGCCGCATGCCGCAAATTCCAGATACAGAGTTGCGCCCCCCCCCCCCGCGGGCGGCGCGGAGCCCTCCAAGGGTGGTGCCATGCCACCCCCCGATGATGCGGCAACCTCCAAGACACCTGCGCTGGTGCCCACGACGCGCTCTTCTCATGTCATGCGCGACGAGCAGCGTCACCACGCTAACGACCCCGGGCGCCGACCTGGGAAGAGTCCAGTGCACCCTTCGCATGACGAGGGAGGCCAACATGCACGCCGAGGTGCTGGCAAAAATGGCGGACAACTGCAGGGCCGTGATAGAGCTCCTTCTAACATGGTTAGAAGTCGGAGTGCATCACGATCCACGCAGCTTTTGCCGCCGCCCACACCAATAGAATCTCTAGCACACGCGCAGCAGCTCCTCGACTTCCCTCCCGCTACGGAGAAGCTCGACAAATGGAGAGCCACCGTCCGAAGCCTCATCGGCATCGCCAACAAAGATGAGCCGCGACTAGCAGGGCCCATAGGCCGGCGCTCCATCGAGCCACCGCATGCCAGTGGAGGAAGAGCCGGAGGTGATGCAGCCACGGTGCACTCTCCTCCTCCACGCCAGTTGCCGCGGGTGTCAATCCGTCGCGATAACACTTGTGATAACATCTCCATAGCGTTGTCCGATCCACGGACCGACCACGATCAGCGCCAAGTTCTTCGGGAGCAATCCCTTGAAGACGCTCGAACCCCCATCGAGCTCCGGCGTGATGCACGCCACCAGTCATATAGGCAGGCGGGGCCCACTATGGACCACCCGACACCGGGAGGCTACGGTGGCCTACCTTATGAGGTGGGTTGCTCAGCCTTTACCCGTTAACTGCGGCAGTTCCAGTGGCCCTCTGTAGGACCTTGAAGTATGTCTAGAGGGGAGGGGGGGGGTGATTAGACTACTTGACAAATAAAAACTTTACCTTTTCCCAATTTTAGAGTTTGGCTGATTTTAGCTATTTTAGGACAAGTCAAGCAATCATCACACAATTCAAGCAAGCATGCAAAGAGTGTATAGGCAGCGGAAATTAAAGCATGCAACTTGCAAGAAAGTAAAGGGAAGGGTTTGGAGGATTCAAACACAATTGGAGACACGGATGTTTTTGGCGTGGTTCCGATAGGTGGTGCTATCGTACATCCACGTTGATGGAGACTTCAACCCACGAAGGGTAACAGCTGCGCGAGTCCACGTAGGGCTCCACCCACGAAGGGTCCACGAAGAAGCAACCTTGTCTATCCCACCATGGCCGTCGCCCACGAAGGACTTGCCTCACTAGCGGTAGATCTTCACGAAGTAGGCGATCTCCTTGCCCTTACAAACTCCTTGGTTCAACTCCACAATCTTGTCGGAGGCTCCCAAGTGACACCTAGCCAATCTAGGAGACACCACTCTCCAAGAAGTAACAAATGGTGCGTTGATGATGAACTCCTTGCTCTTGTGCTTCAAATGATAGTCTCCCCAACACTCAGCTCTCTCTCATAGGATTTGGATCTGGTGGAAAGAGGGTTTGAGTGGAAAGCAACTTGGGGAAGGCTAGAGATCAAGATTCATATGGTAGGAATGGAATATCTTGGCCTCAACACATGAGTAGGTGGTTCTCTCTCAGAAATGGTAAGTTGGAAGTGTAGGTTCGTTCTGATGGCTCTCTCCACGAATGAAGAGGAGGTGGAGGGGTATATATAGCCTCCACACAAAATCTAACCGTTACACACAATTTACCAAACTCGGTGGGACCGAATCATTAAACTTGGTCGGACCGATTTAGTAAACCTAGTGACCGTTAGTGATTTTCGGTGGGACTGACATGCATCTCGGTGAGGCCGATTCGGTTAGGGTTAGGGCATAACGTAATCTCGGTGAGACCGATTACACAAACTCGGTGAGACCGATTTGGTAATAAGCTTTCGAGAGAGTTGGTCAGGTAAACTCGGTGGGACCGATTTGCTCTTTTCGGTGAGACCGAAATGTTACAAAAAGGAAACAGAGAGTTTACATTGCAATCTCTGTGGGACCGATCGCTCACTTCGGTTAGACCGAAACGTTACGAAGGGAAACAGAGAGATTGCAACCCCATCTCGGTGAGACCGAGATCCCTATCGGTAAGACCGATTTTCTTAGGGTTTGTGGCCGTGGCTATGACTTTTGGAATCAGTGGCGCCGGATAGAAAGAATCGATGTGACCGATTTTGGCTTTAGGTTTAGGTCATTTGTGGATGTGGGAAAGTAGTTGAGGGTTTTGGAGCATATCACTAAGCACATGAAGCAAGAGGCTCATTAAGCAACACCTCATCCCTTCTTGATAGTATTGGCTTTTCCTATAGACTCAATGTGATCTTAGATCACTAAAATGTAAAATGAAGAGTCTTGAGCTTTTGAGCTTGAGCCAATCCTTTGTCCTTAGTATTTTGAGGGATCCACTTTCATCATCCATGCCATGCCATTCATTGAGCTTTCCTGAAATAATAGTCTTGGAATAGCATTATCTCAATGAGCTATATGTTGTTATGAATTACCAAAACCACCTAGGGATAGTTGCACTTTCAATCTCCCCCTTTTTGGTAATTGATGACAACATATAGATCAAAGCTTCGACAAATGATAATAAAATTTAAATAACATCGTCGCTTTGAGAAGTATGTGATAAGCAAGAGCTCCCCCTAAATTTGTGCATAGTTTTAGATTTGCTTTGGACTGCAAATGCACAATGAATTAGGCTCATGGGTTACTCTTCCATGTCACATACATCTTGGTGGAGCGCTCAAAATAATAAACAATGAACACATGCACTCATCACCAAGCATAGTGAGTGATCACATAAGATAGATAGGATAATATCAAGCATGCATAAGTGTAGCTTATGATCAAACACATGATCATCAATGTCTCACAAGCATAGTATCTCAACCAAAAGCAAACAAAGATTGAAAAACCACCAAATAAAGCAAGAGAGAACAAAAGCAACACACACACTCTCTCTCTCTCTCGAAGCCTATGATCTATACATTTTTCTCCCCCTTTGGCAACAAGTTACCAAAAAGTTCATAGAAAATGCATAGTGCTAGATCGACTCTCAGGCTTGATCTTCTGGTGGTGGTGTAGAGATGGCTCCTTGGATGAAGGCTTCAGTTGAAGTGGATGAAGCTAGAGGAGTTGGTGCTGGAGCTGGTTGCACTGGAACTATAGGGGCAGTGGCTGGTGCTGAAGTTGTTGCTCTAGTGTCTGTCACTAGGACTGCAACTGACCTCTGGGCTCTAGGCACTCTGGCAAACACATTGGTGGTAGTCTTGCCCTTCCTCTCCTGCATGTCATCCTGAAGTTGCTCCACAACTGACTGAATCTCAGTTACCTTGACATCTAGATCATAGAATTTTTGTTCCATGATTCTTTCCAGGCTCTCCTGGTTTTGAGTTAGGGTGGCCAACCCCTTCTCAATCCTCAGAGATGATGCTATCAAGTAACCAAGCTGCTCCTGTTTGGTTTTCAAGAAATATTCATATGCCTCCTCTTGAGTTGGCATCTTCGCAGCCTTCTCCCTCTTTGCCTTCTCCTTCTTCTCTTGAGCTTGAACTGATTGTGGATCATCTTCATTTATGACAACCTCATTGTCCTCAAAGTCTGGATAAAGTGGAAAGTGTTCCTTATCCAACTGATATTTTCCTGTGCCCATCTTTGTGTTTATCAATTCTTGAATCTGAGGTGCATATCCACAGCTCCTCTTATGATCTGCTGCAGTCCTCTTTATGGTTTCAACTATAAGGCTCATGACTTTGAATTTTTGTGGCACATCAAATAAATGCAACATATTGATGCCATGCCCTCTGATCATGTTATGGTCACCAGACTTGGGCAACAAAGTGTGCCTCAGAATCCAATTTATGGTTGGCAACCCTGACAGCAGAAAGTGAACTGATCCAAACTTGTGAGTCTCTAATGCCTTGTCTGGAATTTCCTTGTACATGTGAGCCATTGAATTGTGACCCAACTTCTTCTTTGCATAAATGTCTAGGTCATCCTCATTCTCCTTGGGGGCATTGATCAGACTTGCCCATTCTTCAATAGTGGACTGGTACCTTGTAGCTTCAGACATCCAAACTATTCTTCCATCTGGGTAAAAGTGTGCTGTGGAGTAGAACTGCATGATAAGCTCATCATTCCAGTTGGTGAACTTCTGTCCAACAAAATCTGCAACTCCACAAGCAACAAAGCTGTCTTGCACTCCAGGATAGTGCTGTTCATTTTCCTTGATGAATTTCCAGTCAACCTACCTCATGTCACAAACTATGGGCTTCTTGTCCAATAAGATTGTCTCATAGAAGTCGTGTTGTTTCTTTGTATGGAACCTGTAATCAATAGCAGTTCTTCTCCTTGTGGCATATGGATCAGCCATCCTCCATATCCTCAATCCTGAGTCTTTTCTGCTGTTCATGTCCTCAGCCACGGGATGGGCATCATTGTGGTCTGGTATCTTGGGCTTGAGCTTCCTTAGAACCTGTCCTTCTTCATCTTCCTCCTCAGCAACCTCGGGCACTGGGGCCTTGTTCTTCTCAGCAGCTGGAATACTCCTGGTATTCCTCTTTGGTGCAGACTTGGCCTCGGGGGCAGCTTTGGGTGCTTCCTTGGGCTTAGATGTTGCAGCCCTAGATTTAATAGCATCACCCATAAGCTTTGGTGCCTTTGGTGCTGGTGCAGAAAGCTCTTCCTCTTCCATCATGGATGGTTGCCCAACAACTCTGGCCATGGTCTTCTTGACCCTTTCCTTCCTCTTCTTGCTTTCATCAGCTGGCTCTTTGGGATCAGGATTTTCAGGCAGTTGAGTTGATGCTCTGGCCTTGGGCATAGGTTGCCTTCTTGCATGCCTTTCAATCTTCATGCCTGGCTTTATATCCTTTGCTGAGCCATATTCCTTCTTGATCACCACTTTCTTGGAAGTAGCCTCATCTTCCTCAGCTTTGTAATCTTCATCCTCTGAATCTGAAGTTCTTTTCCTCCTTTGCCTAGTTGCAGCCTTAGGCAAATTGCTAGGAGTACTTCTGCTCCCTTCATCTGAAGTTGAGGGACTAGTGCCCTCACTCAAGTCCATCTGCTCTTCTGACCTGTTCTGGCTGTCACTTTGATCAGACATACTGCAAAAGCTGACTACTGACCCTGTGAAGAGTTATAGATGAGATAGAAAAGATGAGCATCACAAAATGCAGAGGTTTTTGCAAAAGAATGACTCAAAAGTTCAGTCTTAGTTTTCCACAGAAAGCATTTCAGATCCACCGATTTTCAAACTCGGTGATACCGAAGCAGTTTTGGAACCTAAACTGATGATCTCGGTTGGACCGAGTTTCAGTTCGGTGGTACCGAGACTGCTAGGGTTTCACAGAATCCTCAAATCGGTTGCACCGATTAGTAATTCTCGGTCAGACCGAGATTCACTAGTGCAATGGCATAAGACAAATCGGTGAGACCGAGTTTTTCAACTCGGTGGGTCCGAGATGGTTTCGGCGGAAACCTAACCCTAAAAATTTGAATCACATCTAATCTATGAACTACTTTGGCTGGATAGAAGAGTTTCAATCGTGGCAAGAATCAATATGAAAACAATGTGCCAGGAATCAGACGTGGATAGCACAAAGATTAAGTCCATACCCTAACTTGGTGGTGGACTTGCTACGGCGGCAACGGCGGGGATGAAATCCGTGACGGCGGCAGAGACTAGCGACAGGAGGCTGCTGACGATGAGGAGACGATCCGGAGACCACGATGGCAGAGCGAGCTGTTGCGCGGGCGAAGGGTTTCGGAGAAATTTCCAAAATTTTGCCCGTGGCTATATATATAGCTCGACCCTGTCAGTGTGACCGAGTGGAACAACTCGGTGGCACCAAGATGCATAACTGTGTGCAGTTACAGCAAATCGGTGAGACCAAAAAGTTCAAATCGGTTGCACCGAGATTGAAAACTCAGATCAACTTGATGATCTCGGTAGGACCGAAATGGAAGGATCAGTCAGACCGAGAATCACTAAGAGGTTTTGGAAGTTTAAGTCTATGACGAATCGGGGACTCCGAGTGCTCCTCACACAGAGTGGTTCGAATCTGACTTGATCAAATTTTGTGATGTAGCATGAATAGAGTTTGAGACGAGAAAAGCATAGATAGCTAAAGAAGGTTCTTAGGCATTCTTGTCCATCCACTTGGCACAAATAAAAGAATCCAAACACACAAAACAACAAGTGGATGTCCTTGAATGAGTAAAATATGCACCAACATGCTCACACAATAAGATGGCAATTGAAATATGTGGCAAAGCATGCACAACCAATTTTAGCATCTATCAAGCAATTGGCGATGACTAGGTCATCTATATATGAGTATATTGACTTAGGAGTCAAATGAGAACATTTAATCATAGGTCATACTCATCGTTTAAGCTCAAGTGGGGTTACCACTTTTACATAATGCATTAATGTGTTCACACCATTAGAGTTGCTTTGACTCAATTCTTAGAGTTAAGCTCCCCTAGATGTGAGATACCCCCTTAGAGGGATGAACTAACCTTGAGTTTTGTCGATGATGACTTCATGTAGGTGTTGAAGATGTAGATGCTCAATGTTGATGTAGATCATTTGGAGCAATCCTTTGGAGTGAGTTGCACTTTCAACATGCCTACATGGGTTAGTCCCACAAGGAACAAACAAGAATATCCATAGACATAGAGTGATGCACACACAAGATGATGTCCATGAAAACATTAGGTTACCTTGTCCCTTGCCTTACCAACATGAGGGTTTGTGACTCCTTGAACTAGTGAAAGATGTGAAATTTGATTGCACTTGTTCTTGCCAAAATGATATGAGTGAAGAATGTTGGCGGAGTCACCCTCAAGAACTCTCTAGTTCTTCTTCTTCGGGATCCACATCATCTTGATGGGAATCCTTGGAGTTGTAGTTGTACTTGATGAAGTAGAACTTGACGTAGTCTTGGGGACCCACTTGAACGAGGCTTTAGGTGCTTCTTCAAATGCATCAATCTCTTTTTGAAGCTTGTCCTTGCCTTTGTTCTTGTGGTCTTGTGGTGGAAGATCATCTTGATCTTGTGTCCCCTTGAAGGAAGTAGGATCATACTTCTCTTGTTGAGCAACAAACTTTGTCTTGGGGTATTGATCTTCTTCCCACTCAACTCCATTGGCGTTGAACTTTCGTTCAAAACCAACACCTTGATTCTTCCGGTGCCTTCCTTGCTTGCGTACAATTTCCTCGAATTGCTTACTCCCGGCAATGCTCTTGTAAACACCTTTCTCTATAATTCCCTTCAATAAACTATTTTCTTGCTCAAGTGTAACTTGGCTAAGAGAATCATTAGTGGAATCAAGAGAACTACTAGAAGCAACAACATTGGATTTGACATTATTATTGTTACTACTAGAGGAAGTATCTTTCTTGTACTTGTTACTAGACTTGACTTGAGGCATGTAAGTAGATAAGAGTAAATGCTTGGCAATGTAAGAAGAACTTTTCTTGCGAAGATCATCATTGATTGCCTTTAAGAACTCATGCTCTTGCTCAAGATTGAGCTTTTCAAAGCGTAACTTCTCATGAGCCCTTAAAAGTTCTCGATGATCTTCGAAGATAGTTTCATGAGCCAACTTAAGAGTGTTTAGTTCTTTAGTTAGAAGCTCAATTTTCTCCTTATCATTGTCATTCGTTTGATTAGCATGATTAATTGACGTTTCATCATAGTATTCATCACTAGAGTTGTCAACAAGTAAATCATCATCCACAAGCAAGTCATCTTCATCACTATTAAAATCAACATACTCGGGATGTGTCACCTTTGGACCTTTGGCCATGAAGCATCTTCCAACACCTTCATTTGGTGAGTCAAATATGTCGTAGGAGTTGGTTGACACAAGAGCTAGACCGGCAACACCTTCATCTTGAGTATATTCAGAGTCGGAGTGATAGCTTCTCTCGGAGTGATTGTTGGAGTCAGAGCCGGAAACCCATTCACCAACATGAGCTTGATGTCTTCGTTTTGTGTAGCTCCTTGATGACTTGTCCTTTCTTTCCGAATCCTTGCTTCTCCGTGAGGGTCTTCGTTCATAACGATCATCTCTACTCCTCCTCTCTCTTGGTGGTGATTCTTCTCTTTTGCTCCTTCTTTTTGGAGAATCTTCTCTTCTTTTGTAGGGTGTCGTACACTCATTGGAGTAGTGTCCGGGTCTCACATAATTGTAGCAATTGCACTCTCGACTAGAAGATCTCTTGTCATGATAAGACCTTGACTTGGAGCTTCTTTCTTTGCTTCTACTCTTGTAGAATTTGTTGAAGTTCTTCACCATTAAGCTCAATTCTTCATTGAAGGTTTGTTTCTCACTTGATGATGTGGGGGCTTCACTTGAGGCTTTGTAAGCACCACTTGACTTGTTGTGAAGTTCCTCCTTATCCTTGAGTGACATCTCATGAGCAACAATCCTTCCAATGACTTCCGTTGGCTTGAGATTTTTGTAGTTTGGCATCATTTGGATCAATGTGCACACGGTATCATACTTTCCATCCAATGCTCTTAGGATCTTCTTGATGATGAATTCGTCGGTCATCTCTTCACTCCCTAAGCCGGCAATCTCATTTGTGATAAGTGCAAGCCTAGAGTACATTTCAGCAACACCTTCACCATCCTTCATTTTGAACTTGTCAAGCTAACTTTGGACCACATCCAACTTGGATTCCTTGACGGATTCGGTACCTTCGTGCATATCAATCAAAGTATCCCAAATTTCCTTTGCATTCTCAAGACGGCTGATTTTATTGAATTCTTCGGTACTTTCCATCCATGGCCGTCGCCCACGAAGGACTTGCCTCACTAGCGGTAGATCTTCACAAAGTAGGCGATCTCCTTGCCCTTACAAACTCCTTGGTTCAACTCCACAATCTTGTTGGAGGCTCCCAAGTGACACCTAGCCAATCTAGGAGACACCACTCTCCAAGAAGTAACAAATGGTGCATTGATGATGAACTCCTTGCTCTTGTGCTTCAAATGATAGTCTCCCCAACACTCAACTCTTTCTCATAGGATTTGGATCTGGTGGAAAGAGGGTTTGAGTGGAAAGCAACTTGGGGAAGGCTAGAGATCAAGATTCATATGGTAGGAATGGAATATCTTGGCCTCAACACATGAGTAGGTGGTTCTCTCTCAGAAATGGTAAGTTGGAAGTGTAGGTTCGTTCTGATGGCTCTCTCCACGAATGAAGAGGAGGTGGAGGGGTATATATAGCCTCCACACAAAATCTAACCATTACACACAATTTACCAAACTCGGTGGGACCGAATCGTTAAACTCGGTCGGACCGATTTAGTAAACCTAGTGACTGTTAGTGATTTTTGGTGGGACTGACATGCATCTCGGTGAGGCTGATTCGGTTAGGGTTAGGGCATAACATAATCTCGGTGAGACCGATTACACAAACTCGGTGAGACCGATTTGGTAATAAGCTTTCCAGAGAGTTGGTCAGGTAAACTCGGTGGGACCGATTTGCTCTTTTCGGTGAGACTGAAATGTTACAAAAAGGAAACAGAGAGTTTACATTGCAATCTCGGTGGGACCGATCGCTCACTTCGGTTAGACCGAAACATTATGAAGGGAAACAGAGAGATTGCAACCCCATCTCGGTGAGACCGAGATCCCTATCGGTAAGACCGATTTGCTTAGGGTTTGTGGCAGTGGCTATGACTTTTGGAATCGGTGGCGCCGGATAGAAAGAATTGGTGTGACCGATTTTGGCTTTAGGTTTAGGTCATTTGTGGATGTGGGAAAGTAGTTGAGGGTTTTGGAGCATATCACTAAGCACATGAAGCAAGAGGCTCATTAAGCAACACCTCATCCCTTCTTGATAGTATTGGCTTTTCCTATAGACTCAATGTGATCTTGGATCACTAAAATGTAAAATGAAGAGTCTTGAGCTTTTGAGCTTGAGCCAATCCTTTGTCCTTAGTATTTTGAGGGATCCACTTTCATCATCCATGCCATGCCATTCATTGAGCTTTCTGAAATAATAGTCTTGGAATAGCATTAGCTCAATGAGCTATATGTTGTTATGAATTACCAAAACCACCTAGGGATAGTTGCACTTTCACCCTCCCACCGCACGTTCAAGCCCGACGTTGGCGAGAAGTACAACAGCAAGTACTTTCCTACCGAGCTCCCCGGAGCCGCTGGCGGAGATGTTGCCGTGGACACTGAGCCTGCCGTGGGGCAACCGACTCCGGCAGGGCGTCAAGCCCTCACCGTAGAGGCTGTCGTCCCCATGGCAGAGGAGATGCCTTTAGTCCTTGCCGTCGAGCCCTAGGCTCCGGCATGGGCGCAACATACCGTTCGATTCCTTCAAACAGGGAAGCTTCCTGAGGAGCAGGAAGAAGCGGAGAAAGTAGGTCGTCAGTCTGCTTTGTATCAGTTCGTTGACAATGTTATATACAGAAAAAGACCAAACAGAGTGAAATTGAAGTGCATTCCCTGGGAGGAAGGACTGGAGCTGCTGGCAGAAATACATGGAGGCATATGTGGCTCCCACATAGGGTCGAGGGCCCTTGCCGGCAAGGCTTTCCGGCAAGGTTTCTTCTGGCCCACTACCCTCCAGGATGCAATGGCACTAGTAACCACGTGTGAAGCATGTCAGTTCCATTCAAAGAAGCTTCATCAGCCAGCTCAAGCCCTTCAAACAATCCCTCTCTCCCGGCCATTCTCGGTCTGGGGGCTCGACATACTGGGCCCCTTTCACTGCATTGTCGGAGGCTTTGAGTACTTGTACGTTGCAATCAACAAGTTCACAAAGTGGCTAGAGGTGGAAGCAGTGAGGAAGGTGATAGCGTAGTCAGCCGTCAAATTCTTCAAGGGGCTAGTTTGCCGCTTTGGTGTGCCAAATAGAGTCATCACCGACAACGACACGCAGTTCACAAGCCATACCTTCATGCAATACATTGAGGACCTCGGCAGCAAGGTTCATTTCGCTTCCGTGGCACACCCACGAAGCAACAGCCAAGCGGAGAGGGCAAATGCTGAAGTACTGCGTGGCCTAAGGACAAAGACTTTTGACAGGCTGCACAAGAGCGGAAGGCGCTGGATTGATGAGTTGCCAGCGGTTCTTTGGTCGATCAGAATGACGCCAAATTGAGCCACCGGCTAGACACCCTTTGCCCTGGTATACGGGGCAGAAGCAGTTCTCCCTGCGGAACTCATATACGGGTCACCTTGAGTGCTCGCTTATGATGAGCTTGAGCAAGAGCGATTGCGGCAAGATGATGTGACGCTCCTCGAGGAAGATCGTCTTCGGGCGGCTGTGGGAGCAGCATGCTACTAGCAAGCCTTGCGCCGCTACCATAGCCGCAGGGTTCATGCCCGAAGCTTTGAGGAAGGCGACCTTGTTCTTCGGCGTGTTCAATCGGCCAAGAATTCCAACAAGTTGACGCCAAAGTGGGAAGGCCCTTATCGGGTAATACGAGTCACCAGGCCTGGCGCAGTCCGCCTGGAGATCGAAGATGTCGTTCCAGTGAGCAACTCCTGGAACATCGAGCATCTTCGCAAATTTTACACATAAGGCGCGGTTGCTGGGCCTCCCGGCAAGCCACCTTTTGTAAAAGCCTTGCCGACAAGGCATGTAACCCTCTGTACAAAGCCAGGCGTAGACCCTGTGCATAAATAAACGAAGCGCTGGCACCCTAAGTTATAGCATGCATGCTAGGTTGAGTCTCTCCCTCGGTTAGGGTTGATAGTGCTTAGCGGCGACTAACCCCTAGCATAGAGGTCGAGTCTGCGTCTCTCTGTCCCTTTCCGTCCTCTTTGGTTCACAGGGTACACGCATTTCTACTCAGCTATGTGGAAGAAAGGGAACGAACTAGCGCTCCGGCCCGGCAAGCCAAGGTTGCCGGGGACTGAAGACACAAGGGTCCACCCACGGCAAGCCAAAGTTGCCGGGGGGCTACAGATTCAGATAAGTCCTTCCTCCCCTGTTTTACGTTTCCGTATGAAATTGGGACATATGAAACCTCGTTTTGTTCCTAGGATTACCGTGATCCCCTTTGCCCGTACCCAAGAAACTATCTCCTTGGGTTGGAATCTGGTTGTAGATGCGGTGACAAGGAAGCAAGCGTAGGGCCTAACCCAACTTCGCCCCTGTCTATGCCAAAAAGCGTGAGTATGGTGGAATGAAGTAAGGGAGCGGCAAGGCCTGTTGTCGGGTGACAATGTTTATGTTAAAAATAACAAGGATTCGTTCCTTGGTATGGGCTTCACTCACACACAAAAAGCCCGGCAAGCCCCCTTTTTCATTAATACGTCCCATACAGGTACAGTTCATACGAAACATAAACCTGAGCAAGGGGATTACAAGCTTTAAATTAGACTAAGGCCCGTAGGCTTACAAACTAAAAAGAGATAAGGTGCCCGTAATCCCTTTCTTGTCCCTCTCCTCAGGAAATGGAACAAGAAGGCAAGAGGGCAAAAGGAGCACCTAGGCGAGGCACGAGCAGCAGAAGGCGCCAAGAGAACATGTCGGCGGCCGCCTAGGGGAGGGCTAGTGATGATGGTGCCAGGAGAAGAGCTGGAAGATGAGGCAGCGGTCCGTCAATACACTACAAAGGCATCGGTGCCATCGTACTCCAACTTGACGGCCCGCCACCCGCCTTCTTCGCCTTCTCCGGCCTTCCCATGCTAGCCGCCCAAGGAGGTGACCCTGAGAAGTTCAAGCAGCTGGCCCCACCGAGAAGGGGCCCGATGCAGATGCTGAGCTGCCAGCACCGCCCGAGGACGGCGGGTTCAACACCTAGTCGGACACGTCATCCTCTCGTCTGCTACCCTCGTCGTCATTGCCGCTGTCCTCCTCGTCACTCTCGCTCGAGGAAGAGTCTTCGTCATCAGAGGAGCTCTCCACGCAGCACTTTAGGCGATTCCCAAAGTCTCCAAAGACCTTGACGGAGAGCAGGCCATTCTCCATCAATTTCAAATAGAGAACTGATACGTCTCCGTTGTATCTACTTTTCCAAACACTTTTGCCCTTGTTTTGGACTCTAACTTGTATGATTTGAATGGAACTAACCCGGACTGACGCTGTTTTCAGCAGAATTGCCATGATGTTGTTTTATGTGCAGAAAACAAAAGTTCTCGGAATGATCTGAAACTCCGCGGAATATCTTAGAATAAATAATAAAAAATCCTCGCCAAAGATGAAGACCAGGGGGCTCACACCCTGTCCACGAGGGTGGGGGGCGCGCCCCTCCCCCCTGGGCGCGCCCCCTACCTCGTGGGCCCCCTTGATGCCCTCCGACGCCAACTCCAACTCCATATATTGGCTTTCGGGGAGAAAAAAATCAAGGAGAAAGTTTCATCGCGTTTTACGATACGGAGCCGCCGCCAAGCCCTAATCTCTCTCGGGAGGGCTGATCTGGAGTCCGTTCGGGGCTCTGGAGAGGGGGATTCGTCGCCGTCGTCATCATCAACCATCCTCCATCACCAATTTCATGATGCTCACCGCCGTGCGTGAGTAATTCCATCGTAGGCTTGCTGGACGGTGATGGGTTGGATGAGATTTATCATGTAATCGAGTTAGTTTTGTTAGGGTTTGATCCCTAGTATCCACTATGTTCTGAGATTGATGTTGCTATGACTTTGCTATGCTTAATGCTTGTCACTAGGGCCCGAGTGCCATGATTTCAGATCTGAACCTATTATGTTTTCATGAATATATGTGAGTTCTTGATCCTATCTTGCAAGTCTATAGTCACCTACTATGTGTTATGATCCTGCAACCCCGAAGTAACAATAATTGGAACCACTCCCGGTGATGACCATAGTTTGAGGAGTTCATGTATTCACTATGTGCTAATGCTTTGTTCCGGTTCTCTATTAAAAGGAGGCCTTAATATCCCTTAGTTTCCATTATGACCCCGCTGCCACGGGAGGGTAGGACAAAAGATGTCATGCAAGTTCTTTTCCATAAGCACATATGACTATATTCGGAATACATGCCTACATTACATTGATGAACTGGAGCTAGTTCTGTGTCACCCTATGGTATGACTATTACATGATGAACCACATCCGGCATAATTATCCATCATTGATCCGGTGCCTACGAGTTTTCCATATACTGGTTCTCGCTTATTTACTTTTCCGTTGTTACTGTTACAATCACTGCAAAATACCAAAAACGTTACTTTGTTGTCTTTACTTCTGTTACCGTTACCACCACTATCATATTACTTTGCTACTAAATACTTTGCTGCAGATACTAAGTTTCCAGGTGCGGTTGAATTGACAACTCAGCTGCTAATACTTGAGAATATTCTTTAGCTCCCCTTGTGTCAAATCAACAAATTTGGGTTGAATACTCTACCCTCGAAAACTGTTGTGATCCCCTATACTTGTGGGTTATCAAGACCTTTTTCTGGCGCCGTTGCCGGGGAGCATAGCTCTATTCTTTGAGTCACTTGGGATTTATATCTGCTGGACACTATGAAGAACTTGAAAGAGGCTAAGACAACTATTTATCCCTCAACTATGAGGGGAGGTAAGGAACTGCCATCTAGCTCTGCACTTGATTCGCCTTCTGTTATAAACAAGCTAGCGACACCTAAACCCGCTTCTGCTATTCGTTCCAATATGTCGCATGTTATTGATGATGCCACTTCTGCTATGCATGATACTTATGATGAAACTACTTCTATGCTTGATACTACTGTGCCTCTTGGTGAATTTCTAGATGAACAAATTTCTAAGTCTAGAGAAAGAGAAATTATTGAAACTGAACACGGTGATGTTAGTGATGATGAAAATAGGTCTGCTATTCCTAAGGGTTACCTTTTTAATGCCGAATCTACTAAAGCTATTCTTGCTTGCCAGGATAGTCTTGAACGTAATAGGTTGCTAGTTAAATGGAGTAAAGAATCTTTTAGAGGTATGATGAGACCCGACCCTGCTTTTGCTACTTCACCTATCTGTGTTCCTGATCAGGATTATTATGATTTTTCTGTTGATCCAGATATAATTACTTTGGTTGAATCTGATCCTTTTTATGGCTATGAATCTGAAACTGTCGTGGCACATCTTCGTAAGTTAGATGATATAGCTGCCCTGTTTACTAATAATGAGAGATCGCGCTACCTTTATTTACTCAAAATATTTCCGTTCTCATTAAAGGGTGATGCTAAGATATGGTTTAATTCTCTTGATCCTGGTTGCGTGCAAAGTCCCCAGGATATGGTTTATTACTTCTCTGCTAAATATTTCCCTGCTCATAAGAAACAAGATGCTTTGAGGGAAATATACAACTTCGTGCAAATTGAAGAAGAGAGTCTCCCACAAGCTTGGGGGAGGCTTCTCAAGTTACTTAATGCTTTGCCTGATCATCCTCTTAAGAAACCTGAAATACTTGATATCTTTTATAATGGACTAACTGATGCTTCCAGAGATTACCTGGATAGTTGTGTTGGTTCTCTTTTCAGGGAAAGAACACCGGATGAAGCTGAAATTCTATTGAATAATATGTTGACAAATGAAAATAATTGGGCACCTCCTGAGCCAACTCCGAGCCAGCTCCTGAGCCAATTACCGAGCCTATTCCTAAACCAACTCCGAAGAAGAGAGGTGTTCTATTTCTCAGTCCCGAAGATATGTAAGAGGCAAAGAAATCTATGAAAGAAAAAGGTATTAAAGCTGAAGATGTTAAGAATTTACCTCCTATTGAAGAAATACATGGTCTTAATTTACCTCCTGCTGAAGAAGTATATGATCTCAATTACTTATTTAATGAAGAACCTCCCGACATCCCGACACAAGTAGTATAGGTAAATTCTCTCTACAGATATGATAAGACTGAAGTCCCTCCTACTAAAATTGCTAGTCAGTGCTTGGATGAGTTTGATGACTTTATGTTTAAGCAAGATGACTTTAATGCTTATTTTGGTAGACAATTAAAACAGAATACCTTTATGATTAAATGCTTGAGTGATTATATGGCTAATATTAGAGGTGAACTTAAACTTGTTAGAAAACATGCTTCTATGGTTACCACTCAAGTAGAACAAGTACTTAAAGCTTAGAAAGAAGTGCTTAATGAAATGAATAGTAAGAAAAATGATTATGCCGTTAGAGTGGCTACTAGAACTGGTAGAATGACTCAGGAACCTTTGTATCCTGAAGGCCACCCTAAGAGAATCGAGCAAGACTCTCAGAGAAATAATGTTGTTATGCCTAGTTCTTCTAAAAGGAAGAAAAAGAAAAATGATAGAACTGTGCAAACTTCTAGTGAACCTATTGCTGAACCACCTGATAATCCAAATGATATCTCTATGTCTGATGCTGAAACACAATCTGGTAATGAACATGAACCTAGTAAAAATGTTAATGATGATGTTCATGATGATGCTCAACCTAGTAATGATAATGATGTAGAAGTTGAACCTGCTGTTGATCTTGATAACCCAAAATCAAAGAATCAACATTATGATAAAAGAGACTTCATTGCTAGGAAACATGGTAAAGAAAGAGAACCTTGGGTTCAGAAACCCATGCCTTTTCCTCCCAAACCATCCAAGAAAAAGGATGATGAGGATTTTGAGCGCTTTGCTGAAATGATTAGACCTATCTTTTTGCGTATGCGATTAACTGATGTGCTCAAAACAAATCCTTATTCTAAGAATATGAAGGATATTATTACTAATAAAAGAAAGATACCTGAAGCTGAAATTTCCACCATGCTTGCTAATTATACTTTCAAGGGTGGAATACCAAAGAAACTTGGAGATCCCGGAGTACCTACTATACCATGCTCCATTAAGAGAAATTATGTTAAAACTGCTTTATGTGATCTTGGAGCCGGTGTTAGTGTTATGCCTCTCTCTTTATATCGTAGACTTGACTTGAATAAGTTGACACCTACTGAAATATCTTTGCAAATGGCTGATAAATCAACTACTATACTTGTCGGTATTTGTGAGGATGTGCCTGTTGTGGTTGCAAACGTTACTATTTTAACGGACTTTGTTATTCTTGATATTCCTGAGGATGATAGTATGTCTATTATTCTTGGAAGACCTTTCCTTAATACTGCAGGGGCTGTTATTGATTGCAACAAAGGCAATGTCACTTTTCATGTTAATGGCAATGAGCACACGGTACACTTTCCGAGGAAACAACCTCAGGTCCATAGTATCAACTCTATTGGAAAAATTCCATCGATTATATTTGGAGGTTTTGAATTTCCTCTCCCTACTGTCAAGAAAAAGTATGATATACTTATTGTTGGGGATGTCCATATCCCCGTTGAGGTAACTTAGTGTTATTCGAAATTTCTCCGGTTCCGTGTTAATCGGAATGAACTCGTTAACAAGACTTGATCAACCTTGTTAGTGGATTCCTTTTGATGAGCATGAGATGGATGAAACTAGAAGCACAACCTTCTGTACCCTCTTTATATTTTCTGTTACTTAGTAGAAATAAAGTAAAATAGTATTTTTATGTCTGTCTCCCGACTTATCCGTGCAATATAAAAATATCCCGAAAATAAAAGTCCTCAGAATGCCATGCCAATTTAATATGATTTTTTCGGGAATATTTGAGGATTGACCGTGCAAAAATCACCATGGGGGGAGCTGCCACCTGGCCATGAGGGTGGAGGGCACGCCCTACCCCCCTGGGCGCGCCCCCCTGCCTCGTGGACCCATGGTGGTCCTCCTCCACTTATTCCTGCACCCATCTTCTTCCTCTGTCTCACACAAACACGAAAAACCAACTCAAGCACGAGTTCCAGCCCCCGTTGCTGTGATTTTCGATCTCCTTGCTCAAAGCACCTCTCGCAAACTGCTTGGGTAGATTATTCCTTTGTTTGTGACTCCTCCATTGGTCCAATTAGTTTTTGTTCTAGTGCTTTATTCATTGCAAACTTGTGCTGCATAGGTGACCATGTTCTGGAGCTTGCATGCCAAATTTATATGGTTCCAAGTAGTTCTAATGCTTGATAAATGCTCTAGGCACTTGTATGAGTAGTTGCTATCAGTTTTAATGAAGTTGGTTCACTTTTGTTTGAAGTTACTAAAAATTTCAGAATTATTTTTCAGAGGAAACAATATGCTTAGGAGGATGTTCCAAGGTGGTTCTTCAAGGAAGCAAGGTCCCAGGATTGCAATACGTGATGGTGACGAGGAACCACCAAGAGACGCTCCCGTGAGGCCCTGTGAATGGCCTTCAGAAAATTTTATGAATCAACTGGGAATTAAAGAAGAATTCTACGCATATTTGCGTAATGCCGGTCTTGAGGACTTTGAAGCTGATAAATGCCCCCCAGTATCGTTACCTCACAAGTTCATTTGTGGGGAGGTTTGATTTTTCATCTTCGCGTAATTCTCCTTCAGTCATGTTTGACCTTTATGACAAATCTTATACCATGGACTTAGAAGATTTCACTCTTGCATGCAAACTTCCATCTTGGGGTAGTATCAGGGATCCCCCTAAATCTGAATATAGAGACTTTCTTGCTAGAATAACTGTGGGGGAATCTAGAGATATAGCGCAGGCCACTATAGGGAGCATTCACTTTCCTGCTATACATTATTTTGCTCTCTTCATTGGTAGATTCATAAATGCTAAGGATGAAGCATGTCACATGTGTGCCCCTGATCTCAGCATTCTCAGAAACGCTGTGTTAGGGGACCAAGCTTATCATATGGGAGCCATTGTAGCTCGTAGGTTGCATCTTAATAGACGTAACGGAGATTTCTTTGGAGGAACTTATGCCACCCGCTTAGCTAATTTTCTTGAGATAGACATTCGTGAGGGTGATACGGAGTTACCCCCTTCTTATTTCGATTTTGATTCTATGGTTTCCCACCAGTTTGTTGAGAGGACAGAGCCACCTCTCCAGTATCGACTAATCTTTAACAAATGTCATGTAGTCCATATTGCTATTCCTGCTCCTGCCTTCTTTGATTTCAGACAAAAGGGAGATATATTATTACCAGAGAGGAGGCAGATGAGTACAAGAGGAGAGCGGAGGCTGCTCGACGCCACGCTGCAACTCAAGAGGCGATAGCCGCTGCATCACAGTATGACCCCAACTACACATACGGATATCCACCAGGCCATCCCTAGCAATAGACCAACTTAGGCCAAAAGCCTAAGCTTGGGGGAGTACGTATTTCCCACTGACATTACATTCAAGTTCACACACACTCATTGCTAGATGTCGATGCTCATACTCTTTCACTGTAATATCCATGCTAGTTTAATTTCTTTTTCTAGCTTTCTTCTTGTGTGTTTGATAAACCTTAAGAAAAAACAAAAAAAAATAGTTAGTCTATTTTTCCTGCTGTAGTAGTAATAATTAAAAAAGAAAACCCAAAAATATTTCCCGTTCTTCTTTTGCTTGTTGGGAGCTTTCCTGTGTAAATAGTTTTTATTTCTTTTCCTTTCTTTGGGGGTCGAGAAGACTATATTGAAAATGCTTAGTGGCTCTTATATGCTTTATTGCTTATCTAACTTAGAGCCCATATTACTTGTCTTCTCTCTTGAGTTGAATGCTTACAGATTCCAGCTTAGTCCAATGCACGTGCACTCTTATTATTATACACACCGTTCGGTCGTGCAAGTGAAAGGCAATAATGATGATATATGATGGACTTATTTGGATGAGAAAAGCTGGTATGAACTCGACCTCTCTTGTTTTTGTAAATATGATGATTCATCGTTCCCGATTCAGCTATTATGAAGTAAACATATTTGCAATGAAATTTAGAGATTATAATTGCTTGTGCCATGCTTGATTAGCTATGAGTTATAATGGTTTACCTTGCGTGCCAACATGCTATTAGAATGGTTATGATGTGGTATGATGGGATGGTATCCTCCTTCAAATGAATTGAGTGACTAGACTTGGCACATGTTCACGCATGTAGTTGAATCCAATCAACATAGCCTTCATGACATTTATGTTCATGGTGAATTATATCCTACTCATGCTTATATTCGGTGTAAATTAATTTTAATGCATGTTTACGACTGTTGTCGCTCTCTCAGTTGGTCGCTTCCCAGTCTTTTGCTAGCCTTCACCTGTACTAAGCGGGAATACTGCTTGTGCATCCAAACTCCTTAAACCCCAAAGTTGTTCCATAAGAGTCCACTATACCTTCCTATATGCGGTATCTACCTGCCGTTCCAAGTAAATTTGTATGTGCCAAACTCCAAACCTTCAAATGAAATTCTGTTTTGTATGCTCGAGCAGCTCATGTGCAACTAGGGCTGCCTATATCTTCCATGCTAGGTGGGTTATTCTCAAGAGGAGTGGACTCCGCACCTCATTCACGAGAAAGGGCCGGTACCGGGATGCCCAGTCCCATGATTCAAAAAGATCAAAGCAAATCAAAATAATTAAACAAAACTCCCCCTGGGCCCCGTTGAATGTTGGAGGCACTCGTTGTTTCGAGCAAGCCATGGATTGATGCTTGTGGAGGAGGGGGAGTATAAACCTTTACCATTCTGTTTGGGAACTGCCTATAATGCATGTAGTATGGAAGATACAGCCATCTCGTAGTTGTTGTGTTGACAGTGAAAGTATGCCGCTCAAAATATAATTTATCTCTATTTCAAAGTCGAGCTCTGGCACCTCTACAAATCCCTGCTTCCCTCTGCGAAGGGCCTATCTATTTACTTTTATGTTGAGTCATCACCCTTCTTATTAAAAAGCACCCGCTAGAGAGCACACTGTCGTTTGCATTCATTATAATTGGTTTATTTTGGGTATGACTTGACTGGATCTCTTTTACCATGAATTACAATGTTTAGTCAGTCCTTGATCTTTAAAGGTGCTCTGCATTTATGTTTTGCGGTCTCAGAAAGGGCTAGCGAGATACCATTTTGTTATATCATGTTATGATTATTTTGAGAAAGTGTTGTCATCCGAGTTTTATTATTATGGCTCGCTAGCTGATTATGCTATTGATATGAGTAATTGTGAGACCTACGTGTTATTGTGAGTATGGTTAGTTCATAATAATTGCTGAAACTTGAATGCTGGCTTTTCATGTTTACAACAACAAGAGCAAACAGAGTTTGTAAAAGTTTTTCTTTTTTCTCTTTCAGTTTGTCAACTGAATTGCTTGAGGACAAGCAAGGGTTTAAGCTTGGGGGAGTTGATACGTCTCCGTCGTATCTACTTTTCCAAACACTTTTGCCCTTGTTTTGGACTCTAACTTGTATGATTTGAATGGAACTAACCCGGACTGACGTTGTTTTCAGCAGAATTGCCATGATGTTGTTTTATGTGCAGAAAACAAAAGTTCTCGGAATGACCTGAAACTCCACGGAATATCTTAGAATAAATAATAAAAAATCCTCGCCAAAGATGAAGACCAGGGGGCCCACACCCTGTCCACGAGGGTGGGGGCGCCCCTCCCCCTGGGCGCGCCCCCCTACCTCGTGGGCCCCCTGGATGCCCTCCGAAGCCAACTCCAACTCCATATATTGGCTTTCGGGGAGAAAAAAATCAGAGAGAAAGTTTCATCGCGTTTTACGATACGGAGCCGCCGCCAAGCCCTAATCTCTCTCGGGAGGGCTGATCTGGAGTCCGTTCGGGGCTCCGGAGAGGGGGATTCGTTACCGTCGTCATCATCAACCATCCTCCATCACCAATTTCATGATGCTCACCGCCGTGCGTGAGTAATTCCATCGTAGGCTTGCTGGACGGTGATGGGTTGGATGAGATTTATCATGTAATCGAGTTAGTTTTGTTAGGGTTTGATCCCTAGTATCCACTATGTTCTGAGATTGATGTTGCTATGACTTTGCTATGCTTAATGCTTGTCACTAGGGCCCGAGTGCCATGATTTCAGATCTGAACCTATTATGTTTTCATGAATATATGTGAGTTCTTGATCCTATCTTGCAAGTCTATAGTCACCTACTATGTGTTATGATCCGGCAACCCCGAAGTGACAATAATCGGAACCACTCCCGGTGATGACCATAGTTTGAGGAGTTCATGTATTCACTATGTGCTAATGCTTTGTTCCAGTTCTCTATTAAAATGAGGCCTTAATATCCCTTAGTTTCCATTACGACCCCGCTGCCACGGGAGGGTAGGACAAAAGATGTCATGCAAGTTCTTTTCCATAAGCACGTATGACTATATTCGGAATACATGCCTACATTACATTGATGAACTGGAGCTAGTTCTGTATCACCCTATGTTATGACTGTTACATGATGAACCACATCCGGCATAATCATCCATCATTGATCCGGTGCCTACGAGTTTTCCATATACTGGTTCTCGCTTATTTACTTTTCCGTTGTTACTGTTACAATCATTGCAAAATACCAAAAATGTTACTTTTGTTGTCTTTACTTCTGTTACCTACCACCACTATCATATTACTTTGCTACTAAATACTTTGCTGCAGATACTAAGTTTCCAGGTGTGGTTGAATTGACAACTGAGCTGCTAATACTTGAGAATATTCTTTAGCTCCCCTTGTGTCGAATCAACAAATTTGGGTTGAATACTCTACCCTCGAAAACTGTTGCGATCCCCTATACTTGTGGGTTATCAAGAACAAGCTCCACCGCCAGGCTGTGGATACGGGCGAATGTCTTCCATCTGCGACAAAGATACATGACATGAGGGGCTGGGAAATCAATGTCGGCCCATGTGCCGCCATTCCCGCAGCCCCTCATATGCAGTCTCAGAGCCTGTGGCAGGTCGAGCTCCATCTCCCGAGCAAATGGAGTAGGGAGACAGAGGCGACGACGCGCCGACCGGCGCAGCCTGATGAGGAATTCATGAGGCTGGTCCCCGACGTGGCCCTCCATTGGGGGAGGAACCGTCGGCGGAGGCGAGGCCGATGCGCCGCCCCGTCCTCCTCTTCCCCGAGTGCCACGGAGACCTCGGCCTCGCCCCCTCCCCTTCCCCTCGTGGCTGGCTCTGCCGCCACAAACTCTTGGGAAGGGGGGACACGTTGTCGAGCAGAGACCCTTGCCGCCATCGTCGAAGCATCAGCGCACCCTCTCGCCATAGTAGGAGGAAGAAGGGAGCCAAGATGGGAGGAGGCGGATGGCGAAGGATTGAGGGGTGCCGTCCCTCCCCCTCCCCTCCTTATAAAGGGGTGGGATCGGGATTCGGTTGCCTCTCTCAACCAATCCAGTTCATCAAGATGGCAGCATACGAGGCTGTTGACTGCCCTGCTCGCCCAATTAAAAGCGCATGGGTATCAACCCACATGCGCGTCTTCCCATATCCCACGCGCCTGTCACCCGCCCCATGCCGTGCATGCGGCTTACGTGGCGCGAGGGGCGGGCGTAGTGGGAAACATGGACGATGGTTCCAAGGCGAAAAGAGTAAATGAGCAGCGGCCCTGCGGTCTTAAAGGGACACACAACCCGCCTCTTTACTGTTCCCCGCAAGATGACGCAAGCATGTTTCGGTCACCCCATGCACAACCCCCACATCATGCATTCAATGTGAGTCGTGGGGAAGCCCAGCGGACAAAGGAGTTACCACGCTAAAAGTCGGCCCCGCCTGCACATGCACCATTCTGGGCCTAGCCCAACAATGCATCGCGCTTATGTGTGGCCCAGGCCCGGGGGCTCCTATCGGTGTACAGAAATAGGGGCTCTACTTTGCACCCCTTTACCTGTGCACGGGCATTCAGAGCCACACCCACGGCCACACTTAGCAGGGCAGGTGAGGGAAGCCGAGGCCACGAGATCAATCAAGCAACGCCAAGGCAGAGACATAAAGGGCAAAAAGGGCGAGGTGGACTCCCCCGGCAAGACCCTTGCTGGTGCAGCCTCCACGGCCCTGGCAAGGACCTTGCCGGGGCAACTTGCCCAACACCAGCGGAGCATGCCACCCTTGAGCCTGAGTTTTCGAACATCGTCAACCACGTTGGAACCAAGGCTCGGGAGGCACCCCCATGGTGGCATGCAGATCTTTGTGAAGATCATTAACACACAGAATCTAATGAAGGCCACAAGACGAGACCTCCGGCAACATCCTTGTTGGGGACGACCATAGTGCCACGGCAATACCCTTGCCGGGTCCCCGGCAAGACCCTTGCCGAGGACATCAGCGGGGCTGTGGCCAGGACCACGCGCGCCATGACCCCACCGCCGTTCCTATGCAGCTGCTAGCCCAGCCAGCCAGGCGAGCACCTGCGTGGCGACATGCAGTCCCGAGGCCAACTCAGCAAGCACCTGCGTGGTGACATGCAGATCTTCGTGAAGATGCAGCCACCGCGCCACCTCAGCAGCCTGTCAGCCTACATGGTGCCGCCCACCTCGCTGGCATGGGCACGTGTCAAAGCAAGGTGAGGCGGCAATAAAGCGAGGGGACACCTCAGGGGCGCATTTAATGCGTCTTGTCCCGTAATGACACGGGATAAGCTTGTACACTGTACCCTTTCCACCTCCTGTGTGCCACTGTAGCGCCTCCTTCGATTATAAAAGGAGGCCCGAGGCGTACTGGAGAGGGATTCGGCTCTTTGAGCAAGTCACACTCGATAGCTAGCTCAAGAATATTCATATACACAACAAAGCAGGACTAGGGTATTACGCGATCTCCGCGGCCTGAACCTAGGTAAACGACCCTTGTGCTGGCTCTTAGACCTGCTCTTCTCACAACCCCGCGCCCGCCAACCACAGTAGGGATCCCGTTGATCCCATATGTGTCGTTCTCACCGACAGTGCCCACGCATACTTCCGCATACCACCATCACTTCCGCATACCACCGCCGCTTTCCGCAAGCACCACCATCGTTTACCGCTACCACCTATGACAATTTTGACCCGTTTTGGTCTTTGAGAATTTGAGTTGTGGTTCCCGTGTCCTATTGTGTTTCAGCTATATAGGTATGGTTCGACATCATCATCACCACCGCTCATCTTTGCAAAGGACTCTTCATCGCCAACAATCGTCCGTGTTTGCAAATGACTACCACGGCGGTAACCTCGACGACATCTTTGTCATTTCCATGCCATTGCATTGATAACCATCATAGCCTTACTTTTGCGTTGCTTACCCATCGAGACTAGCCTTTGATTATTGCCGGCAACATGACTTGTGCACATTAGTGATCATACTCCACATAGCATACATACCATATCATAGTGGCGCATATCTTGGTATCATCTTTTGTGTCACAAAGTTGTCATCGCATAGACAATTGCTATCTTGGTTCATGAAGTTTTGCATGAGAAAAGAGCTCAAAGGTGAAAGAGCCAAACAAGCTTTTAAGCAAGAAGGAAAGATAAGCAAAGAGCATATAAGCAAGAACCATAGCATCATACTACATGAAGATTGTCTTATCCGATCATCTTGGATCATACCATCGGAATACCATACATATAGCATACTTGGAACAGAAGTCATTGCATTTTTGCTTAGTAGGTTGTGCACAAGTTCCGTATCCGCCTATTGTGCAATCGTGCTAGCGTCTCTCTAGTGTTGTGCAACAAGAGCATTTTCGTGGTCTCCACATTTTGGCTCATCCCTTGGTTGCACGACCCCACTTATCTATTTGTGTGTGTGTTTCCGTGTACCACATCTTGCATTTGGTCTACTTGTTGCATTTGCAAATTTGTGCTTCTTTTACAACATTATTGAAGCTCACTAACAATTGCATCAAATTTTGTGCCACCATCCTAACCGAGCTCCACCATAAGATTTTACTTGTGTAGGTGTAAGAACCAACAAGAATTGGTACCAATTGTGCTATTTCCTTGTCCACATTTGAGTGATCATTGATCCATCTTCAACATCGGTCAAGGTGCATTTGGTATAAGTTCTTCTCTTTCTCCCACTCACATATTTGCTTTGGAATGATGGATAGGCCAAGTTCTTCTACCAACCCACTCTTCATCGAGCAAGACGATGACATGTCATCCTATGTCACTAAGAGCCACCTCTTCGGTGCACAAAGAGCTTTGCACCAAGAACAACAAGCAATGAGCGACCGCATCGACTATCTCTCCACCGACTTGCGACTTTCTGAGCAACGAACAAGAGACTACTTCAACAACAAGATCAAAACTCACAAACAAGAGAACGATGCAAGAATGGACAAGATCCATGCCTTGTTGGTGAACCGCCATTCTTCAACTTCTTCCTACTCAAGAAGGAGCCGTTCAAGTCGACACACCAATGACACCCTCTCCGGCTCAAGTACACTGATATCAAACACTGTACGTAGAGCCGGGCGTCAAGACCGCCAAGCAACTCGCAATCCTCTACACGGCAATCATCCACAAGAGCAAGTCGTCGAGCAAGCACATCGACATCGTCAACACCAAGTTCCTCTTGCACAAGCTCAAGTACGACAACATCAACGTCAGCAAGAGGAAGAGCGAGCGTGACAATGTCAAGACGAACTAGATGCCGAGGCTCAACGTCTTCAACAACAACAACGTGAAGCACAAGCTCTTCAGGCGCAACGTGCCCTTCAAGAATCAAGTCGAGCCATTGCCAACCGCAACCGAGATAGGTGCAATCAAGAGGAAGCACTTCACGAATAAATTCAAGAGCGGAACTACCAACCAAAAGTGCATCATCAAGTTCCTGAAGCTCCTCCACAAGCTCGACAAGCTCCTCAACAACCTCAAGTTCAACAAGAGCAAGATGACTATGGAAATCCTCCACGCCAAGAACAACATGAGGTTGATAATCATCCACGTCAAGGGCGTCATCATCACCCTCGACCCCAACACAATGAAGAGCAACACTACGGCAAGCTCAAGTTCACCATGCCCAAGTTCAATGAAAGCAATGATCCCGAAGAATACCTATCATGGGCATTGAAGGTCGACAAGATCTTTCGCTTGCACAACTATGAGGAAGAGAAGAAGATCGCTATGGCATCCCTTGAGTTCCAAGACTATGTGCTCATATGGTGGGAACAAGTCCTTGAGCGCCGAGAAGCAAGAGGTGATCCTCCAATACCACTTGGGATCAAATGAAAGATGTCATGTGAGCACGCTTTGTGCCCACCTACTACAACTGCGATCTCTTCAAGAAGCTCCAACTCCTCAAGCAAGGAACAAAGAGTGTTGAAGAATACTTCAAGGAAATGGAGATAGCCATGATAAGAGCCAATGTAACAGAAGATGATGAGCAAACTATGGCCCATTTCTTGAATGGCCTCAATCATCCCATCAAGAAGATTGCTGACTAACAACCCTACTCCAACCTCATTGATCTTTTCCATCAAGCTACCAAAGCGATACGTCAAGTGCAATATGACTTCAAGTACGCCAAGTACTCGTCCAAGAGCTACGGCTTCTCCAACACCCAAGCTTCAACGACTCCGACACCTTCTACCTCAACCAATCCATCTACAAGCAATGGCGACAAGTCGAGTTACAAGAAAACTTCGACAACCTCAAGTCGTCCTCCTACTACAAGCAACTTCAAGCTGCACGCTTCATCATCTACTCCAAACAATGAGACCGTCAAGACAAGCTCCATCAAGTGTTTCACTTGAGGCGGCCGAGGCCACCAGTCCGTTGAGTGTACCAACAAGCACACCATGATCCTCAACGACGATGGAACCTATGACTCCATGAGTGAAGAGGAGATGGAAGCCCTTGAGCAAGTGGCCATGCACCGGCGCATGAAAAAAGATGAAGATGAGCAAGTCTTTTGTGATGAGGATTCGAGCCCCGCTCTCGTTGTCTCCAAATCCTTGACTCTTCAACATCAACAAGACGAAGACCAAAGATGCCACATCTTCCACACCAAGGCCGGCATCAATGGAAGGTCCGTCAAGGTCATCATCGATGGAGGTAGTTGTCACAACTTGGCAAGTTAATAACTATGCTCCAAGATCCAATTGGTCAAGATGAAGCACCCGCACCCCTACAAGGTCCAATGGCTAAGCGATTTCGGCACTATACAAGTTGTGCATACGCTCCAAGTCTCCTTCAAAATTGGAGCATATGAAGACACTTTGGAGTGTGATGTCGTCCCGATGTCCGTTTGCCACCTTCTTCTTGGTCTGCCATGGCAATTTGACCGCGGTGTCATCCACAATGGGCGTACCAATCATTATAGCTTCAAGATGAAAGGAAAGGAATATGTGCTATAACCTATGTCTCCAAGTCAAGTGATCACCGACAAGCAAGCCACCCATCATGGAGAAAAGAGTGAGAGAGTGATCCACCCAAAAGAGAGTGAGCGCCACAAGCCAAAATCGAGTGCCTCCACAATGAGCGACAAAAAAACATAGTCCTATTTGCCACCAAAAGTGAGATGAGAGAAGTGTGTGAGAACCCATCACGTGTTATGCACTGTGTCCTTGTGTGCAAGGACGAGGCACCAAAACCTAACACCTCTCACGATCTACCTTTAGTGTTGTCTTCTCTTTTGCAGGAATTCCAAGATATTTTCCCTGATGAGCTACCTCCGGGTCTACCTCCACTACGAGGCATTGAGCACCGAATCGACCTCATCCCCGGATCTCCTCTTCCTAACAAGGCTCCCTACCGCGTCAACTGCGAGGAAACTAAGGAGATCCAACAGCAAGTACAACAACTCATCAACAACGGTCAAGTACGTGAAAGCTTGAGCCCTTGTGTCGTTCCGGTCATACTTGTTCCAAACAAAGACGATACTTATCACATGGTTTCCGATTGCCGTCCCATCAATGCTATCACCGTTAGATATTGTTATCCTATTCCACGCTTAGATGATATGCTTGATGAGCTTAGCGGAGCCACCATTTTCTCTAAGATTGATCTTAAGAGTGGCTACTATCAAATACGCATGAATGGAAAACCGCATTTAAGACCAAATTAGTCTTATATGAATGGCTAGTTATGCTGCTGGGTTTATCCGAAGCACCCGGTACTTTCATGCGAGTCATGCACTTTGTTCTTCGTCCCTATATTGGTGTATTTGTTGTGGTCTATTTTGATGATATTCTTGTCTTTAGAAAATCCCTCAAAGAGCATGTCACCCATCTTAGAACCGTGTTGCAAACCCTTAGGAAAGAGCAACTTTATGCTAATGTGGACAAATGCCTTTTTGGTGTTGATAAGCTTGTTTTCTTGGGTTTTGTTGTGTCTTCTAAGGGTGTTCATGTAGATGAATCTAAGATCAATGCTATTAAAACTTGGCCCCAACCAACTAACTTGCAACAAGTGCATAGTTTTCTTGGTTTAGTCGGTTTCTATCGTTGCTTTGTGAAGGATTTTAGCACCATTGCTTCACCTTTACATTCTTTGAGTAAGAAAAATGCGCCTTTTGTCTGGGGACCATCCCAAGATACCGCATTTAATGAGCTTAAGAATTTGCTTACTCATGCTCACGTGCTTGCATTACCCAACTTTGACAAACCATTTGAGATTCATTGTGATGCTAGTGGTCATGGCATAGGAGGTGTGTTAACGAAAGAGAAGCGCCCCATAGCATATTTTAGTGAGAAACTTTCCGGAGCACAACTCAATTATACCATCTATGAAAAAGAGCTATATGCTCTAGTGCGAGTTTTGCATGAATGGGAACATTACCTTCGCCCGCATGAATTTATCATCCGTACCGATCATGAAACGCTTAAGTACTTAAAAGGACAAACTAAGTTGAACAAGCGTCATGCAAAATGGAGTGAATTCATAGAGTCTTTTCCTTATGTCATCAAGTACATCAAGGGTAAGGAAAACGTAGTGGCGGATGCCCTTTCCGCATATGCACGCTTGTCACTAAACTTGAATTGAATGTCATTGGCTTTGAGCACATAAAAGACTTGTATGCACATGATCCTACCTTTGCTATTCCTTATGCTAAGTGTTTGACGCATACATCTTGGGAACGATATTACATCAAGGATGATTATCTTATGCGAGCTAACAAACTTTGCATTCCCGAGTCTTCTCTTCGTTCGCTCCTTTTGCGAGAGGCTCATGGAGGCGGACTCATTGGACACTTTGGACGCGACAAGACATTTGCCACGCTCTCCAAGAACTACTTTTGGCCCAAGATGTTCCGCAACTTCTCACGCTTCACCAACCGATGCTCTACATGTCGCAAAGCTAAGCCAAAAGCTCAATCCCATGGTCTTTACATGCCTCTTCCTATTCCTTATCAACCTTGGGAAGACATTAGTATGGACTTTCTAATTGGTTTGCCTAGAACTCAAAATGGAAAGGATTTCGTGTTTGTTGTTGTGGATCGATTCTCTAAAATGGCTCATTTTATCCCATGAAACAAGATAGACGATGTTTCACATATTGCGAATATCTTTTGTAGGGAAATCTTGCGCCTACATGGAGTGCCCAAGACGATCGTCTCGGACCGCGACGTCAAGTTCTTGAGTTACTTTTGGAAGACTCTATGCACCAAGCTCGGAATCAAGCTCTTGTTCTCTTTGGCATACCATCCCCAAACCGACGGCCAAACGGAGGTGACGAAATATACACTCTCCACTCTACTTCGCATGTTGATCAAGAGGAATATCAAGGAGTGGGAGGAGTGCCTACCCATTCCGAGTACGCCTACAACCATGCAAGACATTAGACTACTGGCAAGTCTCCCTTCGAGGTCATCTACAGCTTCAATCCGTTGTCCCCATTGGACATTCTACCTCTTCCACTACAAGAGCGCACCAACATGGACGCGAGTGGACGAGTAAGCTACCTCAAGAAGATGCATCAAGATACAAGACTCATCATCGAGCGCCAAGTACAACGACTCGCGACCAAGCTCAACATCAACAAGCAAGCCATGATATTCAACATTGGAGATCTCATGTGGCTACACTTTCGCAAGGAGCGCTTACCGAACGAACACAAGTCCAAACTTCTAGCACGAGACGATGGACCCTTCAAGGTGCTTGAACGCTACAACAACAATGCCTACAAAATCGACATTCGATGTGACAAGTACTCAGTGAGCGACATCTTCAACATCAATGATCTCTCCCCGTACCATGGTGATGAGGATTTTGATCCGAGGTCGGATCTTTCCCAAGGGAGGGGAGATGATGCAGAGCATCCTACGGTCATCCCTATGGACCTACCATCGTCTCACCAAGTGCCAAGAGGACCCATGACACGAGCACGAGCTAGAGATCTTGAGACCGAGGTGACTTCTTTCCTTAGTGATATCTTATTCGATCCTCTCGAGACATGGCTACTACCTAAGGTTGGAATGTTGTGCATGATTAGGTAGCAATAGGACCCTCCCAAGGATGCACATGAAGATGGTCAAGCTCCCAAGTCCAGGGATGAAGAGAGCCAACGGAAGAAGACGAGGACAGCTTCCAGGCCCCGGACATCCGGCCATGACCCCGGACATTTGGCCCCTAGAGCATCTATTACAGCCGCAGCCCAGTCGAAGCTATAGGCCCCAGACATCCGGCCCAGGACCCGCACATCCGGCGCACGGCAAGCGGCCAGACATCTGGCTCGACCCCTAGAAATCCGGCGCCCCATCACAGAAGTTGGACCCCTTCCAGCCTAGACATCCGGCCAAATCCTGGAAATCCGGCCCTTCACTTCGCCCCGGACGTCACTACAAAAAAAAGACACATCTGTGACATTTTGGGCCGAACAAAAAAAAATGTCATACTTATGACACTTCTATGACGATAATTGTGACAAAACCCGGTATCATCATAGATGTGGTGGGCTCCTACTTCTATGGAAAAAAATTATGACAGAAAATGGGCTTTTCGTCCTGTGTGGGCCGGAGACGCAGCTGCATGACATTCTTTGGGCCGTCTATGATGGAAAAAATCAAGGTAGAAGCGAGGGCGAGGAAAATTTTGGGGTGTTCCCGGTTACGGTGGGTGGTCGGGGCCGAGCGATGCATGGAGGTTTGCACATTTCTCTCGTACACGCACGCGCGTGGGTCTGAGGCATTGGGCTCTAACTGAACCCGAGCGAGGCGTTCGCCTACTGAACCCGAGCGATTGCACTGCAGGCTACGCGTTACTGAACCCGAGCGATCGATCGATGGCTGTTAACTGAACCCGATCGAGCGATTCCTTCGCTACTGGTGCTAACTGAAGCCAATCGATGTTGCCTCTGGATGAACAGTGAGCACAGTTCCCGGTGGGTGTGGATGAACAGGACCCCGTGGTGTTGCCTCTGGATGAACAGGACCCCGATCGATCGAGCCGGTTGGGGCTGGATGAACAGGACCCCGTGGAGGGCTGGATGAACATGATGACCCTGTGGAGGACTGGATGAACAGTAGATGGTGGAGGGGTGGATGAACAGTAGCCCGTGGGGGGTGGTTGAACAGGAGCCCGTGGAGAGGGGTGGTCAAACAGTAGCCGGTGGAGTAGCGCACAGTGGAGGCTGGATGAACAGGAGCCCGTGGATAAACAGTCGCAGGTGGAGGCTGAAGGAGGTCGACAGTGGATGAACAGTAGCCCGTGGAGGCTGGAGGAGGTTGACGATGGAGATGAATAGTATCTCGTGGAGTCCCGTTTGCGGTACGCCACACCCCTCCCGATAAACAGGACCCCCATTTCGATCGTAGCGCTCCAACACAAGTCTGTTTCTTCCGTTTTGCGGTACGCCACACCCCTCCCGATCAACAGGACCCCGTTTCGACCGTAGGAGGTCCAACACAAGTCCATTTCCTCCATTGCGGTACGCTAGACCCCTCCCGATGAACAGGACCCCGTTTCAAACATGGTCGGTCGAACACAAGGTCGTTTCCTCCGTTCTGTGGTACGCCAGGACTTGTTTCCATCGGTTGTTCCGTCCAAGCCGGTTGGATCCCATGCGTTCCGTTGCCTCCCGATGAACATGACGCATTCTGTTGCCTCCCCATGAACACGACGATGACGCAGTTTCTCCGTTCTGACCCAGCCATGTACACGAGCCCTGGCCATACATATGCGCGAGTAGGCATTCGAGACCCCGCCCATATGTACGTACGTGGCCGTATTTACTTTCTTGCACCCTGGTCGTTGTACGTACGTGTATATACTACGTGCCGCCTCTACTACCACACGTCCACGCCTCTACATCGACCAGTATGTATGTACACATTCGCGACCAGAATGACAACGCTATGTATGCTTCGACTAGGTGGGTCCCGGCTGTCAGGCACTTCCTTGCATGCGAAGATGTAGCTGGTGGGTCCCAGCAGTCAGGGGGTGAATCGTTTTTTCGGACGCACTTCCTTGCGTGCGAAGATGTAGCTGGTGGGTCCCAGCAGTCAGTGGGCGAATCATTTTTTTGCCCGTAATATGGACACACCTCCTTGCGTGCGAAGATGTAGCCCCAGCAGTCAGGGGGGAAAGGTTTTTTCACGAAAGTGGCCCGTCCGGTGGGTCCCTTCTGTCAGGTGGAGGAATAATTATTTTCTGCGTAATAAGGAGGCACTTCCTTGTTACGGCCGTGGACCCAGCTGTCAGCCTCTCCACGTACAGTCCACATCCGATGGAAGTTGTTCCTTGACCACATTGACCACACCGCGCCGAGAGCACCAGGGAGGTGGATGATGGCGAGGCCTAGGAAGGGGACGACGCGGAGCCGGGGAAGACGCGGCAGTGGAAGCCCGCACGGAGAGGAGTACGAGGGTTCACTGGTTTGGCTACAGTGTGAGGCTTCTGATGACTCTCGTTTGTTGACCACATTGACCACACCGTGCTGAGCGCACCAAGGCCGATGGATGACGGAGAGGCCCCAGACTGGAACGACCCGAAGATGGGGAAGACACGGCAGTGGAATCGCAGATGGAGAGGAGTGGGAAACTTGTCTGGTTCGGGTGCGCGGCAGCACTGCCACCCACGGGAGACAGGAGAAAGAACAGAGGTTGAAGAAGAAGCGCGACTGTTGGATTAACAAACAACGGTCCAGCTGCTAGAATCATTTGTTGATTAAGTTGACAAAGCCCTGCGTACACGTATGCTTAGTAGGCCCACAAGTCAGCCACCAAATCTGTCGGGTCCCAGCTGTCATCGGGAGGAATAGTTTTTTTTCACATAACAAGGAGGCACTTCCTTCCATGCGAAGATATAGCCGGTGGGTCCCAGCTGTCAGGGGAAGAAAACAGCTTAATAAGGAGGAACTTTCCTTGCATGCTACCATGGACCTCGTGGGTCCCAGCCGTCAGGCTCTCACATACAGTCCTCTTCCAATGACTCCCGTTTGTTGACCATGCCGCGCCGCGCGCAGCGAGGCGGTGGACGACGGCGAGGCCCCAGACTGGAACGACCCAAAGATGGGGAAGACGCGGCAGTGGAGTCAAAGACGGAGAGGAGTAGGAAACTTGACTGGTTCAGGTGCGGGGTGGGCCTACACTCGGCAGAGAATAACAGGAGGTGCGGAGTGGAGGGATGGCCTGGTGTCGTGTGGGGACCCGGACTCATAAGTCGTGATCAGCGAATGCACGTCTACAGTGATCCTAGAGATCAATGCTCACTGAACACATAGAAGCTGAATAACAAGAGGCTTACATCCGTACATACCGTCTTACATAAATTATGACCATTATGGTCAAGTCTTGAGTATAACATTGCAGCGGAAAACTTCGTCAATAACTTGGACCCATGCCATCTGCCTTAACCCTACAGGCATTCTGACTGGGAAGCGTCCTAGCTCGCATGTTCATCACCAAGGTACTCTTCATTATATCCTGTTCTTTTGTGCCTAGCCAATAAAATAACTAGTGGCAAGCCAATGAGTACTTTGAATGTACTCGCAAGTAGCCCAAGAGTGATAACAAAAGAATTATGCAAAGCTCTACTGCTTAATTGGCATTTTTGCGGAAAGCTAGTTTTTCTAATGCAAGTATGATCAACATTTACCAAGGACATGAATGCGTCTGTAGAACGTATCAAGAGGTTACAGACATCAGCCTCGAGAAAGAGTTATGAACAACTCATGCTCAAGCTCATTGTGACTTCCTCATGAATCACATCAACAATATCACCAAACTGTGTTGTTTTTCAGAAACATATGGACATAGTCTAAGCAGCACCACCAAACCATCCTTGACCGTGGACACAGCTATTCGAATAGTTTGACACTCTGCAAAGGTTGCAAACTTTACCCACAAGATCTGGGGAACTTCCGTGTCATCCACGACCCGCGGTACCTCAAGTACCCGGGGTAAGCACCCGATCACTACCTTTCCCTAGTCGTGACTAACAAGGAGTCCACTCGATTGGTAGTAGCCCCCGTGCCCAACGTTGTCACAAAATAAATTCTTTTTGTGGAGCCATGCTCCCATATTCATCACATATCACAAGCACGGGGTGCCAACGGTGTGTCCGGGGCCCTGTAAAAATAGTCATGACCGCCCTACCTGGCACGACCCCATCCCGAGAGTGACCACAAATCACTCCCATCACTACTAATGTGGGCACCATGCTAGTATCAGCCTAGGTAATCAATAATGCCCTTTCCCATATAAGGGTAGAGTGGTTGCGCATGTAGGGTTGGGACGGTCAACAAATCTTAAATCTAATCCGTCTTTGTAAACAACACTTTCATCAAGCCTTGGTACACTACCTCTCCACCAAGTAGTGACCTAGTTCATCATCATCTCCCAGGGGCATTAGTGGCACCCACTGGGGCTATTTGCAAGTGTGTCAAACCACACTTGTTCCTTACCATGCATAACTCTGATCCATTTTGCTCAGCCAACAACTATAGCATATTTCTACATCCCACCAACACAACTCTAAACAAGGATAGAGTCATGAACAATGCAAGTATCAACGGGTATTCAAAGAAGGCAAACCTAGCAAGGTTGCCATTCAAGATATCATGCATTCAACAATCACAGAAAGGAATGCTACTATGATAAAAAGGGTTCATCATGGTCAAAGGGTTGCTTGCCTTGATTGGCTTGGTCTTCAAGGTCTCAAAATCCTTCTCGTTCTTCTTCTTCAGCAACTTCGTCAAATATGGGATCTAATCGTCGCAAGAAAACAACGTAAAAATAAGACAATAATAAAAACAGAAAAGTCAATGTGCTCAGAAAAATGTCAACTTATTTTTGTAAAATACTAGGAGAAAAACTAAGAAGGGGAAAATTCTTAGCTTTTGATTTGGAGTTGCAGAATAGGATGGATGGATTTTCAAACAGAGACTTTGTTGTTCAAATTTGAATCTAAATTTGAACAGTACAGATAAGTGTAATGGATGTGTATGAAAGTTACACCAATAAATAGGTGGGATTATTTTAAGATTTTAGGAGTTGAAATTATTGCATTTGGATATTTATTTTATCCTGTGGAATATTTGAAAGATTGACAGCGAAAGAAAAAGAAAAGGGACACTGTGTGACTGGGCCAGAACGGCCTTAGTGCAGCAGGCCCAGAGGAGAAAGAGGCCCAGGCGAGCCAGTGCGCACGCTCCAGGTTTTTATACCTGATGGGCGGGGCCCGGCCGCCAGTGGGAGAGAGAGGCGAGGATGACATGCGGGGCCCGCCTGTCATCTCTCACCTCGCGACTAGAAGGCCGGTGTGCTCACCGGCGGCGATGCAGGGCACGGCGAGTCGAGCTAAAGGCACAGTTGGACTCAGCGTGGAGTCACCATTCGAGTGGTGGTGGAGGATGTCGTCGGAGTTGCCTGGTTCACCGGAGACGAGGAGGCACTACGGAGGAGCATCTGGCGATGGTCGTTCCGGTCGACTCCAGCTGCAAACAAGGCGGGGGAGAGAGGGGAAATGGTCAGTGGGAGGAGGCGGTTTCAGATCGGGGCAGAGGAGGAGCGGGGAGGGCCTGTACCTCACAAACTCCGGTGAGCCAAAGCTGCAGAGCTCGAGCTCGATCTGGAGCTCGGGTGCTCCTGGAGACGAACTCGGGGTGAAGGGGGTGGATTGGTTAGTGCAGAGAGCGACAGGAAGCGATAGAGAGGCTCGGGGTCGCCTTATATGGACTGGCCGAGGTCCACCGTAGGCGCCGCCTATGGGCGCCCCCGGGATCGGCTTGGGTGGCCGTTAGAGAGGGAATGGAGGGCTCGGGGCATTCGTGGGAGTGGTCTAGGGTGCCAGGGAGAGAGAGGAGGAGTGGGACGAGCTGTGGGCGGGCCACGGGAGCGGCGCGAGCATTTGCCGAGCAGGGCGGCGCTCTGGCACGAGCTGCGGGAGAGAGAGGAGGGCGCGGGAGCAAGTGGGCAGCCTTCTGGCGTGGAGCGGGCGTCGAGGGGCATGGACTAGCGTGTGTGGGAGACTCGAGGTGGTCGGGAACGCGGCGTCAACGGTCGGGTGCCTTGCTAGGTGCTCCAAAGCGCGACTTTGGCCGGCATCCGCGGCTTTTCCGCGCGCACTCGCGCGTCCACTTGTGTCTAGTGGCTGCAGGTCGGAGTAAACAATGTTGCAAGGGCATTGGATGCCCTAGGGAGCCACTGGAGGAGAGGTGGGGTTTAGAGAGAGAGGGAAAGCTATTGTCCAGGGAAGAAACAATGGGTGTCTGCCCCCTTAATCATTGCTCCTTGGGCAGCAAAGCATGCAGGAGTTAAAGGACGACCAGATGAGGCTGTGGGAGAAAGTTTAGCTCACGAAGATTAGTGGAAATGGCCAAAACATGCATTTTAAATTTCTGCCAGAAGGTGTTTGATGTTGATTTGGGCAAGCAAAAGGAGTCCAATTGCCATGGGAATTGACAGGATCAAATGGCATATAGAATTGAGGTTATTCACCCATTTTGAGTCTATTTGAAGAAAGTTTCCAATGTAACTTTTGTAAACCCTAGAAATCAACAGAAATGGATTTTCCAGGATTTAGTCATGCAACTCTTTTCCCCTTGATGCACCAATTGGTTTTGTCGGATTTCGGGTTCCGGCAGACCCTCAAGGTTCGAACTCTGGGGTGCGCGCGGAGATCACACCTCCTACCTACTCACGTCTCATCGCCTCACAAGGATCTAAACTACACAAAGAACAACACAAGGGACACGAGGTTTATACTAGTTCGGGCCACCATTGTGGTGTAATACCCTACTCTAGTTTGTGGTGTGGTGGATTGCCTCGGGGGCTGATGATGAACAATACAAGGGAAGAACGGCCTCGCGAGGGGAGGAGTTCTTGTGGAGGTGATGCCTCTTGGGAAGGATTGAATCCGGATCCCCTTCTTCTGTGGTGGCTAGCCCTATTTATAGAGCGAGGCCTTGGTCCTCTTCCCAAATATTGAGTGGGAAGGGCGCCAACAATTGGTCATTTTGAAGGGGAACATCTAGTACACTTATCCTGGCTAAAGTCAGTCCTCGCCTGCCAAAGACTCTGATGGTGACGCCAGCTTGGGCTCCACGATGACCTCTGTCCTGCCGTTCTGCTGGTCTTGGTCTCGTTGCACCGAAGTGGTTGCCTTTGCTTGATACTCTCGCCTGCGCTTGCCCCCTTTGCACCAAAGAGGAAACAAGGACTCTGCGCAGGCCGGCGCCCGCGAGGTGCCCGCCTGGCTTCAGTCGTCATGGCTTGCATCACGGGCACTTGTGAGGTACCCTGCCTTGATCTCTCCACCTCCTCGTGAGCCAGCCTAACGAGGTTGTGCCTCAGGAAGCTTCCTGCTGTCCGCCCCGCAAGGCTTGGCCCCTCGCGAGGGTCTTGAGCTTCTGTTGACGAAGATGGGTCGTATTGGGCCACTCCTTGAGCCACGGCGTAGGCCGCAGGCAGGCAAGTCTAGGTACGCCTGTTCCCAGAACGCCGACAGTAGCCCCCGGGCCCAAGGCGCACCTGGACTTGGCTTAGCAAAGAAGCGAAGGGGCAAGTGCAAAGCGCCGCGGGCCCCAACAGCCTGTGGCCTTGGGCGCCGCATGGCGGTTGATTGGACGTGGGCATCCCCGCTTCTCCATGACGCCTCGGCAACTGCACGAATTGACAAGTCCCTGCATGCAAAACGGGTCATGATTACCTGTGATCGTGGAGGTCGGCGGTTGGCATCCCTCGACTATATGTACGAAACGGCGCAAGCCCTTCCAGTCCATCCCTTCCTGCTACTCCCCTTCTTCTTCCTGGCCGATCGTCATCCCCATGGCCCCGCCGAAGAGGTTCTGGTCCATGGAGAGAGGAAAGGCTCGCCAGGAAGGGCCTGGCTCTCCTCTGGCCAAGCGTGGCCCGGGCCACCCTCGCGAGCACCCTACGGCCCCCGCTGCGGCTTCCCGTGGCCGTGGAAGCAGTCCTCTGCGTGGCGGAGGGCGCTTGGCTGACGGCAAGAGGTATGCTGGGGCTGCGCGACCCCCCAGGCCGCGCTCCCGCTCGGCGGAGGTGCTGCCAGAGTTCGTCGTGTGGTCGGCGGACCCGACCGGCACCTGGCTCCAGCTCCCCCACTTCTTTGTAGGTGAACTTCCGGCTGGTGCCTCGGGCGGCCTTTGGCTTCAGGCAGATGGTTGCTACAGCAGGGCCTCCTGGGCTACTCTGGAGGTCTCCACCACCGGGGAGGCGGCCTTGACCCGCGGCTAGCAAACGTTTGCCCGCGCGCGCAGCCTGAGCCGACGGTGCACTCTACACTTTAAGTTCGACAACGATGCCACCCTCTATGTGAGGGTGTTAGGGGAAGACGGCCGCCGCGCCGGATGCTGCCCTGAAGACGATGACCGCGGCCGTGCGCCCAGCCCCGGCGTTGGCCGGGATGAAGGTGGTGGGAGGCGCGCGGGCAGCGGCGCCCGAGGCCCGCCTAGCTTTGGTGACTCCACATCGGACGACAGCTCCTCCAGCGGTGGTCGCGACCTCCCCCCTCGCCGGCGCACTCTCCTGGGAGAGGGCAGCGGGTCGGCCCGACATCGTGCCTCGGTGAAGCAGGAGACGGAATCCAGCGGAGCTCCGGAGGCAGTACGAGCCCTTGCCGAGAGTTGGTGGCGGGCAAGTCGTGCCCGTTTTGCTTTTCTTTCTTTCCTGCGCAAAAAAGAAGGTAGTCTGGTGCCCCACGGGGGCGTGTTGAACTGTTGTTGTTTAATTGGCGCTGTTTCTACTGTTTCTACGCTATGTTTTTGTTCCGTGTGTTTATGCGTGGAAATTACTTAGGTTGGGGGGAAGCTCGTTGCGGTCCTCGCCTCCCGAGGCTAGGGCCTCGTCGTGCGCCTTGTGTCCTACAGGGGTTAGTCAGTAGGGATAGTCTCCAGCCTTGGTAGCGGGGACGACCAACCCAAGTCCCGTGATCATGTCGCGATGCCCGTGGGGCACGGACTGGGAGGGGTGCTCCCGCAGCGGGCTCGGATAGGGAAGCTCCAAATCACCGGGGAAGAAAACACTCGCAAGGGTGCCCATGTTCCTCCCTCGTGAGACTTTGCGCGAGAGAAAATGAAGCAAACAAGTGAAATGGATGAAGGGTCGCGAGCTCGAAACGGTAATAGCTTCAGTAAAACTTCAAATAGAAAAAGACAAGCCAACCGCGGAAAGCAAATGAAAGAAGTCGCGTCCGTCACCTAATCTAGTCTTCGACGTCTTCTCACCAGCGCGGAGCTAAGTGCTGCCACTGGGCGTGGGCGGGAGCCCCCGAGGCCCAAGGGCGGCACTCCGGAGACTCCGGGGCATGTACAACCCCACTCATTATTACGTGAGAGTGTCACGGGCGGCGAGCTTCATAGGTGTTTGCCTTCTTCAGAGGCACTGGGCCTTTTCCCAAACACAGCAACTTCACAGGCATTCGCCTTCTTCACAGGCACCGGGCCTTTTCCAAAACGCGGCAACTTCACAGGCATTCGCCTTCTTCACAGGCACCGGGCCTTTTCCAAAATGCGGCAACTTCACATGCATTCACCTTCTTCACAGGCATCGGGCCTTTTCCAAAATGCAGCAACTTCACAGGCATTCGCCTTCTTCACAGGCACCGGGCCTTTTTCAGGGGTAAAATCTTCAGAGGTGTTGAATGTTCCACGCGTTCTGGACAGGCACCCCCTCCTGGGTCTCCAAGCACGCGGAGCCGGGCCTGGAAACATGAACAACCTTGAACGGGCCCTCCCACATGGGAGAGAGCTTATGCAGCCCCTCCCTGGAGAGAACCCGTCTGAGCACGAGGTCCCCTACCTCAAGAGTCCTGGGACGGATGTTGGGCAGTGGTATCGCCGCAGTGCTTGTTGGTACCTTGCTGCCCGTAGCGCGGCTTCTCGGTGACGCTCCTCCCCCAGCACGAGATCCATCCCCCGCATGGCATCCTGCTGCGCCTCATCGAACGCCAGGACCCATGCGGAACGACGCCTGACCTCGTGATGGAGAACGGCTTCAGCTCCATAAACCAGAAAGAATGGGGTCTCGCCAGTCGGCTTGGTTGCGGTCATGCGGATAGACCACAGCACGGGCTGGAGCTCGTCGTACCAGCCCCTGCCGCAGGCTTCTAGCTTCTTCTTGAAGGTTCTGGTTTTGAGGCCCCTCAGGAGCTCCGCGTTGGCTCATTCAGCCTGGCCGTTGCTCCGGGGGTGCGCCACCGAGGCGTAGCATATCTGTGCTCCCAGGTTAGCACAGTGTGTTTTGAAGAGATTGCTGGTGAACTGCGAACCGTTGTCGGTGATAATGCGGTTAGGCACCCCAGATCGGCTCACGAGGCCCTTGATGAACTTGACTACTGAGCTTGCGGGTATGGTGCGAACGGCTTCTACTTCGCCATACTTGGTGAACTTGTCCACGACGACGTAGAGGTGTGGTAGCCCCCTGGCGCCCGAGGGAACGGGCCCAAAATGTCTAGCCCCCAAACTGCGAATGGCCATGAGAGGGGTATGGTCTGCAGTCCCCCCGCCGGCTGGTGGATCTGCTTGGCGTGGAACTGGCAGGCCTCACAAGCCTTCACCAGCTCAACAGCGTCATTGAGCACTGTGGGCCAGTAGAACCCGCTGCGAAATGCCTTGCCAACGAGGGTGCGCGAGGATGAGTGGTGCCCACAGTCTCCGCCGTGTATGTCTGCCAGCAGCTCCTTCCCTTGCTCTCTGGGAATGCAATGCAGGGACACGTCGTTCGGCCGCCTTCGGTAGAGCTCCCCATCCTTGACGCTGTAGGTCGTGGCCTGCCGTGCCACGCGCTCCGCGTCCTCCTCCTTCTCCGGCAGAGTCCCTTGCGTCAAGTAGACCTTGAATTCTGCCATCCAGCATTCTTCCCGAGGCTCCAATGCCAGAAGCAGGCGTGCCTCGAGGCCGGGCCGCAGGCCGGGGCTCCCGAGGCAGGTGGATGAGGGAGTTCCTCCCTAGGTTGCACCGTGCTTGACAACGTCGGTGTCGCCGAGGGTTTGAAGAGCCGCTCCTCGAAGACGCCCGACTCCTGAGGTAGCCGCCTGGATGCTCTCTTGGCGATGTCGTCAGCCTCCTGATTGGTACCGCGAGGCACATGCTGCAACTCTAGCCCCCAAAATTGTTTCTCCATCTTGCGGACCTCAGCGAGGTACGCTTCCATATGCTCATCCTTTGGCTCGTACACTTTGTTGGAGAAGTTGATGACGAGTTGCGAGTCACCTTTGATGGTGATTCGCTTTACTCCCAAGGCGATGGCTGCCCTCAAGCCTGCTATCAGGCCCTCATATTCTGCTATGTTGTTGGAGACCTTCTCCCCATGCTGGAAACAGAGCTGCACGGCATAGTAAAGCTTGTCTTGAGTGGGGGATATGAGCATTGTGCCAGCCCCTGCGCCCTGCCGCGCGAATGCTCCGTCGAAGTACATCACCCAACCATCCGGCGCTTCACTCCCCGGGGAGAGTGACCGGTCCTAGCCCAGTTTGAGCCATGGCGCCTCTGTCCATTCCGCCATGAAATCCGCGAGCGCAGCCCCCTTAATGACCTTGGTAGTGCTGAATTCTAGCTGGAATGCTTGCAATTCGATGTTCCATTCGGCAACCCTCCCTGCTGAATTGGGGCTCCTAAGCACCCTTTCCAGGGGATAGGCTGAGACGACCTTGATGGGATGGCCCTGAAAGTAGTGCCGCAGCTTGTGCGAGGCTACCAACAGTGCAAGGAGTAGCTTCTGAGGCATTGGGTACCGCGCCCTTGCGTCCCGCAGCACCGTACTGATGAAGTACACCGGATGCTCGACGAGATTGAGGGTGTCGGCGCGGCCCGCGTCCTCCGGAGGCCGGGGCGCCTCCTGGGGCGGCGCGGCTCTCAGGCCTTGGTCGCCTGAAGGAGCCTCCTCTGCTCCTGGTGCGCTCTCTTGGCGGGGCTGATCTTTCTCTGGTGCGATCATGGCCTCTGCGAGGCCTTCCATGCCCTACTCTGCCTCGGCTGGGGGTGCGACGGCGGCCGAGGCCTGACGCTCCTTCCGGACTGCTACCAGAGCTGCGCTGGTGGAATAAGGGTGGCTGCAAGGTAGAGCACCAGGGGCTCCTGAGGGCGAGGGGCCACCATCACCGGGGGGCTGGCTAGGTACCTCTTGAGGTCTTGGAATGCTTTGTCAGCCTCTTCAGTCCATTCGAAGGGGCCTTTCCTCTTCATCAGCTTGAAGAAAGGCAGCAACCACTCTCCCAGCTTAGAGATGAAACGCCCTAATGCGGTTACACGCCTGGTGAGCTTTTGCATTTCCCTGAGGGTCTTTGGCGGACTCATGTCCTCGACTACCTTGACCTTCTCTGGGTTAGCCTCAATGCCTTTGTGCGATACGAGGAAGCCTAGGAGCTTGCCCGAGGGGACTCCAAATACACACTTCTCTGGGTTGAGTTGTAGGTCCACTTCGCTGAGGCTCGCGAAGGTTTCCTCCACGTCCTGTATCAGGGTCTTCGCCTCCCGAGACTTCACCACAATGTCATCCACGTAAGCTTCGGCGTTCCTCCCGAGCTGTCACCCCAGAGCGATGTGCATCAACCGCTGGAAGGTTGCGCCTGCATTGTGCAACCCGAACGGCATGCAGGTGTAGCAGTATACTCCACATGGGGTTAGGACGGCCATCTTCTCCACGTCCTCCACCGCCATTTTGATCTGATGATAGCCCGAGAAGGCATCCAGGAAGCATAGTAGGTCACACTCGGCGGTGGAGTCAACGATCTGATCGATGCGAGGAAGTGGGAATGGATCCTGTGGGCAAGCTTTGTTGAGGTTGGTGAAGTCGACACACATGCGTTCCTTTCCCCCCTTCTTTGGCACAACGACAGGGTTAGCCAGCCAATCTGGGTAGCGAACCTCGCGGATGACCCCTGCTACTTCTAACTTGCGAGTTTCTTGGACGATGAAGGCCTGCTTCTCCGTGGACTGCCGCCGTGCCTTCTGCTTCAGAGGGCGCATGTTGGGACACATGTTGAGGTGATGCTGAATTACATCCCTCGGGACTCCCGCTAGCTGATTAGGTTCCCATGCAAACACCTTCCTGTTCGCGCGCAGGAAACTGACCAGGGCCTTCTCTTGCTTAGGCTCGAGGTTGGTGCCAATCGTGAAGGTAGCCCCGGTGGGCTCACACTCGTCGACCGGTACCTGCTTGGTCTCCGCCTTGTCTTGGCTGAACAGCTGCTTCTTCTTGGCCGGCACAGCCCTTTTGGGCTCGGGGACGGCTGAGCCGGTGGGCTGCACCACCGCTGCAGCCTTGAAGGCAAGCTTGAGCGCTTGCAACGCATCCCCGGTGTCTCCGGACACGGTGAGGACGCCGCTACTCCCGGGCATCTTCATGAGGTTGTACGCTGGGTGAGTTGCGGCTATGAATCGGGCTAGTGCCGGGTAGCCGAGGATGGCGTTGTATGGGAGGCCGATGGGGGCAATGTCGAAGTCGATTAACTCCGTGCGGAAGTTGTCGTAGGTGCCGAAGGTCACCGGGAGGCGGATCTGTCTCAGGGAGCCGGTGGTACCGCCTCCGACACCCAAGAAGGGCCTGCTAGGCTGAAGCCGCTCTGGCGGTACATGGAGGAGGCTGAAGGCTTCCACCGAGAGCATGCTGAGGCTAGCAACGCCGTCGATGAGGGTCCTGGTGACGGCCACCTGGCAGATGGTGGGGGTGCACAGCATTGGGAGCGCGCCCGAGCAGGCTGAGTTGGAGGGGTGATCATCCGAGCTGAAGGCCAGATCGGCCTTAGGCGTCGCCCAACCCGGAGGAACCCCATGCTGCACGGAAGTGGCTCCTATCTGGCGGACGAATGGCTTGATGTGCCGGCCTGAAGGTGGCACCTGCGAGCCACCTAGGAGAGCTGCAACGACCGGGGGCGCCGGTGCAGTGTACTGGGCGAGGAAGAGGCCGCGCAGCTCCCCCCAGGAGGCCACGGAAGCCGTTGGCAGGTGGAGCAGCCACATACGCGGGACGCCGGTAAGGGCCATGGGAAACCAGTTAGCCATGACCCTGTTGTCGCCCCCGGCCTTGAGAACGTCCTCCTCGTACGCCAGCAGGAAAGCCAGCAGATCGGCCGTGCCGTTGTAGCGTGGTGGCATCTCCGACTTGAACTTGTTCGGCCACTGCACCTGCCGCAAGGCGGGGGCCAAGGCTCGGAGCCCCCTGGCCCCCGTGCTGGCGCTGGCAACCGGAGCGGTCGGCGCATTGCCCATCATGAGGGCGAAGCGCGGTGTTGGCGGAGAGCGGGTCGGTGGAAGGGAAAGCTCCGGCGCACCCCTACCGGCGCACCAAATGTTGGATTTCGGGTTCCGGCAGACCCTCAAGGTTTGAACTCTGGGGTGCGCGTGGAGATCACACCTCCTACCTACTCACGTCTTGTCACCTCGCAAGGATCTAAACTACACGAAGAACAACACAAGGGACACGAGGTTTATACTAGTTCGGGCCACCATTATGGTGTAATACCCTACTCTAGTTTGTGGTGTGGTGGATTGCCTCAGGGGCTGATGATGAACAATACAATGGAAGAACTGCCTCACGCGGGGAGGAGTTCTTGTGGAGGTGATGCCTCTTGGGAAGGATTGAATCTGGATCCCCTTCTTCTGTGGTGGCTAGCCCTATTTATAGAGCGAGGCCTTGGTCCTCTTCCCAAATATTGAGCGGGAAGGGCGCCAAAAATTGGCCATTTTCAAGGGGAACATCTAGTACACTTATCCTGGCTAAAGTCGGTCCTCGCCTGCCAAAGACTCTGATGGTGACGCCGGCTTGGGCTCCACGATGACCTCCATCCCGCCGTTCTGCTGGTCTTGGTCTCGTTGCACCAAAGTGGTTGCCTTTGCTTGATACTCTCGCCTGCGCTTGCCCCCTTTGCACCAAAGAGGAAACAAGGACTCTACGCAGGTCGGCGCCGGCCTGGCACCCGCCTGGCTTCGGTCGTCATGGCTTGCGTCACGGGAACCTCGTGAGGTACCCTGCCTTGATCTCTCTGCCTCCTCGCGAGCCAGCCTAACGAGGCTGTGCCTGAGGAAGCTTCCTGCTGTCCGCCCCGCGAGGCTTGGCCCCTCGCGAGGGTCTTGAGCTTGTGTTGACGAAGATGGGTCGTACTGGGCCACTCCTTGAGCCACGCCGCAGGCCGCAGGCAGGCAAGTCCGGGTACCCCTGTTCCTAGAACACCGACAAGTTTAGTATCATCATTTTAGGATTTGAACATGTCCACAAAAATTGGGATCAAAAGGAGACACTTGGCAATGTAGAGTTGCTCAAATTTGGTTCTGGAAAGGAAGGGTTTTGGGGCACTTTGATCAAGATAAAATTCTCTCCAACTTGTGCCATTTGGTCTAGATGAGTCATTAGACCATTTGAGCATGTTCACAAAGTTTGAGAACATTTGGACATGTTTGGCAATGTAAAGTTGCTCAAACTTCAAAATGGACAGAAATGGTTTTGAGGGGATTTCATGGGGTTATACTATTCTCCATGACATGATACTTGTCAAGATCATGAAATATGTCATTTGTGACATGCTAGCATTTTCTTGGAACTTTTAGAGATTATTTCCTTTGTAAAGATTTCAAAAACTTGAAATATCCAGAAAGGCTTTTTGAGGGATTTGACCAATATTTTGTACATGACCATGTGTTGAAACTCTTATATATGGACAATATATGTCCACTGAGTTTCCCTAGTTTTTCCCAAATATTTTTAAAGCATTAAAACAATTTTATCTATTAAAGACCATTTCTGGCCTAAGGAAAAAGCCTTTAAATAAAATAGGAAAATAACTTTTAAAATTATATTTTTGTGGTTTTTGGTAGTCCTATATCTAATAGGAGTCAAACATACTCTTTTAAAGATTTTTCATACCCCAAATAAAGTAATTGAAGTGCAAACCTCAATTCAGGGGTTTTTGGAAAACTAAATTTAGAAAATACTTTTTGGCCAAATTATTTTTGTAAGAAAATTCTATAATGTACTATACACATGGCATGATCATTGGTTCAAGAGTTTGGAGCAAGGAGATGAAGTATAGGAGTTGGAGGATTTATTGGATTTTTAGAGCACTTGCAACCAACACACAAAAATCAAAGCAATCAAGGACAAAACACTCAAAAGTTTTTGTTAAACCACATTTTATCATGATTTACCACCTTAAGTGTTGTGCCATGAAAATCAGGGTGTGGCAGACCTACCCCCCTTACAAGAATCTCGTCCCTGAGATTCCCAAACTAGGCGCGGATAGGAATACGGAAACTTTGATGTGGGGTGGTCTTCACGTCCTCATACTGTTTCTGCTTCCGAGTGATGCTCCATTGAACCTTGAAGTACTTGATGGTGTTGTGGCTTCGTGTATAACATTCTTCTTGATCCAGGTTGCAAATGGGTTCTCTCGGGTAGGTCATATTGGGCTGAAGGTCGATGGCTCATTGATCGACGTTCTTGCATAGATCGGGCTAGTTAGGAAGTTGGAAACACTTTCGGAGTTGTGGTATGTGAAACAAATGTTTTGCACATTGGATAATTTAGGTGGTGCTCCAGCTGGTAGCTGTCTACCCTTCATCTTGCAGTGATCTCGGAGGGGCAATAAATCTTGGTGTGAGCTTCCCTTTGACATGGAAATGCTCAGTTCCTTTGAGAGGAGTGGTTTGCAGATATGCACGGTCTTTGACGAGGGAGTTCACTTCTTGCCGATGGTGGTTGGTGTAGTTCTTCCTCCTTGACATGGCGGTCTTCAGATGTCCCCTAACCAGTTGAACGGTTCTTCTTCCTTCTTCAGGTAGGCAAGTAGGTCACCAAATAAACAAGACAACCAACCTGTCCAAGTACTCCATGAAGGCTTGTTCATGGGGTACATAAAGTAGGTTGGGGTATTGGTGGTGGTCACGGTTGAGTATGGGTCAAGGTGTTCTGGACCTAGAGCCAAAGCCCATCATCGTGATCCTACCATGTTGTGGCTTGGTAGGGCTTAAGGGTTTCAAGGATTCTGATGTGTGGGTGAATGTTTATCATATTATCCTTAAGCACAATTCTTGAGATGCCATTTGTTCTATCTAGTCTTCCAAACAAATCACATCATATTACCGAAAGAGACATCCCGTATAGGTCAACTCCACTCATCACTCATGCTATTCATATCCTCATGGCTCCCCGAGGGGAGGTCTAACAAAATCATACATGTCTACTATCCCTAAACTCATGTGTGTGGCTATCCTCATGCAAAAATCCATGGGTAGAACATACAACCGCCAAACTTGAATTAAACATGACAATCCAAGTGTTCAGCCTATTCTTCCAAGGTCCAAGATAGCATTTCTATCCTAAGGAAACACGTCGTATGCCACTCCAAGATCTTGTTTCCTTCCTATGAATCAACTCCAACCGCCCATTAACTTGCATCATTCACTACATAATCCATTAATTCTACAAATTCAATGTCTATGGTGCTCCACATGATCTACTAATGTCCTATAATCCCCTAGTGCTTGAAAGGGCTACCCTTACTATAGTTAATCACCAATTCCCATTATCATGATCTGGTAAACTCCAACCTCAAGCTCCTATAGATCCCTAAATCAACTCTGACAGTTAATCAAATCTCCTAGTTTATGGTCCATCAAGAAACATGGCATCATGACCGAGATCATCAACCTGAATCTAATTTACTCCGAACCATGTAGACATACTCAACATCTATACTCCACTAGGATAACCTATTTAAATCCAAATTTACTCCGGGGTGATGAAATCTATGCTACTCTATACACATGATCCCACCAAGTTCATCTACCAACATGAAAGCCTCATAACCCCCCAAAGTGTCTCAGATAATTCCTCAAGGTTACTAGTATAGCACCATCAAGTCATTTGTCCTCTATTCATATATCCTCAAATCGGTCTCCCCTATGGCATCTCAGTTCTTGTGCTATATTAGGATGACAATGTGCTTGCTCACTACGTCCACTAGTTCCATAGTGAACCCAGTGTTGTGGAAGGTTACGGCGGCTTGACTAGTTCTCTTGCAATCATGTGGGTTAAGCACATGATTAAGGATTCAAGCTGCGGTATCTTGTGATGTCTTGAAGGGTCTCGGGATGGGTTTCCAGTCTTGCGGGGTAAACATAACTCTACAGGGTTGCACTTGGTTGAGGAGGCTGTAGCAAACAACCTTCAGTGCTGGTTGGTTGTCTAAGTAGACTCCTTGGTGTATCTTGTCTTGCCGATCTTCAACTGAGGAGGGAGAGATGAGAGGGAAAAGTAGCATAGAGGAGGGGAAGGCCTAACGGGGGTTCTATAGTGTAAGTGCAAACAAACAGGTGCAAAAAGCGCCAAACAAAAATAAACAAGATAAGGAAGGTGATATAGTCGTGTACTTGTTGCCTAAGGCAGAAGGGCGACTTATATCAAAACACAAACAAATAAAAACAAACAACACACAATCATGGTTCTATTCGAACCATCACACGGACTCGACTGTGCATAGTGGGTACACAACTCATCCTACCCTAGGGGTTCTCGGATTCAGTAGTCATGCTTTGCTTCGTGCCTCGTGCAGTCTTCTGGGTTTTCCTCAGGTGTCGCTATGTCTCCTGTAGGTGTTCGATGAAACGATCCAGGTTGAGCCTGAAGAGTCTTCAACAATGTCTTGCCTGTTGAAGTGATGGGGCGAAGGTGGCTCCTCGTAGCTGGCATTGACTTGGTCTTCTCTTGTCTTCTTAATCATGACGATCCCTTTTGCCTTCTAAGGTGTCGAGGGTACGAGGTAGGCAATCCTTTATGTAATGACACTAACAAGGCATAGTCGAGGTCCAATCTGCCGTACACACTGTTGCCAGTATCATCACCGAGAGCGAGTGATGCCGAGAACCATTTTTCCTGCTCACTATAGTGAGGCATACCAAATGGCGAGGTTCTCATCCACCGGTGGTTGCCGATAAAACAACGGTAAGGACATGGTTGCTCTATTAGCAACGTATATCATGATCTTGCATATCTTACACCTTGATCGTCGTAGGACAAGATTGCATCATCCTGGGGCAATGTCAAGGATGTCACCATCTTCTGAGCCTTGGTTTCCTCAAATTCTTGGGAAGGTGTCTTCTGTCTTCTCGTGGTGTCGCCAAACTTGTGTTTAGAAGATGTGGGTGAATGTTTGGCAAGGTGTGTTTTTTCTAGATTATCCACGAGGATTACAAGGAATCCCATGGTCAGGGGCATAAGGATTCTAGCGACCATTTAAAATTTTTGAAGGGGAAGAGATCAATAAGGAGAGTATATCGAAAAAATTAAGAAGGGGGAAGAGAAGTATAGATAGTTTTCGAAAATTAGTAATAGTTTTGAAAATAGTTTTACCCTAACTAACGACCATGCTAACTAAGGCTTCCTACAGTCAGGATGGCTCTGATACCAGCTCTATGGGGACCCCGACTCATAAGTCATGATCACCGAATGCACGTGTACAATGATCCCCGAGATCAATGCTCACTGAACACACAGAAGTTGAATAACAAGAGTCTTACATCCATACATACCGTCTTACATAAATTATGACCATTATGGTCAAGTCTTGAGTATAACATTGCAGCGGAAATCTTCGTCAATAACTTGGACCCATGCCATCTGCCTTAACCCTACAGGCATTCTGACTGGGAGGCTTCCTAGCTCGCATGTTCATCACAAAGGTACTCTTCATTATATCCTGTTCTTTCGTGCCTGGCCAATAAAATAACCAGTGGCAAGCCAATGAGTACTTTGAATGTACTCGCAAGCAACCCAGGAGTGATAACAAAAGAATAATGCAAAGCTCTACTGCTTAGTTGGCATTTTTGCGGAAAGCTAGTTTTTCTCATGCAAGTATGATCAACATTTACCAAGGATATGAATGCGTCTGCAGAAAGTATCAGGAGGTTACAGACATCAGCCTCGAGAAAGAGTTATGAACAACTCATGCTCAAGATCATCGTAACATCCCCATGAATCACATCAACAATATCACCAAACCGTGTTGTTTTTCAGAAACATATGGACATAGTCTAAGCAGCAGCACCCAACCGTCCTTGACCATGGACACAGCTATTCGAATAGTTTGACACTCTGTAGAGGTTGCACACTTTACCCACAAGATCCGGGGAACTTCCGTGTCATCCACGACCCGCGGTACCTCAAGTACCCGGGGTAAGCACCCGATCACTACCTTTCCCTAGTCGTGACTAACAAGGAGTCCACTTGATTGGTAGTAGCCCCCGTGCCCAACGTTGTCACAAAATAAATTCTTTTTGTGGAGCCATGCTCCCATATTCATCACATATCACAAGCACGGGGTACCAATGGTGTGTCCGGTGCCCTGTAAAAACAGTCATGGCCGCCCTACTTGGCACGACCCCGTCCCGAGAGTGACCACAAATCACTCCCTTCACTAATAATGTGGGCACCATGCTAGTATCGTCCTAGGTAATCAATAATGCCCTTTCCCATATAAGGGTAGAGTGGTTGCGCATGTAGGGTTGGGACGGTCAACAAATCTTAAATCTAATCCGTCTCTGTAAACAACACTTTCATCAAGCCTCGGTACACTACCTCTCCGCCAAGTAGTGACCTAGTTCATCATCATCTCCCAGTGGCATTAGCGGCACCCACTGGGGCTATTTGCAAGTATGTCAAACCACACTTGTTCCTTACCATGCATAACTCTGACCCATTTTGCTCAGCCAACAACTATAGAATATTTCTACAACCCACCAACACAACTCTAAACAAGGATAGAGTCATGAACAGTGCAAGTATCGACAGGTATTCAACAAAGGCAAACCTAGCAAGGTTGCCATTCAAGATATCATGCATTCCACAATCACGGAAAGGAATGCTACTATGATAAAAAGGGTTCATCATGGTCAAAGGGTGCTTGCCTATATTGGCTTGGTCTTCAAGGTCTCCAAATCCTTCTCCTTCTTATTCTTCAGCAACTTCGTCAAATACGGGATCTAATCGTCGCAAGAAAACAACGGAAAAATAAGACAATAATAAAAACAGAAAAATCAAAGTGCTTAGAAAAAAGTCAACTTATTTTTGTAAAATACCAGGAGAAAAACTAAGAAGGGGAAAATTATTAGCTTTTGATTTGGAGTTGCAGAATAGGATGGATGGATTTTCAAACAGAGATTTTTGTTCAAATTTGAATCTAAATTTGAACAGTACAGAAAAGTATAATGGATGTGTATAAAAGTTACACCAATAAATAGGTGGGATTATTTTAAGATTTTAGGAGTTGAAATTGTTGTATTTGGATATTTATTTTATCCTGTGAAATATTTGAAAGATTGGCAGAAAAAGAAAAGGAAAAGGGACACTGTGCGACTGAGCCAGAACGGCCTTAGTGCAGTAGGCCCAAAGGGGAAAGAGGCCCAGGCGAGCCAGCGCGCGTGCGCGCCAGGTTTTTAAACCTGACGGGCGGAGCCCGGTCGCCAGTGGGAGAGAGAGGGGGCGAGAGAGAGGCGGGGATGACAGGCGGGGGCCGCCTGTCATCTCTGACCTCGCGACCAGAGGGCTGGCATGCTCACCGATGGCGATGCAGGGCACGACAGGTCGAGCTAACAGCACGGTTGGACTCAGCGTGGAGTCGACGTTCGGGTGGTGGTGGAGGACATCGCCGGAGTTGCCTGGTTCACCGGCGATGAGGAGGCATGGCGGAGGAGCATCGGGCAGTGGTCATTTCGGTCGACTCCGGCTGCAAACGATGTGGGGGAGAGAGGGTAAATGGTCAGTGGGAGGAGGCGGTTTTAGATCGGGGCAGAGGAGGAGCGGGGAGGGCATGTACCTCCGAACTCCGGCGAGCCGAAGCGGCGGAGCTCGAGCTTGATCTCGAGCTCGGGTGCTCCTGGAGATGAACTGGGGTGCAGGGGTGGATTGGTTGGTGTAGAGAGCGACAGTAAGCGATAGAGAGGCTCGGGGTCGCCTTATATGGACTGGCCGAGGTCCACCGTAGGCGCGGCCTACGGGCGCCCGCGAGATCGGCTCGGGTGGCTGTTAGAGAGGGAATGGAGGGCTCGGGGGTGTTCGTGCGAGTGGTCTAGGGTGCCAGGGAGAGAGAGGAGGAGCGGGACGAGCTGCGAGTGGGCCACAGGAGCGGCACGAGCATTGGCCGAGTGGGACGGCGCTCTGGCGCGAGCTGCAGGAGAGAGAGGAGGGCGCGAGAGCAAGTGGGCGGTCTTCTGGCATGGAGCGGACATCAAGGGGCATCGACTGGCCCGCAGGGGAGGCTCGAGGTGGTCGGGGGATGCGGCGTCAACGGTCGGGTGCCCTGCCAGGCGCTCCAGAGCGCGACTTTCACCGACATCTGTGGCTTTTCCGTGCGCACTCGCACGTCCACTTGTGTTTAGTGGCTGCAAGCGGGAGTAAACGTTGTTGCAAGGGCATTGGATGCCCTGGGGAGCCACTGGAGGAGAGGTGGGGTTGAGAGAGAGAGAAAATTGATGTCCAGGGAAGAAAAAATGGGTCTCTGCCCCCTTAATCATTGCTCCTTGGGCAGCAAAGCATGCAGGAGTTAGGGGAGGACCATATGAGGCTGTTGGAGAAAGTTTAGCTCATGGAGATTAGTGGAAATGGCCAAAACATGCATTTTTAATTTCTGCCAGAAGGTGTTTGATGTTGATTTGGGCAAGCAAGAGTCCAATTGCCATGGGAATTAACAAGATCAAATGGCATATAGAATTGAGGTTGTTCACCCATTTTGAGTCTATTTGAAGAAAGTTGCCAATGTCACTTTGGTAAACCCTAGAAACCAACAAAAATGGATTTTCCAAGATTTGTTCATGCAAATCTTTTCTCATTGATGCACCAATAGGTGTAGTATCATCATTTTAGGATTTGAACATGTCCACAAAAATTGGGATCAAAAGGAGACACTTGGCAATGTAGAGTTGCTCAAATTTGGTTCTAGACAGGAAGGGTTTTAGGGCACTTTGATCAAGATAACATTCTCTCCCACTTGTGCCATTTGGTCTAGATGAGTAATTAGACCATTTGAGCATGTTCACAAAGTTTGAGAACATTTGTACATGTTTGGCAATGTAAAGTTGGTCAAACTTCAAAATGGACAGAAATGGTTTTGAGGGGATTTCATGGGGTTATACTATTCTCCATGACATAATACTTGGCAAGATCATCAAATATGTCATTTGTGACATTCTAGAATTTTCTTGGAATTTTTAGAGATTATTTCCTTTGTAAATATTTCAAAAGCTTGAAATATCCACAAAGGGTTTTTGAGGGATTTGACCAATATTTTGAACATGACCATGTATTGAAACTCTTATATATGGACAATATATGTCCATTAAGTTTCCCTAGGTTTTTCCCAAATATTTTTAATGCATTAAAATAATTTTACCTATTAAAGACCATTTCTGGCCTAAAGAAAAAGGCTTTAAATAAAATAGGAAAATAACTTTTAAAATTATATTTTTGTGGTTTTTGGTAGTCCTATACCTAATAGGAGTCAAACATACTCTCTGAAAGATTTTTCATACCCCAAATCAAGTACTTGCAATGCAAACCTCAATTCAGGGGTTTTTGGAAAACTAAATTTAGAAAATACTTTTTGGCCAAATTATTTTTGTAAGAAAATTCTATAATGTACTATACACATGGCATGATCATTGGTTCAAGATTTTGGAGCAAGGAGATGAAGTATAGGAGTTGGAGGATTTATTGGATTTTTAGAGCACTTGCAACCAACACACAAAAATCAAATCAAGCAAGGACAAAAACACTCAAAAGTTTTTGTTAAACCACATTTTATCATGATTTACCACCTTAAGTGTTGTGCCATGAAAATAAGGGTGTGACATGTCGGCGGGGTAGTGTTTCGCTGAGCGGCGCGCAAAACGATGGCGCTGGATGCCGGAGGTTGGAGCAGGCGGTCCCGGCAGCGCTGGGGGAGAAGACGAGAGATTGAAGAAGAATGTCAGCCATTGGATGTAAATCCAACGCCTTGCTTAGGCTTCGACCTACTGGCCCACATGTCAACCAGTCCATTTGGTGGGCTGGGTGAAACAATGATGTAGCATCTATGCAGCCCGTTTATATATATGGTAGAATTTAAAGCCCATTTGCATTTTTCTCGAATCCCACGACTTGCTGGGCTGGGTGAAAATATCATGTTGCGCTGGACAGAGAAATGTTATGAAAATATAAACACATGATTGCACGTCTATTATAGCATTGGTTAGTAAAATCTTTGCAAGCTTATGTACGCAATCACTAGGAGTTAACTTGCCAAGTTATATATAAGCAATTATTATTATTATTGTGTAATAAATTTCAATTTACGAAATAAAATATCATTTTAATTTGATGATTTAATAGGACGTGGGGTATTATTATTTTTTAGGCTAGACGTGGGACAGTTGAGTTGGTTCTAGGGAAAAGTACAGAGAGAAAACTCAGTTTACATCAAAAAAGAAAGAGGAAGAAAATTCAAATATAGGATTAATGAAGACAAAAAATAAAGGAAGTGGGAAGGTCTATAAAATGGTTGGACGAACGACAGGTTTAGCGGAACCTTATGTTGTTTATATATATATATATATATGTGTGTGTGTGTGTGTGTCTGTGTGTGTGTGTGTGTGTGTAATAAAATAAGATATATATATATTATTGAAGGGAAAACCTAGGTTTAGTTTTGCATTCTTATAGAAAAAAAGAACTGAGCTGTGCATCGTCTTGAAAAAACAAACATAACTTGGGCTGCTGATGTTATAGACAAGTTAGGTTGGGAGGCCCAGAGGCCGCTTGATCCAAAAAAACGTTGAAACATGTCATGGGCTGCCCATGTTAAACAACAAAACCTAGGCCATGGACCTGGTGGGCCTGGGACTATCAGCCTCTCGACGAACAGTTGTCTCCCGATTCCTCTTGTTTTGCTGACCATGTTGGGAACGACAGACGGCGGCGCCACAGCAAGAGCACCAAGGTGGAGGACGACGTCGAGACCGTGGACCAAACGAACCGGAGTCGGGGAAGACGCAGGCAAAGGGGAGTACGAGGGTTGACTTGTTCGGATGTAGGGTGGCCAATGGAGCTCCTTGGTATCTGCTACGTCTTGAGCTTGCGTTGGTTTACCTTGAAGAGGAAAGGGTGATGCAGCACAATAGCGTAAGTATTTCCCTTAGTTTTTGAGAACCAAGGTATCAATCTAGTAGGAGGCTCCTCAACAAGTCCCACGAACCTACACAAACAAACAAAGAACTCGCAACCAACGCGATAAAGGGGTTGTCAATCCCTTCACGGTCACTTGCGAAAGTAAGATCTGATAGAGATAAAATCATAAGTAAATATATTTTTGGTATTTTATAATATAGATGCAGAAAGTAAAGATGCAAATAAAAGTAGATTGGAAGCAAATATGATAAGAGATAGACCCGGGGGCCATAGGTTTCACTAGAGGCTTCTCTCGAGATAGCATAAGTATTACGGTGGGTGAACAAATTACTGTCAAGCAATTGATAGAAAAGCGAATAATTATGAGATTATCTAGGCATGATCATGTATATAGGCATCACGTCCCCGACAAGTAGATCGACTCCTGCCTGCATCTACTACTATTACTCCACACATCAACCGCTATCCAGCATGCATCTAGAGTATTAAGTTCATAAGAACAGAGTAATGCATTAAGCAAGATGACATGATGTAGAGGGGTAAACTCAAGCAATATGATATAAACCCCATCTTTTTATCCTTGATGGCAACAATACAATACGTGTCTTGCAACCCTTTCTATCACTCGGTAAGGACACCGCAAGATTGAACCCAAAGCTAAGCACTTCTCCCATGGCAAGAAAGATCAATCTAGTAGGCCAAACAAACTGATAAATTGAAGAGACTTGCAAAGATAACTCAATCATACATAAAAGAATTCAGAGAAGATTCAAATATTATTCATAGATAAACTTGATCATAAACCCACAATTCATCGAATCTCGACAAACACACCACAAAAAGAGATTACATCAAATAGATCTCCACAAGAGAGGGGGGACATTGTATTGAGATCCAAAAAGAGAGAAGAAGCCATCTAGCTAATAACTATGGACCCGTAGGTCTGTGGTAAACTACTCACAACTCATCGGAAGGGCTATGGTGTTGATGTAGAAGCCCTCCGTGGTCGATTCCCGCTCCGGCAGAACGTCGGTGAAGGCTCCAAGATGGGATCTCGCGGATACAGAAGGTTACGATGGTGGAATTTGTGTTTCCTCTGCTCCCTGGATGTTTTCGGGGTACGTAGGCTTATATAGGAGGAGGAAGTACATCGGTGGACGCCTGAGGGGCCCACGAGACAGGGGGCGCGCCCTATAGGGGGGGCGCCCTCCTATCTCGTGGAAGCTTCGGCTGCTTCTTGACTTGCACTCCAAGTACTCTGGATCACGTTCATTCCAAAAATCACACTCCCGAAGGTTTCATTCCTTTTGGACTCCGTTTGATATTCCTTTTCTTCGAAATACTGAAATAGGCAAAAAAACAGCAATACGGGTTGGGCCTCCGGTTAGTAGGTTAGTCCCAAAAATGATATAAAAGTGTAAAATAAAGCCCATAGACATCCAAAACAGGTAATATAATAGCATGGAACAATCAAAAAATATAGATACGTTGGAGACGTATCAAGCATCCCCAAGCTTAATTCCCGCTCGTCCTCGAGTAGGTAAATGATAAAAAAGAAATTTTTGATGTGGAATGCTACCTAGCATAATTCTCAATGTAATTTTCTTTATTGTAGCATGAATGTTCAGATCCAAATGATTCAAGATAAAAGCTTATAAAACATAAAAATAATAATACTTCGAAGCATACTAACAAATAATCATGACATATCAAAATAGCATAGCCAAAGAAAGCTTATCCCTACAAAATCATATAGTTAGGCCATGCTTCATTTTCATGACACAAAATACTCCCATCGTGTACAACCCCGATGATGAGCCGAGCAATTGGTTCCTACTTTTTAACGCGCTTCAGCTTTTTTTCAACTCTTACGCAATACATGAGCGCAAGCCATGGACATAGAACTATAGTGGTATATTGTGGTGGTTGTAAGGACAAAAAGAGGGAGAAGATAGTCTCACATCAACTAGGCGTATCAACGGGCTATGGAGATGCCCATCAATAGATATCAATGTGAGTGAGTAGGGATTGCCATGCAACGGATGCACTAGAGCTATAAATGTATGAAAGCTCAACAAAAGAAACTAAGTGGGTGTGCATCCAACTTGCTTGCTCACGAAGACCTAGGGCACTTTGAGGAAGCCCATCATTGGAATATACAAGCCAAGTTCTATAATGAAAAATTCCCACTAGTATATGAAAGTGACAACATAGGAGACTCTCTATCATGAAGATCATGGTGCTACTTTGAAGCACAAGTGTGGAAAAAGAGATAGTAGCAATTGTCCCTTCTCTCTTTTTCTCTCATTTTATTTTTTCTCCTTTTTTCTCTTTTTTTTCTTTTCCTTTTTTCTTATTTTTTTCTTTTTGGTGGGCTTCTTTGGCCTCTTTTATTTTTATAAAGTCCGAAGTCTCATCCCGACTTGTGGGGGAATCATAGTCTTCATCATCCTTTCCCCACTGGGACAATGCTCTAATAATGAAGATCATCACACTTTTATTGATTTACAACTCAAAAATTACAAATCAAGGCTAGAACAAGATATGACTCTATATGAATGCCTCCGGTGGTGTACCGGGATATGCAATGAATCAAGAGCAACATGTATGAAAATTATGAAGGTGGCCTTGCCACAAATACGATGTCAACTACATGATCATGCAAAGAGCAATATGATAATGATGAAACGTGTCATAATAAACGGAACCATGGAAAGTTGCATGGCAATATATCTCGGAATGGCTATGGAAATGCCATAATAGGTAGGTATGGTGGCTATTTTGAGGAAGGTAAATAATGGGTACATGATACCGGTGAAAGTTGCGCGGTAATAAGAAAAGCTAGCAAAGTGGAAGGATGAGTGTGCGTATATCCATGGACTCACATTAGTCATAAAGAACTCATATACCTATTGCAAAAATATACTTAGCCCTCGAAGCAAAGTACTACTACGCATGCCCCAAGAGGGATAGATTGGTAGGGAAAATCCATCGCTCGTCCCCGACTGCCACTCATAAGGAAGACAATCAAAAGAGCACCTCATGCAACAAATTTGTCACACAACTTTTACTATACGTGCATGCTATGGGACTTGGCAACTTCAACAAAAATTTTCTAAAATTCATAATTATCCACTAGCATGACCCTAACATTACTACCTTTATATCTCAAAACAATTATCAAGCAACAAATTGATCATAGCACCCAATTCTCTTCTATGATAGTTTTTATTATACCCAACTTGGATGCTCATCATTCTAGGACCAAATTTGTAACCATAGCAAATACCATGCTGTTCTAAAAGACTCTCAAATAATATAAGTGAAGCATGAGAGACTAGCAATTTCTTCAAAATTAATCCACCACCATGCTCTAAAAGATATAAGTGAAGCACTAGAGCAAAAACTATCAAGCTCAAAAGATATAAGTGAAGCACAAAGAGTATTCTAGCAAATTTCAATCAAGTAGGCTTCTCCCAAAAGGTGTGTACAGAAAGGATGATTGTGGTAAACTAAAAATAAAAGACTAATATAATACATGACGCTCCAAGCAAAACACATATCATGTGGCGAATAAAAATATAGCTCCAAGTAAAGTTACCAATGAACGAAGACGAAAGAGGGGATGCCTTCCCGGGGCATACCCAAGCTTAGGATTTTGGCTATCCTTGAATATCTTGGGGTGCCTTGGGCATCCCCAAGCTTAGGCTCTTGCCACTCCTTATTCCATAGTCCATAAAAGCTTTACCCAAAACTTGAAAACTTCACAACACAAAACTCAACGGGAAATCTTATAAGCTCCGTTAGTGAAAGAAAACAAAATCACCACATAAGGTACTATAATGAACTCATTATTTATTTATTTTGGTGTTAAACCTACTGTATTCCAACTTCTCTATGGTTTATAAACTATTTTACTAGCCATAGATGCATTAAAATAAGCAAACAACACACGAAAAACAGAATCTGTCAAAAACAAAACAGTCTGTAGCAATCTGTAACTAACGCAAACTTCTGGAACTCTAAAAATCCTACCAAAATAGGACGTACTGGAAAATTTGTTTATTGATCATAAGCAAAAAGAAGCAATGCAAAAGCACGTGTCTGTGATTTATTGAATTGTTTCTCGTGAGTGCAAAGTTTCTGTTTTTCAGCAGAATCAAATCAACTATCATCATAGTTTATCCTATAGGTTCTACTTGGCACAAACACTAATTAAAAGATAAAAACACATCTAAACATGAATTAGAAGCAAAATTTATGGAATAACAACAAGGAAAAATATTGGGTTGTCTCCCAACAAGCGCTTTTCTTTAAAGCCTTCTTAGCTAGGCATTGATAATTTTAATGATGCTCACATGACAGACAAGAATTGAAGCATAAAGAGAGCATCATAAAACATGTGACAAACAAATCTAAGTTTAACATATTTACTATGCATAGGCATATTATAAGCAAACAAATTTGCAAGGCAAGCAAAAACTAGTATATGCAAGGAAGAAGAAAGAGACGATAGCAATCTCAACATGACGAGAGGTAATTTAATAAGATAAAAATTTCTACGACCATATTTTCCTCTCTCATAATATTTACATGTAGGATCATAGGAAAATTAAACAAAATAGCTATCACAAAACATATTCTCAACATGATCCACATGTATGCAAAGTTGACACTCTTCCAAAATAGTGGGATTAACATTAACTAAAGTCATGAACTCTCCAAACCCACTTTTATCAAGAATATCATAAGATTGAACATACTACAAATATGTGGGATCTAAAGTTGACACTCTTCAAAACCCACTTTCAATATTATTGCAAACACTATTATCAATCTCATATTCAACATGGGTCTTAAATAAATTTTCAAGGTTATAAGAAGAATCACCCCAATCATGATCATTGAAACAAGTAGTAGACATAGCAAAACTAGCATCCCCAAGCTTAGGGTTTTGAATATTATTAGCACAATTGACATCAAGAGAATTTATAGGAAAATCATTGCAATCATGCTTTTTATTCAAGGAGTTATCGTGAATCTCTTCATAAATTTCTTCATCGTAATTTTCAGATTCACAAATTTTGAGCAAAGCTTCATAAAGATAATCTAGTGCACAAAACTCACTAGCAATTGGTTCATCATAATTGGATCTCTTAAAAATATTAGCAAGCGGATGAGGATCCATAGATCTTAGGTTCTCTGTTTAGCAATAAATAAGCATCTATTCCAACCAAACAAGCAAACGAAAGGGCAAGCAAAAGAGAGAGGAGAAGATTGGGAAAGAGAGGGCAAATAAAACGGCAAGGGTGAAGTGGGGGAGAGGGAAACGAGAGGCAAATGGTAAATAATGTAAATGCAAGGGAGATGAGTTTGTGATGGGTACTTGGTATGTCTTGACTTGAGCAAAGACCTCCCCGGCAACAGCGCTAGAAATCCTTCTTGCTACGTCTTGAGCTTGTGTTGGTTTTCCTTGAAGAGGAAAGGGTGATGCAGCACAGTAGCGTAAGTATTTCCCTCAGTTTTTGAGAACCAAGGTATCAATCCAGTAGGAGGCTCCTCAACAAGTCCCATGAACCTACACAAACAAAGAAAGAACTCGCAACCAACGTGATAAAGGGGTTGTCAATCCCTTCACGGCCACTTGCCAAAGTGAGATCTGATAGAGATAAAATGATAAGATAAATATTTTTTTGGTATTTTATAATATAGATGCAGAAAGTAAAGATGCAAATAAAAGTAGATTGGAAGAAAATATGATAAGAGATAGACCCGGGGGCCATAGGTTTCACTAGAGTCTTCTCTCGAGATAGCATAAGTATTACGGTGGGTGAACAAATTACTATCGAGCAATTGATAGAAAAGCGAATAATTATGAGATTATCTAGGCATGATCATGTATATAGGCATCACGTTCACAACAAGTAGACCGACTCCTGCCTGCATCTACTACTATTACTCCACACATCAACCGCTATCCAGCATGCATCTGGAGTATTAAGTTCATAAGAACAGAGTAACGCATTAAGCAAGATGACATGATGTAGAGGGATAAACTCAAGCAATATGATATAAACCCCATCTTTTTATCCTCGATGTCAACAATACAATACATGTCTTGCAACCCTTTCTGTCACTGGGTAAGAACACTGCAAGATTGAACCCAAAGCTAAGCACTTCTCCCATGGCAAGAAAGATCAATCTAGTAGGCCAAACCAAACTGATAAATCGAAGAGACTTGCAAAGATAACTCAATCATACATAAAAGAATTCAGAGAAGATTCAAATATTATTCATAGATAAACTTGATCATAAACCCACAATTCATCGGATCTCGACAAACACACCACAAAAAGAGATTACATCAAATAGATCTCCACAAGAGAGGGGGAGAACATTGTATTGAGATCCAAAAAGAGAGAAGAAGCCATCTAGCTAATAACTATGGACCCGTAGGTCTGTGGTAAACTACTCACAACTCATCGGAAGGGCTATAGTGTTGATGTAGAAGCCCTCCATGGTCGACTCCCCCCTCCAACAAAACACCGGCGAAGGCTCCAAGATGGGATCTCGCGGATACAGAAGGTTACGATGGTGGAAATTGTGTTTCGTCTGTTCTCTAGATGTTTTCGGGGTATGTAGGCTTATATAGGAGGAGGAAGTACGTTGGTGGATGCCTGAGGGGCCCATGAGACAGGGGGCGCGCCCTATAGGGGGGAGCCCTCCTATCTCGTGGAAGCTTCGGCTGCTTCTTGACTTGCACTCCAAGTCCTCTGGATCACGTTCGTTCCAAAAATCACGCTCCCGAAGGTTTCATTCCGTTTGGACTCCGTTTGATATTCCTTTTCTTCGAAATACTGAAATAGGCAAAAAAAACAACAATACAGGCTGGGCCTCCGATTAGTAGGTTAGTCCCAAAAATGATATAGAAGTGTAAAATAAAGCCCATAGACATCCAAAACAGGTAATATAATAGCATGGAACAATCAAAAATTATAGATACGTTGGAGACGTATCAGTATCGTTGTCTTCTTTCATGTTGGCGTAGCAGGGGTTTATATTGGTCTGGATGAGGTCAACCACGGAGTCCTTCTCCTGCCCGTTGCTGATGATCTTGTATTGCTTCTGGATGTCGACAAGCTTGCTGCACCATATGGCCGAATCGTTGCGTTCTTCCTTCTCTCCACCAAACCAAAGGTGCAGTCAACGCTGCTGATGAAACAGGCGAATGCTCCTGAACCTCTGATGGCCTACAGCAGTGGTATACGAGAACCTCGTCTCGCACGCATACCTGGGCGACCGCGATCCGCTGGTCCCTGTCAGGAGACGAATGGATGGGCACAAGGTCTAGGCCTGCGATCTTGTGCTTTCTCGTCATGTAGGTACTGCTTGAACTCGGCGAGGCAGAGCTTCACCGAGTCTGGATCGTTGTTGTACATCACATTCAACTTTGTGCCTCCATGGGACTGAACGGAGAACTCAAAGGTGAACTCCTTGATGAAGTCCATATCCAGCAGGCTCACTCCTCGGATCGCCATTGGAGTCTCTTCAAGTGAACAAGTGAGTAGGAGGCAGCAGCAGTTCATTTTTCAGCTCTTGGAGAACTGGATTCAACAGTAAACTGAGTGTGTATAGGCGAGTAGTTCCTACCCCTCCTTCGTCCGCTGCACGCCGGCAGAATATGCACCCTCGGCGCATTCAAACGCCTCCATTAAGAAACCTATTTTGGCCACACACGTCGGTTCATGAGTGGGTCTGTATTGGTACTGTAATAACAAGTGTTAGTGGTCACTTTACTTAAATTTAATTAGCTTTAACTAAAATGTATTCTTAAAACAAGCAATGCATTGGCTCGTTCTATCAGTGCCACAGGATCAACATGCACAACAATTAGAATTATTATTCTAAGGACGCACATGATCAGCACATTTGCCGCACTTTCACACAGAAAATACTACCAAGTTTGAACAGTTTGTTATGGTTGTTGTCCTCTGCATCATCATGCCGTGTTTCCCAGCTTGCAAGATTCAGAACCAACAAATAAGATTCAAATAATAAGTACAACAAAGATGACTACACATCTTATTGATTCCCAGCTTCCAAGATTCAGAACCAACAAATAAGATTCAAATAATAATTACAACAAAGATGCCTACACATCTCATTGATTCCCAGCTTGCAAGATTCAGAACCAACCCAATAGAGCCTTTTGATAAAGTGAATATCGGGATTAAATCCATATTGGCTAGCCGTGTCATACAACCCAAGAACTTGGCGAATGCTCTTGACCATCACAACATCTATAGTAGAGTATTCCTGTTTGCACAGATAAGAAAGAGCATGATACTATAATAGTGGCACTAGTTGAAGCAACCGGTGTGAGGGGTCCTAAACCGCTACGACTCGATGTGGTAATCTGCAACTCCACTCGGATGAGGCCAGCCTGGAGTTCCATGATTCAATTCATGCGCCTTTTTCTGCAGTTCACCTGAAATGAAGAAAAGATTGCATCATTCAGCTAGCAAGAAGTACTTGCTCTCGTGAGCTGGCAGGTTCTTCTTTAGTAGTTGCACTAAAATTCAACAACATTGAGGTTGGTTGTCCTGCTCATGTAAGGTGCAACTACAATTTGCTTATCCTTTTGTGCAGTTACACTAAAATAAAGTGCCATTGTGCTGACTGTGATGGCTCATCTTGCAAAAGCTAATAAAATGTTGTAAAAGATTACCAACAGAATATGATGGATATTTTGGAAACTCCAATCACCATTTTGTGCAGTTCCACCAAAATTGAGAGATGTTGCCCACGTGACATTTTAGTTGAACTACACAAGACACTCATTCCAAAAGAAAGTGTTTTGTGCAGTTCACCAAAAGGTCACAATAGCAACAGGTGTAATGGATATCCCTATCTGCACAAAAAGATAGAAAGTAAACAGTTGTTGGTCAATAAGAATATACGAAACATACATGAAATGAAATGAAGCATATTAATTATGTTCATGGCAATCACGCAAGGATAGTAGAAATTTTAAAACGTCATCAATGCTTCATGTTACCGGAAGCATTACGATCAACTATGACATTCTTCAAATATGGGATTACTTTAATGGTGGCATTGCTTGTTTACCAGATATAGTAAATCAATAGCAGCTAAAGAGTTGGTTTAAGGGCATGGGATCATGAGGACACTAGGTCACTCAGCAGTGTAAAGAAGCAACTTACTTATCATACTTGGGAAAACAGCAGGAGTACCATTTGTTAACACAGTTTAATTGCATCATATCACTGGAGGCATTAGATTAACAATAACAATGGTTAGACATGTCCTTAAGGTAACAGTGTGATCGCTTCGTTTTACATGCGCCCTTACATTAACAATAGCAAAAGGTTGGTATAAGGACATGCGATAGTGGACGCATCAGCACAATGTACCTACAAAGAGGCATAAAGTGGTGATGCCGAGTTTGTTCATGCTCTGTGAGGGCAGCAAATCTAATCCAGGAGAACTTTTCCTATGTGAGGGCAGCAAATCTAATCCTGGAGGCCGTTTACTATGTGAGGGTAGCAAATCTAATCCTGGAGACCTTTTACTATGTGAGGGCAGCAAATCTAATCATGGACATACTCTGTTGACTTGTCCACCAGCCGCCAGTTTCTATCCATTTTTCAACCAATAATAGATCTGTTCCTTATCCAGTTTGTACTGAGTTTTCCCATTATTCCCTTTTCAACCAAGAGACTGGTTGGGTACCCGGTCTCCACTACTTTCCCCTTGTTATTTCCTCTTTGAATCAAGTCCTAGATTCATTCTATGATTTTCCCCCTTTCTTCGTTATTTGAACCAAGTCCTAGATTCGAATGCATGAAGTAGCTTTACCTCTAATAATACTAAAAATTTAGGTGGATTTGGAAGAGCTGATGGAAGTAGAAAAAGATGCACATGCATACACGTTGGGAGCTGGGGCAGAAGAGCAAGGCCGCTTTCGAAGAACTTGTACCTGAGGTTTGTCGCGATGTCGACGACGGCAGGTCCGATCTGCGCACAATACAGCAGGGAGGAAGAAGGGTCGGAGGACCTCCCGAGCCGGTGATGTGTCGGAGAGAATGGCACGGGCAGAGGATCGGGCCCCGCCGGCAGCTGTGGGTTTCCTCCCTCGGCGGCGATGACCGCGTGAACGATGCACCTTTTAGTCCTCTACACACACCGACCGAAGGGATCCGGCCACATCTGTGACCAGCGGTGAGCAGAGAGAAAATGTCGCTACCGTTGTCTTGTTTAGATCTGGACAAGATGAGAGAATGAAGAGAGCAACCCTAGTAAAGCAAGCGCTCAGGCCCCTACATACATATATAGTGGAGTGATTATATTTTTCTCTCCACAACAAGCGTTTCAATTTGTGTACGTGGCATTAAAGAAAAGAAACTCTCTATTTAAGGTGACTACAGTACGACTCCTACTTACTACTAGTAGTACTAGTATTGTTCACTTGTGCTCCCCGGCCCTCCATTCATTAAACAACCCCACGGGTGAATAAACATACAGTAAGTATTTATATAGAACGAATAAGCTCAAACTATTTTTGCATAGTTAAAAGTTGAGGGTGGGGCTTTTCCTGGGTAGTACGCGCGGGAGTTTTTGGGTAGGCGGTTTGACAGAGAGGCGAGCAGGGTGAACAAGTGGCGAATTCTCAAACTTACTGCTGGAAAGGTCGGGCTGTGCGATTTGACGGCGCATTACTGCTGGAAAGACTTGTGATATGACTACTCACTATAGTCATGAATTACTGGCGCTACGACCAGGGTGATGCCCCCCTTCCGTTCCGCACTCTAATCTGGTGCATGACACATCAACCCGGATGTTGGCTCTCCCACATGTCGGTGAAGTACGTAGTAGTAATAAGGAGCAAAGAATGATGTGGTATATACTACTACTACTACTCAGGTCGGAGGAGTGCGAACCACAACAGCCTAGTGAACTAGCAGTGCGAACCACGGTAGCACAGTGAACCAGCGATAGAAAACAATGTGGTGATATGGCCATAAAAAGCAATGTGCTACGGTCTAGACTGTAGCATGTACAGTACTACTCCTCTTTGTTTGGATCCCTGAGTTAGAGCTAGTTTGGGTTGAAATAGCCTCAAATTATCGAAACAGGAGGGGTTAGTTTGAGCTAGTTTGCTCTAACCCAGCTAAAAAAACTAGCCTGGTGGAGAGGTTCTAATTGGGTTAGTTAACCTCAGGCCCACTAAAAGAGAACTAAAAAATCTCCCTTGCCCGCACCAGATCATTCCCCCCCCCTCTCGCACGACTCCTCTCTGTTCCCCATAGGGCCGCCCGCCCAAGCGCCGCTCGCCCTCTCTCTCCTTCGGCCGCCCTCACCTTCCGGCCTCCGCCACCCTACTCCGGCCTTCGAAGGTCGCCCCGCTCCCCCTTCACTAGTCGTTTTTTCCTTCTATCGTGCGCGGCAGCAGCACATCTACCATGGAGGTCGCGAGAGGGGTGAGTTTGTTTGTTCCTTCTCTGTCTCACAACCATATCATTGATCCTGCTCGCTCTAGCGCTAATTCTGGTTTGGAAAAGTAGATCCGGATCAAACTTGGTATAGATTTGTGGTGCATGCATGGAATTGTTTAATGCTACTTGAGGAGGTAATAAATCTTTCTAGAGGCCCAAAGATTCAGTTCACCTTTCTAGGTATTTCAGTTTCAGGCTTGCTTCTAGAGGCCCAAAGATTCAGTTCACCTTTCTAGGTATTTCAGCTTCAGGCTTGCATTATTTCTAGAGGCCCAAAGATTCAGTTCACCTTTCTAGGTATTTTAGTTTCAGGCTTGCATTATTTCTAGAGGCCCAAAGATTAAGTTCCCAGTCAGCGGCAAGCGGCCCTGCTACCCATGCTGGTGTCGACCTCAAGTCGCAAGGGCCAGCGTCGGAGGGGTTCCCGGGGCTTGGGCTCTACAGAGCCTTCCTCCAGAGAAGGGACAATTGCTATTGTCTCTTTTTCCACACTTGTGCTTCAAAGTAGCACCATGATCTTCATGATAGAGAGTCTCCTATGTTGTCACTTTCATATACTAGTGGGAATTTTTCATTATAGAACTTGGCTTGTATATTCCTACGATGGGCTTCCTCAAATGCCCTAGGTCTTCGTGAGCAAGCAAGTAGGATGCACACCCACTAGTTTTCTTTTGTTGAGCTTTCATTCATTTATATCTCTAGTGCATCCGTTGCATGGCAATCCCTACTCCTCATGTTGACATCAATTGATGGGCATCTCCATAGCCCGTTGATTATCCTCGTCAATGTGAGACTTTCTCCTTTTTGTCTTCTCCACAAAATCCCCAATCGTTATTCTATTCCACCCATAGTGCTATATCCATGGCTCACGCTCATATATTGCGTGAAGGTTGAAAAAGTTTGAGATTATTTAAGTATGAAACAATTTCTTGGCTTGTCATCGGGGGTGTAGAAGTTGGGAACATCTTTGTGTGACGAAAATGAAGCATAGCCTAACTATATGATTTTGTAGGGATGAACTTTCTTTAGCCATGTTATTTTGAGAAGACATGATTGCTTTTATTAGTATGCTTGCAGTATTGCTATTTCTTTTGTCAATATGAACTTTTATTTTGAATCATTTGGATCTGAACATTCATGCCACAATAAAAAGAAATTACATTGAGAATTATGCTAGGTAGCATTCCACATCGAAAATTCTGTTTTTATCATTTACCTACTTGAGGACGAGCAAGAATTAAGCTTGGGGATGCTTGATACGTCTCCAACTTATCTATAATTTTTTATTGTTCCATGCTATTATATTACCTGTTTTGGATGTTTATGGGCTTTATTTTACACATTTATATCATTTTTGGGACTAACCTACTAACCGGAGGCCCAGCCCATATTGCTGTTTTTTTGCCTATTTCAGTATTTCAAAGAAAAGGAATATCAAACGGAGTCCAAATGGAATGAAACCTTCGGGAGCGTGATTTTTGGAACGAACGTGATCCGGAGAACTTGGAGTGCAAGTCAAGAAGCAATCGAGGTGGCTAGGAGATAGGAGGGCGCGCCAACCCCTCCTGGGTGCGCCCCTGTCTCCTGGGCCCCTTGAGCAGCCACCGACATACTTCTTCCTCCTATATAAGCCTACGTACCCTGAAAACTTCCGGGGAGCCACCAAAGAAATATTTCCGCCACTGTAACCTTCTGTATCCGCGAGATCCCATCTTGGAGCCTTCGCCGGCATTCTGCCGGAGGGGGAATCGACCACGAAGGGCTTCTACATCAACACCATAGCCCTTCCGATGAGTTGTGAGTAGTTTACCACAGACCTTCGGGTCCATAGTTATTAGCTAGATGGCTTCTTCTGTCTTTTTGGATCTCAATACCATGTTCTCCTTGATCTTCTTGGAGATCTATTCGATGTAACTCTTTTTGCGGTGTGTTTGTCGAGATCCGATGAATTGTGGGTTTATGATCAAGTTTATCTATGAGAAATATTTGAATCCCCTCTGAATTCTTTTATGTATGATTGAGTTATCTTTGCAAGTCCCTTCGAATTATCAGTTTGTTTTGGCCTACTAGATTGATCTTTCTTGCAATGGGAGAAGTGCTTAGCTTTGGGTTCAATCTTGCGGTGTCCTTTCCCAGTGACAGTAGGGGCAGCAAGGGACGTATTGTATTGTTGCCATCAAGGATAAAAAGATGGGGTTTATATCATATTGCTTGAGTTTACCCCTCTACATCATGTCATTTTTCTTAATGCATTACTCTGTTCTTATGAACTTAATACTCTAGATGCATGCTGGATAGCGGTCGATGTGTGGAGTAATAGTAGTAGATGCAGGCAGGAGTCGGTCTAGTTGTTGCGGATGTGATGCCTATATACATGATCATGCCTAGATAATCTCATAATTATTTGCTTTTCTATCAATTGCTCGACAGTAATTTGTTCACCCACCGTAATACTTATGCTATCTTGAGAGAAGCCTCTAGTGAAACCTATGGCCCCCGGGTCTATCCTTTATCATATAAGCTTTCAATCTACTTTTATTTGCATCTTTACTTTTTGCATCTATATTATAAAATACCAAAAATATATTTATCTTATCATATTGTCTCTATCTCACTTTCGCAAGTGGTCGTGAAGGGATTGACAACCCCTTTATCGCGTTGGTTGCGAGTTCTTTGTTTGTTGTGTAGGTCCGTGGGACTTGTGAGGAGCCTCCTACTGGATTGATACCTTGGTTCTAAAAAACTGAGGGAAATACTTATGCTATTGTGCTGCATCACCCTTTCCTCTTCAAGGAAAACCAACGCAAGCTCAAGACGTAGCAATGCCCCGTCCCCGTCTGCGGCTACGAAGGCCCGCCGCCGGCGCTCTACCACCACATCAGCACCACGCATCCCATGCCCATGCACAGGATCCGGTACGGCAAGGTGCTCCAACTGCAAGTGCCACTGTCGGAGCCACAGCTCTTGCTGTTCACGGAGGAGGATGGTCGCGCATTTTTCTTGGTCGGTGGCGTGCTCGACATCGGCGCGCCTATCACTGTGTCGGTCGTCTGCATCAGAGTGGGGGCGTCCCCACTGCCGCACTACGTGGCCAAGCTGTGGGCGAACAGCCCGCCGGGGGAGCCCAAAGGCACGACCTACGCCGTCAAGGTGGAAATGGAGGTGACAAGTAGCAAGGATCGCGGCGACGTCGCCTTGCAGGAGCTGACCTTCTTCACAGTTCCGCCCAAGCTACTAGCCGGGGCTAAGCTGGTGTCCCTCCACATTCAGATTGACAAGCTCACGTCCTAAATGTTTCTACAGTGCCTTCTGCTTATCTTAGTAATATGCTAATATAGGGATTAGCTCGGTCTACTTTAGCTTAAGAAATGGTGGGTTTTGGTGGCGATGCAGCAATTACTTCGACATCAGATCAGTAATTTCCAACAGTCGAACGGATATTCTGTGTCTGTTGGATATAAAGTTCCTTTGGGTAAGAAGTACTACTTGTCATCAAAATGGATAAAAGGAGATGTATGTAGACGTATTTTAGTTCTAGATACGTCCCTTTTTATCCATTTTGATGACAAGCACTCCCTCCGTTCCACAATACATGCCTACCATTTGTCAAATTTTAGATGTATCTAGACATGTTTTAGTACATAGATACATCCATTTTTGGACAAATGGAAGTCAAGTAGAGTAGTATATTGGAACGGAGGGAGTATATGCTTATTTGTTCATGAAGTGTTTCATACTTGTGCGATTTGACGCGACACATCAAAGTAGTAGTACTACTAGTAGTACTCCCTCCGACCCTAATTTCTCTGCGCATAAGTTGAGGCGTGGATACCAAGCAGGTTCTGGTTGTGTTGGACAACTCAGCGGATTGCGCACCAGGCAGACGAAGCTCGTGTCATGTTGGTGCCGTGTGCGGCCTGCACATTAACCAAAACCTCGCGCCTCCAGCTTAGCCTCCGGGTTTTAAACTTCTCAATCTCAAGGCCAAGGAGAAACATGAATCCTATGATAAGAGCCAATCAGATGTTTGAGAACACTATGATTCGTAGCTACAGATGCGTGTGTGACTCCCAGATGCAGAGCCCGGGGGTCATCATCCTCCGTTTCGAGAAAAAATAGATGTGTGTGTGAGAGGACGAGTGCGTGCATGCACCTCTTCTCTTCCTATATAACGTACTAAACTCAGAGTACAAGTGTATGTGGGTGGCACGATGGTGCGTGCGAGAAGTCCCGAGAGATAGGTTTAATGCGTTTGAAAAAAAGACTAGCCTATAGCTTGCCACGTGGCTATTCCTGTCGAACGCCCCATTAACCGTAAGATATGTATACGACGGTGCCAATTATTGCACGTACACAGCAGTAGAGAAAGAACTACCATGGCATATGCTACACCACGGCCGAGAACACATGCCCACATTACGCCATCCGGTAATAGTGCCACACTTCGAAACTAGAAACGTCAATAAATTTTGAGCTTGCGTCTCGTCACATTCCAAATTACTACTACCACACTATATTGAAATGCAAACCTGTTCGCATCGATCACAACCTAAACGGTTTCCCACTTAGGAGTGTATTAGTACTCGGTTATAAATACTACTATGCCAAGATGACTGCACATTCCTCCTCAACTCCTCGTCCACAAAAACAAACAAGTCATTCAGCATCCTTCCCTTGTGTCTGCCATGGCCAGCGTGAGTTCTGGGTCGAGAGATTAACACCAGGGAGAGGCGAGCATGGAAGCGGAAGCACGAGAGATGTCCCACCTCACTGCGAAAGCAGCCGACATGTCTCGCCGCACGGAAGTAGCAGCACAGAGGTCCTGCCGTGCCGCCGAAGCAGCACGGAGGTCCCGCCATGCCGTCGATGCAGCAGACTGGTCCGGCCGCGCCGCGGAAGCAGCAAAGATGTCCTGCCGCTCCATGAATGCAGCAGAGATGTCCCGTCGCGCTGCGGCGGCCTGGGAAAATGTCTCGCGGGCAGGCGACGACTCTTACAGGCGCATGCATGCGATCGTCCATAGCCAGATGGATGAGATCTCCGGCTGGGCAAGGTTGCAGGACGACATGAAAGCCTCGTTCGAACAGGCTTCCGACGTAATCCAGCAACTAAGGGAGGGCAATGAGAGGCTCCGGGCCGAGCGTGACCTGCTGAGGGCGAAGAACGTCCGAAGTGCAGACCAGCAGGAGGAGACCAGTGCCTTGTTGAAGAGGACCGGCGTCATCATCAAGAACCTTATGGACGAGAATGACATGCTCCGCATCGAGCGCCAAAGGCTGGTGGAGGAATCCGTGGATTCTCTCAAGCAGCGTCTTGAGGGCACGAAAGAGCTCATCGCCGCTCGCCGCGGAGACTAGTTCCTGCGGCCTGCAGCAACGCATCAAGAAAGTAGAGATCAGCGAGCCAGATCCTTGTCTTCCTTCTTCTTTTGCCCTTGTGTATTTCGGGTGTAGCCGCATGTGGATTTTTTTAATTATCTTCCTAATTATGTAAGACAATTATTATCCACTGTCGTCATCCTTATATATTCATCAGTCTTGCTATAAGTCGCAATAGATGCTATATAGGTCCGTCGGATCTTACATCAAGATCCGTGCTTTCAGATTTTCTTTTTTCTCTCTTAAATCTCAGTCGAGTGAGACATAGCCACGCCATTAAGCAGAGGCTCGGGCACCATTAATGGAGACCTTGGGAGAGTGGTGGACGGCAGATGGAGGTCAAAGGGCTCTCTTCCCGATAAGCACGCGCAGGGGTCTGGTCGCACGCCTCTCATACTCAAATAGCTACCCTGCATGGCGCCTCCTAGCTAATAAAAAAGGGGACGCACGGCGGCATGTAAATGGTAGTAAATAGAACGCCCACTGTTTCAATAATACTTGTGTTTCCGATTGTAACGTGACAGCACTTGTTCCAAAATGACTTTGTTGGTTGTTAATGTGTGCGCCTTCGCAAATCGAACTGCAAAATTACCACAGCATGTTGGTGCCATGTCATGGCACCAAGCCAAGTTTCATTAGTTTCATGCGTGTTTTGGATTTATAGGAATTAAAAAACTAAGTTTCTCAATGTTTCTAGCCCAGCCACGATGGCCAGAATTTTGAATTTCATCCCCATTTCTTGCATGGAACCTAGAAATTTACCCGAGGAAACACATGTGATTTTTCAACCAACTTTGGTGCACTAGAGCATGTGCTTGTATTTCAAATTTGAATTATGCACACAAAGGGGACACGTTCCCTCTCAGAACCACGAGCCTTCTTGAGAGAAGCTCCGGTTTGCAAGAAGCTTATAGCAAAATTTGTTCCTATTCGGCCATTTTTTTACCACAACAGGGTACTACCATGACATGATGCCATGCCAAGTTTCATGATTTTAAAACCAAGTTTCTCAATGTTATTGACCGAGACACGATGCCCAGATGTTTGAATTTTATTCCCATTTCTTGCATGGGACCTAGAAATTCACCCGAGGACACAGATGTGATTTTTCAACCAACTTTGGTGCACGGGAGCAAGTGCTTGTAGTTCAAATTTGAATTATGCACATTAAATGACCAAAAACTCAATTAATGTATAAAAAAGGCCAAACGAACCCGGAATAATTTCAAAATTTAACAGGACACTCATATAGTTCTATGTTGCCTTTGAAATAAACCCAAGGGGGACAGCGTATATTGTTTCGCACTCAAAGGTGGCACGTTCCCTCTTAGAACCATGAGTCTTCTTGAGTGAAGCTTCGGTTTGCAAGAAGCTTATACCAAAATATGTTCCTATTCGGCCAATTTTTTACCACAACATGGTAGTACCATGACATGACACCATGCCAAGTTTCATGATTTTCAGACGTGTTTTGGATTTACAAGAATTTTAAAGCCAAGTTTCTCAATGTTCTCGGCCGAGCCACGATTCCCAGATGTTTGAATTTTATTCTCATTTCTTGCATGGGGCCTAGAAATTCGCCCGAGGACACAGATGTGATTTTTCAACCAACTTTGGTGCACGAGAGCATGTGCTTGTAGTTCAAATTTGACTTATGCACATTAAATGACCAGAAACTCAATTAATGTATAAAAAACGACAAACGAACCCAGAATAATTCCAAAATTTAACATGGCACTCATGTAGTTCTATGTTGCCTTTGTAAAGAAACTCAAGGGGGGCAGCGTATATCGTTTCGCACTCAAAGGTGGCACGTTCCCTCTTAGAACCACGAGCTTTCTTGAGAGAAGCTTCGGTTTGCAAGAAGCTTATGGGGTTGTTTGGATGGCAGCCCCAAGCTTCCCTTCCAAAATTTTGGTCATTGACCACAGGTTGGGCTAGTGTTTGGATCGCAGCCAAGTTTTTGGCTCACAGCCAACTTTTTGGCCAGCTGTTGTGATTTCGCAGTAGTGTGTGGGCGAGTTCCCGGTGGCTATTTCCTTCGCCAAAATTTTGGCATGTCGTCGTTTTGGTTGGGCTAGTGTGGGCATAATCGAAACAGGCCCTATACCAAAACTTGTTCCAAATCGGCCCAATTTTTTTACCACAACATGTTAGTGCCATGAAATGACACCATGCCAAATTTCATGATTTCCAGGTGAGTTTTGGATTTACATGAATTTAAAATCCAAGTTTCTCGATGTTCTCGGTCGAGTCATGACACCCAAATGTTTGAATTTCATTCTCATTTCTTCCATGGGACCTAGAAATTCACCAAGGACACACATGTGATTTTTCAACCAACTTTGGTGCACCGGAGCATGTGCATGCAGTTCAAATTTGGATTATGCACATTAAAATTCCATAAACTCAATTAATGTATAAAAAGGCCAAACGAACCCGAAATAATTCCAAAATTTAACAGGGCACTCATATATTCTATGTTGCCTCTGTAAAGAAAATCAGGGGGAGGCAGCGTATATCGTTTCGCACACAAAGGTGACATGTTCCCTCTCGGAACCACGAGGCTTGTTGAGAGAATCTCCAGTTTTGCAAGAAGCTTATACCAAAACTTGTCCCAATTCAGCCAAAAATTATACATATGAAAACAGGGTTTAGATTATCCCGAACATCTCGATACCTAGACCAATGTACTATGATTTGAATTCAACATAAAATGGATACAAATATTTGAATTGGAGATCGTATGGTACATGTAGTGCATAGTGAAATATGATTACTACTATATGCATTTTTTTCGTTATCAAGATAATATTTAAATTATTGTATAACTTGACAACAATCGTATTCAAATAAGGAAAATTGATTCAAATTTAGTCCATATGGTAGACGACAATATATATGTTCACATGGTGGAGTAAAATGTTCATATATGATGGAAGATCAAAATGTACGACTACATCAATTATAAACTGCAAGGTCACCTAACGATATATTCGAATTCAACATAACATGGATTCAAAAATTGAAATTCGAGATCCTGGCATTTGTAATCATATAAAAAGGGACATTGCTCTTTCTTTTGGTGGGAATTGATTTATTTTTTGTTGTTGTTGAGGGAAGTGCGAATCGATTTGGTACTGTACAGGGTAATCTTGTTCTCCCGATTTTTTTACATTTTTCTTTTAGTTTTTTCAATGGCATCTATAGCAATATAGTAAAAGGGGACATGACTCTCTCATGTCTTGTATGAATTGTTTTTTTACACGTTAAGTTTGTTGTGCGGAACAAGGAATCTGCACCTTGTTATCCCGAAATTTTCAAGCTCGAGTATCTTTTGTCTCACCTGCTTTGAAACTCCCGCCCCTTCAACTCGCGTCGCGCCTTGTTATCCCGAAATTTCAATGCGCGCGAAAACTCCCTCCTCATCTGAAATCGGTCCCGCAGCCTAGACACGCAAAATCCCCCTTCTACCCCTTAGCCGGAAATGAAGCTCCACGTCGCGGTGTCAAAACCGGTTGGGGTACACTGGTAACTTACCCTACATTTCAGACAAGCGCGTCCCTAAGCCATGGCTCCCCCCTCCCTTCTGCTTCGTCCCCCCCATTCGTACACCGAGGCCGCCAAAACCCGCGAAACCCCACGCTCCTCCGTCGGCCTCCCGACCGCCGCCCAGCCAGAGACTCTTCCCCGACTATGTTGTCCACCGCAACAGCTCGATGTCCCTCATCCACCGCACCGAATGAGGATCCTTCGTCGATCTCGTCATCCCGCCGGATCAGCCGCCCCATCCTCCACCTCCAAGGAGCTGTCCCGATGTTCGCCTCGTCTATCGTGCCACCTCAATCCCCACAGCACCGTCTTGACCTACCCCACCGGAACTGCAGCACCCTCGCCAATTCCTCTGATGAAGCCGAGGCCAACTCAGCGCCACCAAGGAGGTTCTGCACTCATCGCTACATTTTATCTTTTATTTGATCTCACGGGTCTGCCGGTGCTTGATACCGAGCAGCCATGGTGGGTCTCCATCGACGGCGCCGTCGCCGGCCACATCATCGACGGCGCCGTCGCCGGCCACATCATCGACGGCGTCTCTCCCCCATGTCGTTGCTTCCTTGGCGGTGACTTCCACACCGGCAGTAGTTGCAGCTGCTCCGGCTCTCGCTCGCACTGCGGCTCTGTTCATGCTGTCGGTCGCGCTGTTGCATTGTTCTTGCTTTCATTCATGCTGCTGCTCTTGCTCTTGCTCTCGCTCACGTTGCTGCTGTTGCACAACCTCCGGCAGCTACAAGAGTTGCTGCTTTAGCACTCGCTCGCGGTGCTACTGCACAACTTGCTCTCTGCTAGTGTGTTCCCTTCTCGAGCGTCTGCTGATTTAGATCACTGCTTCTCTGCTACTAGTGCTCTAACGCCCTAAACATCTATTGCAATGCTCTGCTACTAGTTCAATCAGTTTCGACAGTAAAATTCAGTTTCAACTGTAAAGTTTAGTTTCTTTAGTTAAGTTCAGAGTGAACGGTACTTACAGCATCTGTCGGAGCGGTCGTGGCATGGTTGATGTGTTTTACATCTAGCATTTTTTGGTGATGTATTTTACATCATCTATTGCAGATGATATTAGAGTCCCGCTTTAGATTAACGTTGTCTGTCTTGTCCTGCTTCAGCCTTGCCGCCGTACACCTCACCGGAGCTGCTCCAACAACGGAACCGTCCATCACAGTGGAGCAGTACCCTCTGTGCCATTTCTAGAGGCCTCAGATCTTCTTCCCCACCTTTGACAGCCACACCAGCATCACCATCCTCCATGTCCAACCCAATGATGTTGAGGTCCACAAGGCTATGCCAAAGAGGTTGTACACTCATCGCATTACTTTGTTACTCTGCATTCATGTCGGTCCCTCAGGGATCCTTTGCTATGGAACTACTATGATACTACTATTCGTGCATTTGGTTAGAAGGAGTGGAGCAAAGCAAAACTGGAGGATTTTTTTCCTTTGGTGTCTCTTTCGAAGAAAAAACGTAGGAATTTTAATATTCACTTGGACGTCCTTTTCAAATTAATATGCATGAAGAACAAAACTAATTGCATTACTGGCATAATAAGATTCTTATTTTTTTTCATTTTCACGTGGTTTGACTTTAATTTGACCACATTTCTCCATTCCTGTGTTCTTCCAATTCATGTGAACCAAACACCTAGGTTGACTGAAATTCTATGTTTCCAAATGCTCCGTTTTGCACATGCATTCCTATCCTATTCATGTGTTTTTCATGTCCCTGCGTTTATAGAATCCTCCAATTCTAAGGATCCCTTACAAATTTACTTCATTTTCAGATAGGCGTCAAAGAAAACTCTGTGTGTTATGTCCTGCTCCTGACGTGCCATCATCCACCCTACCTGAGGTGCACCATCGACAGGAGCATTCACTACAGCAAAGATCCCCCCTGCAAACTTTCTTTTGCCGCCTCAGATCATCTTCCCCATTGCCGGCATCCACGCCAACTGCATTACCATCATCGACTGAGTAGATGAACCTGAGGACTACATAGTTCCGGAAGAGAGGTCGTAGTCTTTCGCGTTTGCTTACGTTATACATCTGTTATTATTACCTACTACTTTATCATTCAAACTTGAGTTTTAAAATGCATGTGGGTCTCATATCGAGGCAGCAACGAGTAGTATCTGTCTACTATCTGGTTCATCTAGGGTCTTCTATGTGGTTCATGTTGGGTGGGCAACAAACAATAGATGATCCATTGTCTATGTTCTTAAACTGAAGCAATAATCTACCTGTTATCATTAGTTTTGGATCCATCCACTCGTTTGCTACCATCAGTCTTGATTTTTGCATGCACCCCTTAGGCCTTACAAAATCTAATTATTTTTTTATTACGCATGTCAGATATTGTACACAATCGTACTGAACATGTAGAGAAAACTAGAAGACCGTTGTGTGGGAATATAATGTCATGTAGACGCCGCTCCATGGTGGGAGAAGTGCCCCCCTCCCCCCTCCTTCATTTCCAGATTGTATTCCAGAGGAAGATAATTGTTCAGATGGGGATTCAGAAGGAGCCGACCACGCCTATTTACCACTTGAGGCATTTGCTCTAACCTGGCATGCTGATGTTGGTCATATCATGCATATGGCGCCTCACATTGCTTACATTATACATCTTATATGTCATCAGCTTAGTTTAGATTTGCTTTGTGTGAATGCCACCTGTTTGGTTTCTATATCATACTCCCACCATTCCTAAATATGTGTCCTTTTAGAGATTTCAACAAGTGACTACATATGAAACAAAATGAGTGAATCTACACTCTAAAATATGTCTATATACATCCGTATGTGGCAGTCCATTTGAAATACCTAAAAAGACAAAATATTTAGGAATGGAGGGAGTATATGGGAATTATGCAATGCCATCATCTTTAGCCAGGCATCATATACGTGAATCATGCAATGCCATCCTGTTTAGCCAGTCATCGTATATGTGAATTGTATCGTGCCATATTTTTTCCATAATGTATTCCATTTGTCAACAATGTTTATACATTCATCTACTCTTCCTGTGCATCAGCCATTTGAGTCGGTCATGGGAAAATCTGGAGTGAAAACAAGGTCTTCTGAGCAGTCAGTGCTACCTGTCGATGCAGATTTCTTGCTGGTTACAGATAGCTCCTCAGAGGAGGATTCAGAGACAGATGACCAGTCGTATTCACCCCCCCCCCCGAGGTGCATGATCTAATTTGGCAGGGTTATATTGCTCATACATGCATATGGTGTCTTGCATTGCCATGCCATCTGCTTAGATTAGACATGCTTTGTGTGAATGCCTCCTATTTGCTTTCTATATCAGATATGTGAATTATGCAATGCCATGTTTTTCAGCCAGTTATCATATATGTGAACTATGCACCGCCATGTAGCCAGGCATCATATATGTGAATTATCGCATGCCATCTTTTTTTTCATTATGTATTCCATTTGTCAACAATCTGTGTATATTGAACTACTCTTCATGTGTATCAGCCATTTGAGCCGATAATGGAAAACTCTGGAGTGAAAACAAGGTCTTCAGAGCAGGCAATGGTACCTGTTGGAGCATATATCTCGATGGTTACAGGGAGCTCCTCAGAGGAGGATTCAGAGACAGATGACCAGTCCTATATCCCACCTGAGGTGTATGCTCTAAGTTGCAATGTTTATATTTCTCATATGATGCATATGGTGTCTTGCATTGCTTAGTTTAGACATCATATGCACAATATTGAATTCCATCTGCTTAGTTTAGAGATCATACATGCGAGTGCCAGCTGCTTAGTATATGAATCAATTATGTCAATTATATCATGACATCCTATATACTTAGACAACATGTATGTGAATTATTTTATCCCAACCTATTTTAGAAAGACATCATATACTTTTGTCATGTCATCCTATTTAGATACTCATCATATGTTGAATTATGCCATTATATCCTGAAGTTATCCATCATATATCTGAAACTGTGTCATGTTATCCTGTTTAATTAGACATCATATATGTGAAATTGTGTCATGTTGTCCTGTTTGGTTAGACAAAATATATGAGAATTACCACATCTGTCTATCATACAATGTATGTACGTTCAATTTCTTTTCTTGTTTATCAGCCATTTGAATTGGAGGGGGTGATGGCAGTATCTAAGGGAGCAAAAATCCGTTCTTCACAAAAGACAGTGCTACCCGTCGATGCAGATAGAACCATGGTTGTACTAGCCCACAAACTAGCCCAACCACACATAATCGAGACTCTTCCCAATTGCACACTTACACCGTTGGGCAGAGAACCAGCTACAACCCATCTAACTGCAACCCCAGCGGATAGTAACCCACTTCTAGTTGACAAAGCACCATGTCCACCACAGAGTACCCCAACATGATCAGTTTGTAAAGCTACTGCAGTGCCCAAAGCACGAAGACCACCACAGCTAACCCAAACTCCACGTTTAAAGCAGAAGACCAACTATTCTCAAGTCAGATTCTGTAGCTATGGTCCATACTCCTTTGTTGTTGCATCACTGCATTTACTCATACCAACTACTTCCGAATTTGAAGGATCCAATTGAAACTCCAATGTCGCAACAGGTATGTTTTAACCCTATTTCTTTAACTGGATTGTTGTTCTAACTTCTTTCTCTATGTTGATTGTTGTTTAAGTTGTATAAACAGTTATGTTCTCATGTGATGCACATTAAAAGTGTTGCCAATTTTGTGTAGTTTCTCACATTTATGTTCTGTCTATGCTGCTGTATCTTAAAAATATATGAGTTGAACTGTGTCTCTATCTTGATTAGGCAACATAAACCAGAATGATATGGACAATGCAGTGACCATAGTACATAGATATATGTTTGTTTCATGCTATTATCCTGTCCACCTTACTACTGAACCGGTTTACCAAAATGAGTTTCGTATACTACATGCTAAACCTGTGATGTGTCTGCTTGTTTCTCTTGTAGTATGCAAACAAAATATTGGAGAAGAGCACCCCACTATGCAATGGTAGAGAAAGTAATGCAGATAAGGTTCAAGATAGTGAGATAACCCTGTTGTTCTCCAAGAAAGGTGATGAAAATGATCTTGTAGACAGTGAGAAAACCCCACGGTCCTGCGTTGATGTAGTGTTTGAGTTACTGGCCAGTACCACTGGCACAAGCTCTTTGAACTCGCCGCCTGAATCACTTCGGTTTCTTCAGTCTCAGCTACAAGCTGAAAGGCATCAGTCAGCTGTGCTGCAGCAAGAAGCCGAAGGACTGAGGAAGTCCCTGTAGAATTCAGATGTGTACTTTCTTGTGCAACAGCAAGCACTGGAGGATTTAAGCACCAAACAAGAGAAAGTTAATAAGCTTGCTAAGCATCTTGCCAGCATTATGGGTACCCAGGATATTGTTTCTTGAGCTCTTTTGAAGTGGTTTCAGTTCTGGACTTGTTTTGCTATGGCGTTTATATGCTGCTTTGTTCCCTATATTTGCACTGGTGGCGAACTTTGATGCCCAATGGATGTAATATGTGTAATAGCCGTGATAGCCTAGCGTAAGTTGCTTGCTTATTTATTTCCTTGTTGTCTTGTTTATTTGTTTGCTTGTAGTCAGTGCAGTTCTTTTTTCGCGGTTTGCTAGTGGCCACAATAACCTATTTGTTAAAACTAGGCCACAATAACCATGGGCTACATATTTACTGTAGTGACACTGGGCCTCCTACGGGCCGTAGAAACAATGGGCCTTCTACGGGCCGTAGAAACAATGGGCCTTCTACGGGCCGTAGACACAATGGGCCTTCTACGGGTCGTAGACACAATGGGCCTTCTATGGGTCGTATCATCAATGGGCCTTATATGGGTCGTATGATCGATCGGCCAAACATGGGCCAATAACCATTATGGTCGTAAATGGGCTAGAGTTGGAATCATCCATTCATGGGCCAACCATAACGGGTCGTCGCTAATAGGTCGTATTTGATGATGCTATGAAAACGGCCCAACGTATTAACGGGCCACAAATGGGTCGACTGTAACAACGGGCTGAATTTGGCCCACAAGCAAAAAATGACAGTAACGGGCCGTAAGTAACCGAATGCTGGAAATGAGCTCAAGAATAAATGGGCCCTGAGAAGGCCGAAAGATAACATGGGCTGGAAACGGCCCATTGGAATAATGGGCCGTTAATGGGTATGAAGTGATACACTGTTCATTACAGGCCAATTTCACCACGGGTCGTTAATGGGCCAAGAGTTACAAAGGGCCTCATGTGGGTCGAAAGACGTCATGGGCCATACAAGGGCCGGAAGTTAAAACGGGATGGAATCATATTGGATGGCCTAGATGATGCTATTGCGCCTAATTGGATAGGCCATAATGGTCCCTGTGTTAGCGGGCTGTAAATGGGCTATATGCGAACAAGTTGTTAACAGGCTTTCCGTGGGCCGGCCCGCCACCTTTTGACCAAGTCAAACGGGTCGGCCTTTTCATAGGAATGGGCCTCTATTGGGCTGTGCCACGTGTCGACGTATCATAGGCGCCTTCGGTCTAATGAGTGGATAACATCTGTCCCAACGGTGAGACGACACGTGTTTACTCCAGCCAATGATGATTTTACACGTGGAAAATCCCCATTGGTCGGGGCTGTTAACGGGTTATCGGATCCAAAACCGGATCCGATAGATTAACGGCGTTCCATTATGGTGGATGCCATGTGTCGGTCACCCTTGACGAAAGCACTTCTATGACGCGTGATTTATAGTCATGGAAGTGGCCACTTCTGTGATGATAATTTTGGTAATGTCATGGAACACTTCTACGACAGCACAGGTATGACTATATTGATTCTATCATAAAATCGTCATGGATGTACATGCATGACAGAAAATGTGACCTACTGTGACAAACACGTATCATCATGGAAGTGTATTTTTTTGTAGTGCGTCTGGTCAGTGCCCGGACATCCGGCCAGTCCTGCCCAATGAGATCCAAGACGACGCCAGGCCAGCCCAGACATCCGGCACCTCACGAGTGCCCGGACATCCAGCCTCACCTGTCTGTGCATAGTATAGGTCTAAGCCCATGTACGCCCCCCCCCCTTCGCCCCCTAGACTATATAAACTCCTCCTCCACCCTCTTTCTAGGGTTAGAATTGTGATAGCTCATACTTTGAGATAGAGCTTTGCTCATCCACCCGGATCTACTCCACCACGAGGGACCGACAGCTCTTCGAAGAAGATCCACTTGAATTCAAGACCTCCTCGCGGAGAAGACCCTCCTCAAGACCTCTTCTTCTTCCTCTTCTTCTTCCTCTTCTTCTTCTTCTTCTTCTTCTTCTTCTTCTTCCTCTTCTTCTTCTTCTTCCTCTTCTTCTTCCTCCTCTTCCTCCTCTTCTTCCTCCTCCTCCTCCTCCTCTTCTTCTTCTTCTTCTTCTTCTTCTTCTTCTTCTTCTTCTTCTTCTTCTTCTTCTTCTTCTTCTTCTTCTTCTTCTTCTTCTTCTTCTTCTTCTTCTTCTTCTTCTTCTTCTTCTTCTTCTTCTTCTTCTTCTTCTTCTTCTTCTTCTTCTTCTTCTTCTTCTTCTTCTTCTTCTTCTTCTTCTTCTTCTTCTTCTTCTTCTTCTTCTTCTTCTTCTTCTTCTTCTTCTTCTTCTTCTTCTTCTTCTTCTTCTTCTTCTTCTTCTTCTTCTTCTTCTTCTTCTTCTTCTTCTTCTTCTTCTTCTTCTTCTTCTTCTTCTTCTTCTTCTTCTTCTTCTTCTTCTTCTTCGTCCTCTTCTTCTTCTTCTTCTTCTTCTTCCTCTTCTTCTTCTTCCTCTTCTTCTTCTTCTTCTTCTTCTTCTTCTTCTTCTTCTTCTTCTTCTTCTTCTTCTTCTCTTCTTCTTCTTCTTCTTCTTCTTCTTCTTCTTCTTCTTCTTCTTCTTCTTCTTCTTCTTCTTCTTCTTCTTCTTCTTCTTCTTCTTCTTCTTCTTCTTCTTCTTCTTCTTCTTCTTCTTCTTCTTCTTCTTCTTCTTCTTCTTCTTCTTCTTCTTCTTCTTCTTCTTCTTCTTCTTCTTCTTCTTCTTCTTCTTCTTCTTCTTCTTCTTCTTCTTCTTCTTGCTCTTCCTCTTCCTCTTCCTCTTCCTCTTCCTCTTCCTCTTCCTCTTCCTCTTCCTCTTCCTCTTCCTCTTCTTCTTCCTCTTCTTCTTCTTCTTCTTCCTCCTCCTCCTCCTCTTCTTCTTCTTCTTCTTCTTCTTCTTCTTCTTCTTCTTCTTCTTCTTCTTCTTCTTCTTCTTCTTCTTCTTCTTCTTCTTCTTCTTCTTCTTGGTTTGATTCTGGTTTGTAGGAATTTTGATCACAATGCTTTGTAGGTCAGCGATCTTCTATAGGAATTTTGATTCTGGTTTGTAGGTCAGCGATGCTTTTCAAATCAAGGTTGTACGGCGCCCGCTTCTTTTTGTCCCCTTCGATGGCTGCCCCACAGAAGTATATGTCCTATCGAGACAAGAAACCGTGAAGCTCACCTGGTATGGAGGGCGCGTGTATGATGTGGTACACCAAAACATCATCTTCGAGGCACAGCTGGAGGACGAGGGCACGTTGGATCTTCCAGTGGCACGCTCCGTGTACTTTGCGTCAAGACCGATGACCTTCATCTCTACCTTTTCGAGGGAGTTGGATACATTGTTGATCCACTTCCGAACAACCCTTGGGTTGTCGGTGACAGTGGCAACTATGCTCAATGAGCCTTTGACAAGGACATGTTGGACACTAAAAACCTGCATTCTGGATCTCTTTCGCCATTTGGAACCGCTAAAACGAAGGGCTATGGTTTGGAGAATTAGGATTAGATGGCTAGTCTAACTAAAGTAGATGATTATTTAAAGGGGCTTCAGAATTACTCCAGGAGTATGTGAAGAGGTTAAAACAATGTGAATGTAGTGGGGTTTGGATGCAAATGAAGACGAAGGAGAGGTGAAGAAGCTGAGGAAAATCAGTTCCTGATGGAGAAGTAAATGGGAGAAGTGGCGTGCAGGTAGTTGATTAGACGGCTAGGTAGACTAAACGAAAAGGCTATGCGGCTAGACTGAGGAGTCGTACCTGTTCGTGTACGTGCCCATCCTTCTAGCGCTACATGTCCCACTGGCTAGTTGAGGTCACTCTTTCGAATCACCGTGGCGAGACATTTTATGATTCCTTTTTATTTCTGCACCTTTCCTGATAGGTGGGACCTATGCAAACAGATAAAAAAATATATCGTAGCTGGTTCAGATGGATATTCGCGCGTGCGTGGGAGACACAACATTCACTAGTTAAGGAATACACGATTATCCTCAAAAAAGAAAAGTCCCATCTTCGTGCTTCCGCATGCACGAGAATTTGGTTCTGCTCGCAATATGGATGATACCTGGAGGATGAAGTGAACAGGCATGCTAGCACGGGGGACCTATTTCTGCTATACAGTACTGGAGTACTCATGTTCCTACTACTTGTAGTAGTAATACAACTGTGGTACACTTGATGGTCAAAATACTATTCATCTGGTCCTCACAGTGAAGTAACAACACCCTACGCCTGATACTAGTCCAGGCAGCATGTTCGGGTTACCAAAGTCAGCCTCACCCTGTGCACTGTGCAGTCTGTCATCGCCGTTGTATAGCATATTAGCATGCCTCGCCTCGTCTCCCTCTCCCCTCCCATAGCACCACTCCATCTCTATCTTCGTCTCCATCTCACTATGCCCCCGCGTACCATCGCCTCGCTCGCCTCCCCCAGTACCACTATTCCCTCGCTAGCCGCTCCAGCACCGACAGCCTTCTCCCCCGTAATCAAGCCCCCAAAAACCCCCACCTTCCAAACTCCACCATGGCCGAACGCGAACCGCGCAACATCCATATGAGCCGCGATTGGAGCAATCTCCCCAGTGACATCCTCGACCTCTATTGTTCGTGTATGGATATGTTGAGCGCCCTGTGGCTGGCTGCATGCTCGACGGACATGCACACGACATCGTCGAAGCGAGGCCTAAGCTTTTCAAGACACCCTGCTTGCTGCTATCTGGTCTTGCGAGATTTTCTCACCATGATACGGACGCGTACATGATGCCCCTCGACTTCAATCTGATCTCCATTAGCCGAAACTTCTTTGCAGGTATGTAGTGGGTCGTCGTACATCATTTCCCTCAACTTTGATCCGATCACCATCGCCTGAAACTTCTTGGCAGGTATGTACTGGGTCGGCATGAACTCCCACTGGATGGCTGCCGTCAGAGAAGACAGGAAAAAGTTGGTGCTCGTGAACTTCCAGACCTCCCATGAGATTATCCTTCCTCCGTTGGATTATATAGAGTTTTACCATCACGGTCCATGTCATCTAGATTACCACGCCAGTTGGACGGACCTTGTTTTGCAGAAGATTGTAGTCTGCCAAGTGCTCACACGACATGCGAATTACGCAGACTTCGAGCTATTTGCCTTGTTAGACCGTGGACTCGCCTATCTTTACGCCGGTGCCTTCTTTAGCTGGAGACAACTTAGCTCATAGTGGATCATCGTCAAAGTTGATACACACTTCTGTGATGCTATTGAACACAATGGCATCATCTACGCGATCGACAAAGCAGATGGCACCATGTATTGCTGGGACGACGCGTGTAAGTTGTTTCCGTCTCATGTTAATGATGATGCCATGACACTGTTTGAACTTTTTGTGATGATCGGCATATCCCTGTTTGAGCAGAATTTGAGTAGAACTATGGCAATGTATTAGAGACACCGTAAATCAGCTATTTGGAATGAGTTAATCATGCGATTGTGACCATGTCATTACAGTCAATTTGTACCCCTGAATAATCAAACGGTTAGGAATATATGGATATTCTCCTTATTTTACAGTAATCTATACTAAATATGAGTGTGTATCAATGGCCATGTTAGTTTCCTCATTTTCATGATGTAGAAACATGCACCACACTGCTGGTTTCATCTAACCATACATTAGGGAAGTAAATGTGCATATGGAGAACTCTATATTTGGAAGTAGTGAAATCCTGTAATGCTTACCATGTGTACATACCTATATTCGCCCTTCAGCAATCAATGGCTCGAATAATATCCTCACAAAAGATTGCCCACAGAACACGAGTATATAACAATGCATGGTGTGTTAGTTACCTTGAAGAATTTGTTTGTGAGGACAGGACATGATTACATAACATGCATGACATGGTAGTTTCCTGTGAAGAATCGATTGCGAGATAACATGAGTATAACCATGCATGGCACTTCTATATTTTCGAACCCAATATACATTTCATTGTATTTTCCTCCCAGTTCCAAAAGGGACATATCAATGCTGTTTCTTGCATTATCCTACTCATACTCTGAACAATGCTGATCTTACATTAACAATGCCTATCCTTTTTTATATGATGAAGTGTCCCTACAGTTACTGCCCTTTGTAATAACACCACCATTGCCAAAAACAGGGAAGCACGGCTGGTTCCTCGCTCAATCAGATGACGACAAAAGACTGATGATCATTCAGACGCATGAGCCGGAAAAGTTATATTGCAAAAAACCCACTGTATACAAGCACTATGAAATACGCGAGTATCCGCACAGTGGCTGTTATGTCTATGAGCAGGATACCAACTTGTTGGGGCCTTCGAGATTTTTGAGTTGGAGGCGAGTAAACAGCCTTGGTTCACACAGCTGTTTCTCGGACTCAATTATCCGATTAACCAATAGATCACCGTTGGCAAGGACCTTGATGGAAGAGAGGATCTATTTGCTATGGAAAACTGTGTCTACACAGCGAGCCCTAGGAGTTCGGGAGCAAATTCCCCTGATTGTCAATGATACAGCCTACAGCCAAAAGAAGGTGAGAATGACAAAGGCATCCGGATTAACTTTGATCCTTGGATGTCTCAATTACGACAGGCAGTGATGTGGTTCAAGCCTTCAGGTTGATAGGTAATTGGGCTATTGCGTCGAAAGGGTGGAGTACTAGTGTCTCCGGATCACTGGTCGCTGAAGCGGGGCTGAAAATTATGATGGTGTTGGATCATCCCTCTTCGAATGACTTGTCGTCTTTGCTGCTTGTTCTGGATAGGTATTTCTCTCTTTTGTTATGCATATTCCTTGTCATTTGGTCATCCTCGTCTATGTCACTCTTACTATGTAATAGTTGCCTCTATTTAGAATGTCATTCTCGTCTAGATCACGAGAGTCTAAGCGCTGCAGATGGGTGCGTTTTGGTGGTGTAGCAAGACTTCTTATGAACTATCATGTCTTGCTGTTTATGTCAATAGTAGTCACTAGTCAGTGTTTGAATGTTGTATATATCATTGTTTCGAACTGTTTATTGTCTCGAACTGCTGGTAGGCTAAATGAGGGCATCACCATTCTCCAGTGTTCAAAGTATATCTCCTTTTTTCAAGTTATAATTTGAGCTTAGTGTCTTTTCGATGATGTACACTTGTTTGGGCCAGTGAGGTGTCGTGGAATATGGGCCGAGTAGTAGCGCAATGCCAAACAGGTCAATTATGACTCATAGGCCGGGCTCTCAAAAGATCCTCAAAAAAAGGTTGGGCTCTCCAAAAAAGAAAGAATAAGGACTCTTAGGCCGCCATGTGGGCGCCACCGGTGTTTTCGTGCGCTTGCGCCCCGAGAGCATATTGACGTGTGTTCAAAATCCATGCTACCTTTTCATCCCCAATCTCCCCCCCCCCACCTTTGGAATCTCGATTCCTACTCCAGTTCCCCCAAATCCCCCTCCTGTACTCCCTGTACTCAAGCACACTATCATGTCTCCGGTCAACGCGGATCTCCGAGCCAGAGATCCTGAGGTCCGTCCTGCCTCCGGTCGCTGCGTGTTGTCGCTCAATAGTGGCATGGCGGCGCTTGACGACCAGTTTGCTGGCAAAGTGCTGATGGTAACCATCAACGGTGACCGGCCTCCTGTCTCGCCGGACGAGCTTGTCAAAGCTCTTGGCATTGGGCACGGCATCCAAATAAGTGACTTGCTCGTCGAAGTCTGTCCGCCACCGGCTGAATTATTTGTCAGGTTCTGGACAACTTTCGACTGCAATCATGAGTTCGAATCTTCCCGGCGTTTGTTCTGCGATGGCGCGCTGGTGAGCTTTGATCGGTGGCACCCAGGATGGGGCTCGGTGCCCTCTGAGCTTGAGTTTTTAACAAAGCTTACCTTCCATGGCATGCCTCGACGTGCTTGGAACAGTGAGTCCATGAATGAGCTTATCAACAACCTTGGGGGTGAGCTCATAAGTATGTTTGTTCCTCCAGACAGTTGGGTTGTGACGGTTATGGCATGGATGAAGAAGTCGTCCACCATACCGAAGGTGATTGGTGTTGAGATACCGGTGCAGGAACCGGGGTTGTACTATTCATCGCCACCAAGGCCGCCGCGGACCATGTTAGGGATGTACTTGTATCGAGTATTCGTGCATGTCGAAGAAGTGGTCAATCCATCAATCAAAGTCCTGCCGTCGTCGCTGGTGCCAGGGTCCGTCGACGACGTCCATTATAGGAGTCGACGTCAAACTTTCCATGTGTTGCTCGGAACGATGGATGGCACAGGGCCTACTCCATCGCGTGGCGGAGGCCACTGCTTCTTTGGTAGAAGAGGCAGGGCTGGCTACCTGGATGTGCTCTAATTTGAGGTAACAACTGAATCTTGTCATATACTAGTTAAATCCGAGCTATGGGTGTGAAGCACTGATGTGCCAGTACATTTGATTGTGACATGTTCTAATTTTGTACATGAACTTTTTTCAGAAAGGGTTATACGTCAACTTAATGTGCTAGCAGAACTTATTTTGTTGTCTGTCTGTTTTCTTTCCACGGCATTCAACATATTGCCCCGTCATTGATAAAGATTATGAACCGTTATGTACTAGTTCGTGGTTTCAACATAGCCCTACCCGTAGCGATTCACAGCTTCCATCCTGATTGTGCCGCCTGCGTGAAATTTTTGCATGCAAGTTCAGTGTGCTATGATGTTCTATATGATTGTGTCAACTATATAAGTTTTTACTGAGCATTAGCAATGCATATGGCCGAAAGATGTATTTACGAGCATCGACCGATGTGTCTCTCTCTCTCACACACACACACGCACACACACGCACAAGTGGGACCCGTTGAATTATTTCTTTGCTCGTGACAACTTTTAATTAGGTTTCACTACACTCTAACTTTTTTCTTAAGTTATTAATTGAGCTCAGTGACTTCAAAAAGTTGTACAGAAACCTTGTTTGGGCCTTTCCGGCATCGCTGAATGTGGGCAGAGTAGCCATTTAAGGTTGTACTGTACTACACAAGCCTTTTTTTCACCATCAACAATGCAACTGGGCCGACAGTTGTACACAATGTCCGGATCAACTTGTTATTCTCCGCCCGCCTGGGCTGCAAACTTTCCTAGGAGGGATGCATTAGACTTAACAAGAAAATGGACTTTAAGAAATAATAAATGGGATGTAATTATAATAATTGGGCAGTAACTATAAAAAATGCACCAAACTCAGAATTAGTTTAAAAATATATTATTTTTGGAATTTTAAAATTTTAATTTCATTACTTGTTGCGCGCGCAATATTTCGTTGGATTTTTACGTAATACAACTTTATTTTGAAATTATATTTAATCTGACTAGAAATTTCAGATAAAAATATTTCGGATCCCATCAAAATGTGGGAATTTTTTATAATTCTGTTTTGAGCGGTTGGTTGAAATTATTAATCATTGTCCTAGCTAGAAAATGGGTTGCACTTTTAACAAACTGTAAATGGGTTGTAGTAAATTCCATTAGAATTCAAAAATGGGATGTACATTCTTACAAATCGCAAATGGGCTATATGTTCTCTGCCACACACTTGTGGGCCTTCTAAGTTGACGCGTCCCCTAAAAAACTAAGTTGACGCATATGCAAGGCTTTGTGAACTTATAGTCAACACACGGTTCTAGCAGCAGTGGCCGTTGGATGTCCATCAAGCGGATGTCGTGCTTCTTCTTGAATCACGGATATTCTTGCTTCAGCCGCCCACAAAATGATTCCTCCCCCTAACATCTGGGGCGCACCGTTTCGGAGGCTGACCTGTGGTCCTACTAAGTTGATGCGTACCAAGGGATTTGTCAACTTAGTCAATATAAATGATTCTAGCTGCAGTGTCCGTACGATGTCCATCCAACGGCCGTAGTGCTTCTTCAACCTCTGGTCTTCTTGCTCCAGCTGCCCAACGCAGGGGCGGTCATGTCGCGTGCTCCTGCCTCCCGTGGCCGGCTGTGATGCCGCGGAGGCCTCACCGCCCCCTACTACTCCCACCATTGGCCAGGCCATCCCTGTACTCACCCACATGCCCTGTTATTCTGTGGTGACGGCAGCCTCACACTGCAGCCGAACCAGTGAATCATCGTACTCCTCTACGCGCGGGCGTCCACTGTCACGTCTTCCTCGTCTCCGTGTTGTCCCCTTCCTAGGCCTCACCATCGTCCACCGCCCTGGCGCTCTCGGCGCTGCATGGTCAACGTGGTCAAGGAACGACTTCCATCGGAAGAGTATGATAACCCACAAGTGTAGGGGATCGCAACAGCTTTCGAGGGTAGAGTATTCAACCCAAATTTATTGATTTGACACAAGGGGAGCCAAAGAATATTCTTGAATATTAGCAGTTGAGTTGTCAATTCAACCACACCTGGATAACTTAGTATCTGCAGCAAAGTATTTAGTAGCAAAGTAGTATGATAGTAATGTTAACAATAGCAAAAGTAATATTTTTGGGTTTTGTAGTGATTGTAACAATATCAATAGAAAAGTAAATAAGCGAAGCACAATATATGAAAAGCTCGTAGGCAATGGATCAATGATGGATAATTATGTCGGATGTGATTCCTCATGTAATAGCTATAACATAGGGTGACACAGAACTAGCTCCAATTAATCAATGTAATGTAGGCATGTATTCCAAATATAGTCATACGTGCTTATGGAAAAGAACTTGCATGACATCTTTTGTCCTACCCTCCCGTGGCAGCGGGGTCCTAGTGGAAACTAAGGGATATTAAGGCCTCCTTTTAATAGAGAACCGAACCAAAGCATTAACACATGGTGAATACATGAACTCCTCAAACTACGGTCATCATCGAGAAGTATCCCGATTATTGTCACTTCGGGGTTGTCAGATCATAACACATAATAGGTGACCATAGACTTGCAAGACAGGACCAAGAACACACATATATTCATGAAAACATAATAGGTTCAGATCTGAAATCATGGCACTCGGGCCCTAGTGACAAGCATTAAGCATAGCAAAGTCATAGCAACATCAATCTCAGAACATAGTGGATACTAGGGATCAAGCCCTAACAAAACTAACTTGATTACATGATAAATCTCATCCAACCCATCACCGTCCAGCAAGCCTACGATGGAATTACTCATGCACGGCGGTGAGCATCATGAAATTGGTGATGGAGGATGGTTGATGATGATGATGGCGACGAATCCCCCTCTCCGGAGCCCCGAACGAACTTCAGATTAACCCTCCCGAGAGAGATTAGGGCTTGGCGGCGGCTCTGTATCGTAAAACGCGATGAAACTTCCTCTCTAATTTTTTTCTCCGCGAGACGGAATATATGGAGTTGGAGTTGAGGTCGGCGGAGTTGCAGGGGGCCCACGAAACAGGGGGCGCGCCCAAAGAGGGTGGGCGCGCCCCCACCCTCGTGGACAGGGTGTGGTCCCCCTTGTCTTCATCTTTTGCGAGCATTTTTTATATTTTCTGAAACTTGTCTTCGAGGATTTTCAGGTCATTCTGAGAACTTTTGTTTTCTACACATGAAACAACATCATGGTAATTCTGCTGAAAACAGCGTCAGTCCGGGTTAGTTCCATTCAAATCATGCAAGTTAGAGTCCAAAACAAGGGCAAAAGTGTTTGGAAAAGTAGATACGTTGGAGACGTATCAACTCCCCCAAGCTTAAACCTTTGCTTGTCCTCAAGCAGTTCAGTTTATAAACTGAAAGTGATAAAGAAAAACTTTTACAAACTCTATTTGCTCTTGTTGTCGTAAACATGTAAAGCCAGCATTAAAGTTTCAACAAGTATTATGAACTAACCATACTCACAATAACACCTAGGTCTCACAATTACTCATATCAATGGCATAATCAGCTAGCGAGCGATAATAATAACACTCGGGGGACAACACTTTCTCAAAACAATCATAACGTGATACAACAAAATGGTATCTCGCTAGCCCCTTCTGAGACCGCAAAACATAAATGCAAAGCATCTTTAAAGATCAAGGACTGACTAAACATTGTAATTCATGGTAAAAGAGATCCAGTTAAGTCATACCCAATATAAACCAATAGTAATGAATGCAAATGACAGTGTGCTCTCCAGCGGGTGCTTTTTATTAAGAAGGTGATGACTCAACATAAAAGTAAATAGATAGGCCCTTCGTAGAGGGAAGCAGGGATTTGTAGAGGTGCCAGAGCTCGATTTTAAAATAGAGATTGAATAACATTTTGGGCGGCATACTTTCACTATCAACGCAACAACTATGAGATGGTTGTATCTTCCATACTACATGCATTATAGGCAGTTCCCACACAGAATGGTAAAAAGTTTATACTCCCCCACCACCAACAAGCATCAATCCATGGCTTGCTCGAAATAACGAGTGCCTCCAACTAACAACAGCCCTGGGGGAGTTTTGTTTAATTATATTGATTTGCTTTGATCTTTTTGGATCATGGGACTGGGCATCCCGGTTACCGGCCCTTTCTCATGAATGAGGAGTGGAGTCCACTCCTCTTGAGAATAACCCACCTAGCATGGAAGATATAGGCAGCCCTAGTGGAAACATGAGCTGCTCGAGTATACAAAACATAATTTCATTTGAAGGTTTGGAGTTTGGCACATACAAATTTACTTGGAACGGCAGGTAAATACCGCATATAGGAAGGTATGGTGGACTCATTGGAATAACTTTGGGGTTTAAGGAGTTTGGATGCACAAGCAGTATTCCCGCTTAGTACATGTGAAGACTAGCAAAAGACTGGGAAGCGACCAACTGAGAGAGCGACAATAGTCATAAACATGCATTAAAACTAATTCACACCGAGTACAAACATGAGTAGGATATAATACACCATGAACATAAATATCATGAAGGCTATGTTGATTTGTTTCAACTACATGCGTGAACATGCGCCAAGTCGAGTCACTCAATTCATTCAAAGGAGGATACCATCCCATCATACCACATCATAATCATTCTAATAGCATGTTGGCACACAAGGTAAACCATTATAACTCATAGCTAATCAAGCATGGCACAAGCAACTATAATCTCTAAATGTCATTGCAAATATGTTTACTTTATAATAAGCTGAATCAGGAATGATGAACTCATCATATTTACAAAAACAAGAGAGGTCGAGTTCATACCAGCTTCTCTCATCTCAATCAGTCCATTATATATCGTCATTATTGCCTTTCACTCGCACGACCGAACGATGTGTATAATAATAAGAGTGTACGTGCATTGGACTAAGCTGGAATCTGCAAGCATTCAACTCAAGAGAGAAGACAAGGTAATATGGGCTCTAAGTTAAATAAACAATCATGCATATGAGAGCCACTAAACATTTTCAATCTGGTCTTCTACTCTCAACCCCCCAAAGTAAAGAAAAGAAAATAAAACTATTTACATGGGAAAGCTCCCAACAAGTAAAAGAAGAATGAGAAATATTTTTGGGTTTTCATTTTAATTTCTACTACAAGCATGGAAATTAAACTAACTAATTTTTTTTTGGTTTTTCTTAAGGTTTATCAAACACACAAGAAGAAAACTAGAAAAAGAAAATTAAACTAGCATGGATAATACAATGAAAGAGTATGAGCACCGACGACTAGAATAGTGTGTGAACATGAATGTAAAGTCGGTGAGAAATACGTACTCCCCCAAGCTTAGGCTTTTGGCCTAAGTTGGTCTAATGCCAAGGGTATCCTGGCCGGTATCGTAGTCGTAACTGGGGTCGTACTGAGATGCAGCAGCAAATGCCTCCTGAGCTGCGGCTTGTTGGCGAGCCGCCTCCGCTCTCCCCTCGTGTTCAGCTGCTTCCTCCTTTGTAACAACATATCTTCCTTTTGCCTGGTAATCAAAAAGGAAAGGAGCAGGAAGAGTAACATGGACAGAGCTATGTTTGTCAAAGATTAGTCGATACTGGAGGAATTGTTCATTCCTCTTAAGAAAATGATGTTTAACCATAGCGTCGTAATCTAAATAAGCAGGAGGTAACATCTTATCCCCCTCTCGTGGGGCTATACCAAGATAATTCACCACACGGGTCGCATAAATTCCTCCAAATAAATCTCCAGCTCTACCATTTTTATGCAACCTACGTGCAACTATTGCCCCCAAGTTATAATCTTTATAACCTAACACAACACTCTTGAGGACACAAAGATCAGGCACACACATATGACATGCTTCATCTTTACTGTTAATGCATCTACCAATGAAGAGAGCAAAATAATGTATAGCAAGAAGATGAATGCTCCCTATGGTAGCTTGTGTAATATCCCTAGACTCTCCCACAGTAATACTGGTAAGGAAATCTCTAAATTCAGATTTGTGGGGATCATTAGCACTTCCCCACTATGGAAGTTTGCAAGCAGTAGTAAAATCTTCCAGGGCGATGGTATATGATTTATCATAGATATCAAACAGGACACTATGAGAATTACGCGAAGATGAAAATTTAAACCTTCTCACGAAAGAATCAGTTAGATAGTAGTACTGAGGACACTTATCTTGCATGAAGTCCTCAAGATCGGCATTACGCACATATGTATCAAATTCATCCTTAATGCCTGCATTGACCATAAACTCTTCTGACGGCCATTCACAAGACCGCACTTCAGCCTCCCTTGGTGGTTCATCATCTTGCTCATGCATAGCACACCTAGGTCCTTTCGTTACTTAGGAACCACCTTGGTATATTTTCCTGAACATATTTCTTTTCTGCAATATTTCTAAAATTTTAGTAACTTCAAAATAAAAGTAAATAAAACTAAACAAGATTGATAGCAACTACTCCTACAAGTGCCTAGAGCCTATATCATGCATTAGAACTAGTTGGGACCTCATAAATTTAACATGCAAGCTCAAGAATAGGGCCACCAAGGCAGCAAGGATTTGCAATGAACAAAGCACTAGAACAAAAATTATTTGGACCAATGGAGGAGTCACATACCAAGCAACAATCTCCCAAAGCAGTTTTGTGAATGGAGCTTTGAGCAAGGAGATCGAGAATCGCAGCAAAATGAGCTAGAACTCGTACTTGAGCTGGATGGGGATCTTTTGGGAAGAATATGGAGTGTGTGGGTGCTAGCAAAAGTGGAGGGGTCCACCAGGGGCCCACGAGATAGGAGGGTGCGCCCAGGGGGTGTGGGCGCGCCCTCCACTCTCGTGGCCAGGTGGCAAACCCCCTTGTAGTGTTTTCAGTGCCTAAAATCCTCAAATAATTCATAAAAATCATACTAAATTTGCAGGGCATTTGGAGCACTTTTATTTTCGGGATATTTTTTATTGCAAGGATAATTTAGAAAACAGACAGATAATACTATTTTTGCTTTATTTATTTTAAATAACAGAAAGTAAAAAGAAGGTACAGAAGGTTGTGCCTTCTAATTTCATCCATCTCATGATCATCAAAATGAATCCACTAACAAGGTTGATCAAGTCTTGTTAACAAACTCATTTCGAATAACACGGAACCGGAGAAATTTTGAAGTGACACTAGGTTACCTCAATGGGGATATGAACATCCCCAATAATAAGAATATCATACTTTTTCTTGACAGTAGGGAGAGGAAATTCAAAACCTCCAATAATAATTGATGGAATTTTCACAATAGTGTTTATGCTGTGAACTTGAGGTTGTTTCCTTGGAAAATGTACCGTATGCTCATTTCCATTAACATGAAAGGTGATATTGCCTTTGTTGCAATCAATAACAGCTCATGCAGTATTTAAAAAGGGTCTACCAAGGATAATCGACATACTGTCGTCCTCGGGAATATCAAGAATGACGAAGTATGTTAAGATAGTAACATTCGCAACAACAACAGGCACATCCTCACAAATGACGACGGGTATAGCAGTTGATTTATCAGCCATTTGCAAGGATATCTCAGTGGGTGTAAACTTACTTAATTCAAGTCTACGGTACAAGGAAAGAGGCATAACACTAACACCGGCTCCTAAATCACATAAAGCAGCCTTAACATAATTTCTCTTAATAGAGCAAGGTATAGTGGGTACTCCGGGATCACCAAGTTTCTTAGGTATTCCACCCTTAAAGGTATAGTTGGCAAACATGGTGGAAATCTCAGCTTCAGGTATTTTCCTCTTATTAGTGATGATATCTTTCATATATTTAGAATAAGGGTTTGTTTTAAGCATATCAGTTAAGCGCATGCGTAAGAAAATAGGTCTAATCATTTTAGCAAAACGCTCAAAGTTCTCATCATCCTTTGTCTTGGATGGTTTAGGAGGAAAGGGCATGGGTTTCTGAACCCATGGTTCTCTTTCTCTACCATGCTTCCTAGCAACAAAATCTCTCTTATCATAATGTTGGTTTCTTGATTATGGGTTATCAAGACCAACAGCAGGTTCAATTTCTATATCATTGTTATTACTAGGTTGAGCATCTACATGAACATCATTATTAGCATTATCATCAGGTTCATGTTCATCTCCGGATTGTGTTTCAGCATCAGAGATAGAAGTATTATTAGGATTCTCTGGGGTTTCTACATTAGGTTCACTAGAAGTATGCAAAGTCCTATCATTTTTCTTTTTCTTTTTCTTAGAAGAACCAGGAGCATCTAGGTTATTATTCTGAGAATCTTGTTCAATTCTCTTAGGGTGGCCTTCAGGATACAAAGGTTCCTGAGTCATTTTACCAGTTCTAGTAGCCACTCTAATAGCAAAGTCATGTTTATTATTTAGTTCCTCTAGCAATTCATTATGAGCCTTAAGTACTTGTTCAGCTTGAGTAGCAATCATAGAAGCATGTTTACTAGTGAGTTTAAGTTCATCTTTAACTCTAGCTATATAATCATTCAAGCGTCCTATCGCATTATTCTTCAATTGTCTACCAACATAATCATTGAAATTTGCTTGTCTATCCATGAAATCATCAAATTCATCTAAGCATGGACTATGAAATTTAGTAGACGGGATTTCATCTTTATCATATCTATAGAGAGAATTTACCTTTACTACCTGTGTCGGGTTATCAGTACAATGTGTTTCTTCTACAGGCGGTATATTAAGACCATGTATTTCTTCAATAGGAGGTAAATTCTTAACGTCTTCAGCTTTAATACCTTTCTCTTTCATTGATTTCTTTGCCTCTTGCATATCCTCGGGACTGAGAAATGGAACACCTCTCTTCTTCGGGGTAGGTTTAGGAATAGACTCAGGAGTTGGCTCAATTGGTTCGGGAATTACCTCAGGAATTGGCTCAGGAAGAGTCCAATTATTCTCATTAGTCAACATATTGTTCAATAATAACTCAGCTTCATCGACTGTTCTTTCCCTGAAAACACAACCAGCGCAACTATCCAAGTGGTCCTTGGAAGCATCAGTTAGTCCATTATAGAAGATATCAAGTATTTCATTTTTCTTAAGTGGATGATCAGGCAAAGCATTAAGTAATCGGAGAAGCCTTCCCCAAGCTTGTGGGAGACTCTCTTCTCTGATTTGCACAAAATTATATATTTCCCGCAAGGCAGCTTGTTTCTTATGAGCAGGAAAATATTTAGCAGAGAAGTAATAAATCATATCCTGGGGACTACGCACACAACCAGGATCAAGAGAATTAAACCAAGTCTTAGCATCACCCTTTAATGAGAACGGAAATATCTTAAGTATGTAATAATAGCGAGATGTCTCATTATTAGTAAACAGGGTGGCTATATCATTCAACTTGGTAAGATGTGCCACAACAGTTTCAAATTCAGTGCCATAGAAAGGGTCGGATTCAACTAAAGTAATAATCTCAGGATCAACAGAGAATTCATATTCCTTATCAGTAACAAAGATAGGTGAAGTGGCAAAAGTAGGGTCATGTTTCATCTTAGCATTTAGAGTCTTTTGTTTCAGCTTAGCTAATAATTTCTTAAGATCTGATCTATCATTGCAAGCAAGAAAATCTCTAGCAGTTTCTTCATCCATAACATAACCCTCAGGAACAACAGGCAATTCATAATTAGGAGGAGAACCTTCATCATCACTTTCATCAATAATCTCATTTTCAATAATTTCATTCTCCCTAGCCTTAGTAAGTTGTTCATCAAGAAATTCACCTAATGGCATAGTAGTATCAAGCATAGAAGTAGTTTCATCATAAGTATCATGCATAGCAGAAGTGGCATCATCAATAACATGTGACATATCAGAATTCATAGCAGTAGCAGGTTTAGGTGTCGCAAGCTTATTCATAATAGAAGGAGAATCTAGTGCAGAGCTAGATGGCAGTTCCTTACCTCCCCTCGTAGTTGAGGGATAAATTTTAGTTCTTTGATCTTTCAAGTTCTTCATAGTGATCAACAGATATAAATCCCAAGTGACTCAGAGGATAGAGCTATGCTCCCAGGCAACGGCGCCAGAAATTAGTCTTGATAACCCACAAGTGTAGGGGATCGCAACAGCTTTCGAGGGTAGAGTATTCAACCCAAATTTATTGATTCGACACAAGGGGAGCCAAAGAATATTCTTGAGTATTAGCAGTTGAGTTGTCAATTCAACCACACCTGGATAACTTAGTATCTGCAGCAAAGTATTTAGTAGCAAAGTAGTATGATAGTAATGGTAACGATAGCAAAAGTAATATTTTTGGGTTTTGTAGTGATTGTAACAATAGCAACGAAAAAGTAAATAAGCGAAGCACAATATATGAAAAGCTCGTAGGCAATGGATCAGTGATGGATAATTATGTCGGATGCGATTCCTCATGTAATAGCTATAACATAGGGTGACACAGAACTAGCTCCAATTCATCAATGTAATGTAGGCATGTATTCCGAATATAGTCATACGTGTTTATGGAAAAGAACTTGCATGCCATCTTTTGTCCTACCCTCCCGTGGCAGTGGGGTCCTAGTGGAAACTAAGGGATATTAAGGCCTCCTTTTAATAGAGAACCGGACCAAAGCATTAACACATGGTGAATACATGAACTCCTCAAACTACGGTCATCATCGAGAAGTATCCCGATTATTGTCACTTCGGGGTTGTCGGATCATAACACATAATAGGTGACTATAGACTTGCAAGATAGGATCAAGAACACACATATATTCATGAAAACATAATAGGTTCAGATCTGAAATCATGGCACTCGGGCCCTAGTGACAAGCATTAAGCATAGCAAAGTCATAGCAACATCAATCTCAGAACATAGTGGATACTAGGGATCAAACCCTAACAAAACTAACTTGATTACATGATAAATCTCATCCAACCCATCACCGTCCAGCAAGCCTATGATGGAATTACTCACGCACGGCGGTGAGCATCATGAAATTGGTGATGGAGGATGGTTGATGATGATGATGGCGACAAATCCCCCTCTCCGGAGCCCCGAACGGACTCCGGATCAGCCCTCCCGAGAGAGATTAGGGCTTGGCGGCGGCTCCATATCGTAAAACGTGATGAAACTTCCTCTCTGTTTTTTTTCTCCGTGAGACGGAATATATGGAGTTGGAGTTGAGGTCGGCGGAGCTGCAGGGGGCCCATGAGAGGGGCGCGCCCAGAGGGGGTGGGCGCACCCCCCACCCTCGTGGACAGGGTGTGGGCCCCCTGGTCTTCATCTTTTGCGAGCATTTTTTATATTTTCTGAAACTTGTCTCCGAGGATTTTCAGGTCATTCCGAGAACTTTTGTTTTCTACACATGAAACATCATGGTAATTCTGCTGAAAACAGCGTCCATCCGGGTTAGTTCCATTCAAATATGCAAGTTAGAGTCCAAAACAAGGGCAAAAGTGCTTGGAAAAGTAGATACGTTGGAGACGTATTAGAGTACTGTACGTGGAGAGGCTGACAGTTGGGTCCATGGCAGCCGCAAGGAAGTGCCTCCTTATTATGCGCAAAATAATTATTCCTCCACTTGACAGTAGGGACCCACCGGACGGGCCACCGTATTTCACGAAAACAACGTTTCCCCCATGACTGCTGGGACCCACCAGCTACATCTTCGCATGCAAGGAAGTGCGTCCATATTACGGAAAAAATGATTCACCCCCTAACTGCTGGACTCACCGGCTACATCTTTGCACGCAAGGAAGTGCCTGACAGTCGGGACCCACCTGGTCGAAGCGTACGTAGCGTTGTCATTCTGGTCGCGAACGTGTACATACATACTGGTCGATTGGTCTGTCTGTAGGCTGCAGCGATGAACCATGGCCGTGTAAGGAAGGGCACGTGTCGTAGTAGAGGCGCGCACATAGCATGTCATGCAGTCCCATTAATATGATGTACACGTGCGTACAACAGCCAGGGTGCAAGAAAGTAAATATGGCCACGTACGTACATATGGGCGGCGTCTCGAACACCTACTCGCGCATATGTACGGCCAGGCCTCGTGTACATGGCTGGGTCGGAACAGAGAAACTATGTCGTCGTCATGTTCATGGGGAGCCAACCGGCTGGGTCGAAACGGAATGTGTCGTCGTGTTCATCGGGAGGGCTTGGACGGATGGAAACGAGGCCTGGCATACCGCAGAACGGAGGAAACGGCCTTATGTTTGATCGGCCACGGTCGAAACGGGATCCTGTTCATCGGGAGGGGTCTGGCGTACCGCAAAATGGAGGAAATGGACTTCTGTTGGACCTCCTACGGTCGAAACGGGGTCCTATTGATCGAGAGGGGTGTGGCGTACTGCAAAACGGAGGAAACGGACTTGTGTTGGAGCGCTACGGTCGAAACGGGGGTCATGTTCATTGGGAGGGGTGTGGTGTACCGCAAAACGGGACTCCACGGGATACTGTTCATCTCCACCGTCAACCTCCTCCAGCCTCCACGGGCTACTGTTCATCCACCGTCGACCTCCTCCAGCCTCCACCTGCGACTGTTCATCCACGGGCTCCTGTTCATCCAGCCTCCACCGCCCGCTCCTCCACCGGCTACTGTTCAACCAGACATCTCCACGGGGTCCTGTTCAACCACCCCTCCACGGGCTACTGTTCATCCATCCCTCCACAGGCTACTGTTCAACCTTCCCTCCACGCGGTCCTGTTCATCCAGCCCTCCACGAGGTCTTGTTCATCCATGCCCAACCGGCTCGATCGATTGGGGTCTTGTTCATCCAACGGCAACACCACAGGGTCATGTTCATCCAACCCCCCACCAGGAACTATTCATCCAACCCCCCAACAATGCTCACTGTTCATCAAGGGAAGGAGGTAGCAAGTTCGATCGACTTCAGTTAGTAGCAGTAGCGAACGAAGGAATCGCTCTAACGCATAGCCTGCAGTGCAATCGCTAGGGTTCAGTAGGCGAACGCCTTGCTCGGGTTTAGTTAGAGCCCAACGCCTCGCACCCACGCGCATACGTGTACGAGAGAAACGCGCATCGCTCGGCCCCCGACCACCCACCATAACCGGGAACTCCCCGATATTTTCCTCGCCCTCGCTTCTACCACGGTTTTTTCTATCATGCACGGCCCAAAGAATGCCATGCAGCTACGTCTCCGGCCCACCCAGGACGAAAAGCCCATTTTCTGTCATGATTTTTTGTCATAGAAGTAGGAGCCCACCACATCTATGATGATATCGGGTTTTGTCACAATTATCGTCATAGAAGTGTCATAAGTATGACAGAAAAAAATTCGTTCGGCCCAAAATGTCATGGATGTGTCTTTTTTTTGTAGTGCCAAAATGGTCATTTCCCATCCGGGAAGGCCGCGGCTATAAATAGCCACCCCGCGCCGGCTTTATCCGGTGGCTGCTCCATTTGATTTTGTTGAGCAACCCCTCTCCGAGTGATTTGAGTTTAAAATCCACCAAGAGAAAACCCCTAGAGCCAAAAAATTAGATAGTGGTCCAGCATCACTCCAATCTAAGTTCAGTACGCTCCGCCTATTACTCTTCAGAGATGCAAACTTTCTAGATGGTTAGGTGTCAAGTTCTTCAGAGACCAAGAGTAATTGTGGTTCTCAAAGAGGAAGTTTGTGAAGGCTTGGAGATCGCCTCAAGTATCTACCATGAGTAATCGACATTGGTTGACAAACCAATTGTCGAGGAGAATAGGGCAAAGAGAGTTTATCTTCGGTGTTAAATCACAACCCCTCCAACAAGACATAGTCCTTATGCAGAAGGACGAACTGGTCAAACAAATACCCTATTGCCATCGAGCATCACTGGTTACATATGTTCCTACCCTTTATATTCGTATTGATTCAATCATGTGATGTCCTTTGATGAGTGCTTTAGTTTCCATTTGATAGTTTGTATTCGCTCTTTGTACTCTGTTTTCATTTGCTCCGCTGCTGGGTTCCGAGAGTTTTGAGATTTCCGAAAGAAATGTTAAAACTCCCATTCACCTCCCCCCCTCTGGTAGACATACTTTGTTCCTACAAGTATAACAAAGTCTGTTAAAGTAGTAACATTGTAAATTCCAATTGGTATAGTAGTTGATTTAGCAGCCATTTGCAGACATATTTCAATAGGTGTGAGCTTATTCAATTCAAGTATTCTATATAAAGAGAAAGGCATAACACTAACACCAGCTCCTAAATCGCATAAAGCAGTTTTAACATAACTTTTTAATGGAGCATGGTGTAGTAGGTATTCTTGGATCTCCTAATTTCTTAGGTACTCCACCCCTAAAAGAATAATTTGCAAGAATGGTGGAAATCTCAGGTTCAGGTATCTTTCTTTTATTAGTGATGATATCTTTCATGTATTTAGCATATGGAGGCATCTTCAAAATATCAGTCAAACAAGTTTGGAAAAAGACTGGCCTAAGCATTTCAACAAAGCTCTCAAAATCTTCTTCATCCTTATTTTTCAGAGCTTTAGTGGGGAAAGGCATGGGTTTTTGGACCCATGTTTCTCTTTCTTTACCATGTTTCCTAGCAATGAAATCACTTTTATCATATCTTTTATTTGTAGGAGGTGGGTTATCAAGATCAACACCAGGTTCTGTTTCTACATCATTATTTGGTCGAGCATCAACATAAAAATCATTATCATTATTACTAGGTGGATGTTCATCACCAGATTGTGTTTCAGCATTAGAAATAGAAACATCATTACTATTCTCAGAAGATTTTTCTACCACAGGTTCACTAGGAGCATGCAAAGTTCTATCATATTTCTTTTTCTTTTTCTTCTTAGATGAACTAGGTGCTTCATCATTATTCTTTGAGAATCTTGCTCAATTCTCTTAGACATCTAACCAATCATAATTCCGGATAAAGGTCTCCTGAGTCATTCTTCCCCCTCTAGTCATAACTCTAACAACACAATCATTCATTTCATTAAGCAAATCATTTTGCGACTTAGCTGTTTGTTCTAACTAGGTTTGAACCATGGATGAATGTTTACTTAAGCCTTTAACATCATTAGCAATTTTAAACATCAAGTTACTCAAACTGAAAGGATCGAGAAGAGGTGTCTAGAGGAGGGGTGATTAGACACTCAACAAGTAAAGGAGGTAATTTTTTAAGGTCTTCAAGTTGAGGTTGTAGATTAGCACAATTTTAAGCATTCCCAACATGCATCAAGCAAGCATGGCAAGAGTATAAGCAACAGAAATAGTAAATCATGCTAGTTGCAAGAAAATAAAGGGATGGGGTTGGAGTGTGCAAACGCAATGAAGACACAGAGATTTTTGGTGTGGTTCCGATAGGTGGTGCTATCGTACATCCATGTTGATGGAGACTTCAACCCACGAAGGGTAAGGTTGCGCGATTCCACGGAGAGCTCCACCCACAAAGGGTCCACGAAGAAGCAACCTTGTCTATCCCACCATGGCCATCGCCCACGAAGGACTTGCCTCACTTGGGTAGATCTTCACGAAGTAGGAGATCTCCTTGCCCTTACAAACTCCTTGGTTCAACTCCACAATCTTGACGGAGGCTCCCAAGTGACACCTAACCAATCTAGGAGACACCACTCTCCAAAAGGTAATAGATGGTGTGTTGATTATTAACTCCTTGCTCTTGTGCTTCAAATGATATTCTCCCCAACACTCAACTCTCTCACACAGATTTGGCTATGGTGGAAAGATGATTTTGAGTGGAAAGCAACTTGGGGAAGGCTAGAGATCAAGATTCTTGTGTTTGGATTGGAATGTCTTGGTCTCAACACATGAGTAGGTGGTTCTCTCCCAGAAAATGAGTAGTGGAAGTGTAGGCACGTTCTGATGGCTCTCTCACAAATGGAGAAGGGGGTGGAGGGGTATATATAGCCTCCACACAAAATCTAACCGTTACACACTTTTTACCCAACTCAGTCAAACCGAATAGAGAAACTCGGTGAGACCGGTTCAGTTCAAAATGTGAACGTAAGGAATCTTGGTGGGACTGACAAGATCAACTCGATGGGACCGATGTGCTAGGGCTAGGGCAAAACCTCATCTCGGTGAGACCGATCACATGAACTCGATGAGACCGATTTCAGCAATTAATCAAATAGAGAGTTGGTTAGGCAAACTTGGTGGGACTGATTACACATTTCGATGAGACCGAAATAGTTGCAATAGGCAACAGAGAGTTTACAAGGCCATCTTGGTGAGACCGAGATCCATATCGGTGTGACTGAATTGATTAGGGTTTCTCGCAGTGGCTATGTCAAGTGAACTCGGTGGTGCTGGATAGATCAAATCGGTGGGGCCGAGTTTGACTTTAGGTTTTGGACATATTTGGAAATGATAAAGTGGTTTATGGTTATGGAGCAATATCACTAAGCATTTTGAGCAAGCAAGCCATTAAGCAACACCTCATCCCCTTTTAATAGTATTGGCTTTCATATGGACTCAATGTGATCTTGGATCACTAAAATGAAAATGAAGAGTCTTGAGCCTTTGCCAATCTTTGTCCTTAGCATTATGAAGGGGTTCCACATCCTTTTGTCCTGCCATTCCATTGTTGAACTCATCTGAAATGTACTTGATAAAAACATTAGTCCAACAAGAGATATGTTGACTTTAATTACCAAAATCACCCAGGGAGCACTTGTGCTTTCACAAACGATCAATCATGAAAGCATTACGTTTCAATTGCTTACTAACATACATATTAAAGTGTTCTTGCTTAAAAATGTAATTATCAAATTCATCAAGGCATTGACTAACATATTTATTATAAGGAATATCACCTTCACCGAATATATAAATAGAATTTACCTTTACTACCTATGTTGGTGTATCGAGACCATGTATTTATTTAATAGGTGGTAAATTCTTAACATCTTCGGATTTAATACCCTTTTCTTTCATAGGTTTCTTTTCCTCTTGCATATCTTCTGGACTGAGAAATAGAATACATCTCTTCTTCAGAGTTGGCTTCGTTGCTGGTTTAGGAAGTTTCCAATCATCGATATGTCTTAATATATTATTCAATAGTTCTTTAGCATGTCCAACATTTTGTTCCTTGAAAACACAACCATCCCAACTATCTAGGTAGTCCCTAAAAGCATCGGTTAGTCCATCATAGGAGATATCAAGTATTTCATTTTTCTCAAGAGGATGATCAAGCAAAGCATTAAGTAACTGGAGAAGCCTCCCCCAAGCTTGAGGCAGATTCTCTTCTTCAATTTGCACAAAGTTAAATATTTCCTATAAGGCAGTTTGTTTCCTATGAGTACGAAAATATTTTTTAGAGAAGTAATACGTCATATCCTCGGGACTACACACATAACCAAGAGCAAGAGTATTAAACCATTTCTTAGCATCGCCCTTTAACGAAAAAGGAAACAACTTAAAAATATAGTAATAGCAAAAATTTTCCTCATGAGCAAATAGGGTGGCTATATCATGTAATTTAGTAAGGTGTGCCACAACAGTCTCAGTTTAATAGCCATGAAAAGGATCAGATTCAACCAAAGTAATTAACTCATGATCGACAGAGAATTCATAATCCTTATCGGTAACAAAGATAGGAGAAGTAGAAACTTAGGATCATATTTCATTTTCTCCATCATAGATTTTTCTTTCAGCTTACTCAGTAATTTCTTAAAGTTTTCTCTATCATTACAAGCAACAAATTCTCTAGGTATCTCCCCATCCATAATATAACCATCAGGTATTTCAACTCTAGTAGGAGGGCTAGGCATAATAGGTGAACCATAATTTATTCAGTTTCAGTAGTTTCAAGTTCTTTAGCTTTAGCAAGTTGTTCATCAAGAAATTCACCTAGTGGCACAGTCTTATCAAGCAGAGTACTAGCATCATCACAAGCTTCATTTATAGCAGAAGTAGTATCATCAATTACTTGTGACATATCAGAATGAATAGCAGGTGGTGGTGTCACAAGCCTACTCAAAACAGAAGGTGAATCAAATGCGGAGCTAGATGACAGCTCCTTACCTCTCCTCATCTTAGAGGGTACGATCTTAGTTTTAGCGTCTTTCAGATTCTTCAAAGTGTAAAATCCCAAGTGAACTCCATGAATAGAGCTATACTCCCTAACAACAGCACCAGAAAAAGGTCTTGATAACCCACAAGTATAGGGGATCGCGACAGTCTTCGAGGGTAGTATTTCACCCAAATTTATTGATTCGACACAATGGGAGCCAAAGAATATTTATGAGCCTTAGCATTTGAGTTGTCAATTCAACCACAACTGGGAAATTATATTTCTGGAGCAAAGTGTTTAGTAGCACAGTAGTATGATAGTTTCGATAGTAGCGGTAACATTAGCAATAGTAACATGAACAATAATAGTAGTAGTTTGTAGTGATTGTAACAGCAGCAGCAGCAAAAATAACTTAACAAAGATCAATATGAGTAAAGCATAGGCATTGGATTAGTGATGGATATTTGTGTTGGATGACATTCATCATATAATAGTCGCAACCTAGAGCGATACACAATAGCTCCAATTCATCAATGTAATGTAGGCATGCATTTTTCCGTATATAGTCATACATGCTTATAATAAGAATTTGCATGACATATTTTGTCCTACCCTCCCGTGGCACAGGGTCTAAGGGATATTAAGGCCACCTTTTAATAGAGAGACGGAACAAACCATTAACGCATAGTGAATAAATGAACTCCATATACTACAGTAATCACCGGAAAGAATCCCAATTATTGTCACCTTGGAGTACGTGGATCATAACACGTTATAGGTGCATACAACTTGCAAGATAGGATCAAGAACTCAAATATATTCATGAAAACATAAAGGGTTCAGATTTGAAATCATGGCACTCGGGCCCTAGTGACAAGCATTAAGCATACCAAAGTCACAACAACATCAATCTCAGAACATAGTGGATATTGGGGATCAATCCCTAACAAAATTGACTTGATTACACGAAAAATCTCATCCAACCCATCACCGTCTAGCGAGCCTACATAATTACTCACTCCTAGCAGTGAGCATCATGGAATTGTTGATGGAGGATGGTTGATGATGACGATGACGTCGAATCTCCCTCTCCGAAGCCCCGAACTGACTCTAGATCAGCCCTCTCGATGAAGAACAAGAGGTGACATCGGTTTTGTATTGTAAAACGTGATGATTCTTTCTCTTTGATTTTTTTTCTCCGTGAGATGGTATATATGGAGTTGGAGTTAGGGCAACTGGAGGCTCCAGGGGCCCACAAGCTCATAGGGCATGCCCTGGGGGTGGGTGCACCCCCTGAGCTTGTGGCTCCTGGGTGGCCCCCCTCCAGTAGTTCTCTTCACCAATATTTTTTATATTATGAAAATATTCTCCGTAAATTTTCAGCTCAATCCGAGAACCTTTATTTCTACATAAAAACAACACCATGGCAATTCTGCTAAAAACAACGCCAGTCTGAGTTAGTTCCATTCAAATCATGAAAATTAGAGTTCAAAATAAGAGCAAATGTGTTTCAAAAGGTACATACGTTTGGGACGTATCACACGTGTCGTAGTGGAGCCCCCTAAGTAGCAGTTCAGACAGTCGCGTCTAAATAGTGTACGTGTACATACAGTCACGCTGCAAAAAAGATGGCCACACACGTACATACGGGGGGGGGGGGGTTCTTGAACGCGTACAACAACGACATCCTATTCATCGGCAGGCACCTGGTGGGGTCGGAATGGAGGAAACAACATCATGTTCATTGGGAGCCAAGCAACTGGGTTGAAATGCATCCTATTCATCTAGAGCTAACCTGCTTGGACGGAACAGCCAAAACAAGGTCCTGTTCATGCCCCCCACCGGCTTGGGGTCTGGTGTACCGCAAAACAGATGAAACGGAGTTCTCGCCAAGTGCGTATGGTCAAAACATGGTCATGTTGATTGGGAGGGGTCCGGCATACCGCAAAACAGATGGAACGGACTTCTCTTTGACCGCCTATGGTCAAAACAGGGTCCTGTTCATTGGGAGAGGTCCGGCGTACCGCAAAACAGAGGAAACAGACTTCTATTCAACTGCCTATGGTCTGAATAGGATCTTGTTGATTGGGAGGGGTCTGGCGTACCGCAAAACAGAGGAAACAGACTTTCTCGCCAACTTCCTACGGTCAAAACGGGGTCCTGTTCAACGGGTGGGGGTGTGGCATACCGAAAACGGGACTACACGGGTTGTTGTTCATCCACTGTCAACTTCCTCTAGCCTCCACTGGCTACTGTTCATCCAGCCTCCACGGGGGCTTGTTCATCCACCCCCAACAGCTAGGGCGTGGCATACTGTGGCACGGCCTCCTCAGGGTCATGTTCATCCAGCGGCAACCGCCTACTACCATCGGGTATTGTTCATCCAACCCCCACCGACTGGGGTGGGGCATACAAGCGGGCGACAACAATGGGAACTATTCATCCACAGCCAACCAACCAGCTAGGTCAACTCACCACATCTCACACAAGGGGCCCGATCGATGTGTCTCGACTTGTGTCTATGTGTATCACATGCGTAGAAGCAATGAGGACTGTTCATCGAGAGGTAACCCAACCGGCTATGTCTCGCATGGGGGCTCGATACAACACATCGATCGGTCGGCTTCGGGAAGTAGTAGCAGCGATCAATCGCTCGGGTTCAGTTAGTAGCGAAGGAATCACTAGGGTTCAGTTAGCAGCGAAGGGATCAATCAACTTCACTACGTAGCTAGTGGGATAGATCGCTTGTGTTCAGTACGTAGTGCAAGGGATCGATCGACCGCTCGGGTTTAGTAAGGCGAATGCCTCTCTCGGGTTCAGTTAGCGAACACCTCACACACATGCGCATACGAGAGAAGCACGCAAACTGTACTACATCGCTCACCCCGACCACCGACCGATAGCCCACCGTAACCGGGAACTCCCCAAAATTTTCCTCGCCCTCACTTCTACCATGACTTTTTACATCATGGACAACCCAAAGAATGTCATGCAGATGCGTCTCCAGCCCGCCTAGGACGAAAAGCCCATTTTCTGTCATTTTTTTGTCATAGAAGTAGGATCCCACCACATCTATGATGATACGTGTTTTTTCACAATTATCGTCATAGAAGTGTCACATCCATGACAGAAAAAGTTTTTATTCGGGCCATAATGTCATGGATGTGTCCATTTTTTGTAGTGAAACCTACGGACTTCCGTCTTACCTCCCAGGAGTGCTTTCTTTATAGCCATATATCTAGGTTTGGTGCTACGGTAGGTCATCCACCGGGATCCCAAGGGATGACGACCCTGAGTGTTAGACCAGACTCTGACCAGGGTTTGGAGCACCTCATAGCAGAGCTCGGTCAGAGTCGTACTCACTTCTGGTGCATCGACATCATATATGTAAATTCATACTCTCTTCTTGGTGAGTACCGATGCATCCGGTTTAGTGGAGATGCGTGCAAGGTTAGTATCTGCAATTTGACAATATTTTTGTAACTGAGAGGATATAGAGTTATAAAAAAGTCATAACCTTCTTCTTCTTCAGTGTACCTGGGAATGTTAGTATCCAAATTTGCAAATTCAATATCAAGGCTATTATCATCTATAAGACTTTGCAATGTACTCTGCAAAGGAGGACTATGGAGAGCCTGCAGAAAATCAGCCCATATATCATCAAGATCAATTTCAGAATATGCAATTTGGGGTTTGTCCAATATTGAAAAATCCACATGTATAGAGGAGATATCAGGCATCATGGTGGTTGCATCACTCTCTGATAGCTCTTTTAATGCAAGCAACTTACCCTCATTTTGTGCTATCTCAAAGACGAATGCCAATTGGTGTTCCATCAGAAGGAGTCATCGGAGGCACATCAGGAACAATGCCGATATCTAGTTCATCTCTAACAATAAACTTTGAAATATCAACTCTCACTATATCCTCCGGTGGAGAATATTCAAAAATCGTTTCAATAGGTTCCATGAAAGCTCTAATAGAACGTAGATATGATAAATGATCATCGAGCAGGGCATTAATGGTGTATAGAAATTTACCATGATAGGTGGGGGTTGTTGGAAGGCGGTTGTTCCCTCCTTCATCTCCATGTTCCTTCTCAAGCTTATGTCCTAGACACACTTCATGGAAGTGGTTCCCTGGATTTCCTCCCATCGCTCGATTATATCCTCGGAATCTTTTATGAGGTTATGTCTTTTATGAGGCTATGTTCCTACAACACAGAGGCTTGGGAAGCGCCAGTTCGCTTCTCATAATCTTTAATAGAAGGGGTATTATGGAGGTTGTTAGTAATACACCATTTATGAATACTCTCCAATAAACCCATATGTTTCAAGACCCATTCATGTCGTAGAAAGAGCTCCTTGACCATGTTCATCATTTCTAATGTTCTGTAAACGAGCATTAGGTCCTCAACATATTCAATACATTCAGATGGAAGACATTTACAGTGGTATGATGCTATAAAAGGGATAGGGTGAAATTTACAGTTGTAGGTCATATGGCAAATGGACTTCTAATTCTTACAAGACAACATACGTATAGCTTCAACAATAATATCCAATGCCTCCAATTTTTCACCCACATAAATACCTTTAGTTGAATGTCGGTGTCGAGCATAAACTATTCCTCTCTCTTCAATTTGTTTCATTGCAGCCATCCTAGTTCATGCAAAAGACATCTCAAAGCAAAATATTTTTTTGGTATTCGTAGTTAAATAGGAACAAACATAAATAAACTATATGCAAGTGGGTAAGTAATAATCAAGCGCTATGATCCCCGACAATGGCGCCCCAAAATGCCTGATGACCTGCAAGTGCACAGGGTTGTTGTAGCACTTTCATGATAAGTGCAGTGTCGAACCCATAGGGAGCAAATAGGAAGGAATTACAAACCCCGCAACTATGCTATCACTTACGTAGTCACGTACGCACCCAAACCATAGTTTGGAAATAGCCTACTTTAGTAAGTTGCCAGGAACACAAATAAAACAACAACATTTATGTAAACTACAAACAAGAAATAAAAGATAGAAAATTAAAGGAACTACACTAAGTGAAACGATGCTTGAGTAGTAAACGCTCTCGAGGGAATCAGAGTCATCACCACAAGTATGATGCTGACAACACATGATAAACATGGCTCTCTAGTTGTATCACTAAGCCACTTGTATATGATCTCGTGTGGGTGGAGCCAATAAAGTACACATCCCCACTCTGGTTATTGTGTACACTCGTGCTTCCCCACTCCGATTATTGCAATGATGATTAAGGGGAGTGAACTCCTCGTGGTCACGGCTCTATAGTTCTCCACTAATCCCTATTGCAATGACCAGTGATGAAGGAAGAATAAGACTTACACCACCTGCCCTTCATAACCAGCTTGCTCACCAACATGACTTGCCTCAAGTCTACAAGGGGCTAATGTTGCGCGAGAGGTCTTCACAACACCATGAGACAACCAACGCAATACATACAAAGAGAATGATTGGATCGCTTATTTAACAAAGTACTAATCATGCACGGGTTCATCCAAATTCCTCAAGAACTTATACAACTACTCAAACATAGGAGAGGAAAAAGGCAAGAGCCAGCGTGAAGCCGATGGAGGAGAGGGCATGAGAGCGCCGGTGGTGAAGACTGCACCGGCTCGAAGGCCGGTGCGCGTGGTGGAGGCACCCCTTCTTCTTCCTCTTGGCTTGGCCCTTCTCTTCTCTATGGAGGTGGTCTTGGAGCAATGATGGAGATGGATGAGCGTTGCGTGGATGAATGAATGAGAGATCGCGAAGCTAGGTTTGATGGTGCTTATATGAAGGCTTCCCGGTATCTCCTCCATTGATGTGGTCATCCAAGGGCTCAAGATGAGCCTTATCCTCTCCTAGTCCATTCATTATGAGCCTAGGATCTCGTGGGAACAATTAGGGACGAAATAGGTGAAGAATCTCACCTGGAAGGGCAACTTTCAGAGTTGTCTGCATGTCATACGACCGCGTGCGGTCGCATGGAACGTCGTCTTTTGATCTGACCTCCTCCGGTAAAATGGTCTCATTTCTTCATACGAACTCCGAATTTGATGTTCTTGGGCTCGTTTGATTCGTATGAAATCTTGATTTGGAGCATTTTAAAAAATGACTTTTTTTCCGACCTTCAAAATGGCTATGTCTGACCCTGGCTAACCCTGTATCGAACCCATCCTTGGTCCTTTCATCGTGCTTGGTCCTAGGTGTTGGGGAACGTAGTAATTTCAAAAAAATTCCTACGCACATGCAAGATCATGGTGATGCATAGCAACGAGAGGGGAGAGTATTGTCCACGTACCCTCGTAGACCGTAAGCGGAAGCGTTATGACAACGCGGTTGATGTAGTCGTACGTCTTCACGGTCCAACCGATCCAAGTACCGAACGTACGGCACCTCCGAGTTCAGCACACGTTCAGCTCGATGACGATCCCCGGACTCCGATCCAGTAAAGTGTCGGGGATGAGTTCCGTCAGCACGACGGTGTAGTGATGATGATGATGCTCTACCGGCGCAGGGCTTCACCTAAACTCCGCGACGATATGACCGAGGTGGAATATGGTGGAGGGGGGCACCGCACACGGCTAAGGAACGATCCGTAGATCAACTTGTGTGTCATGGGGTGCCCCCCTCCCCCGTATATAAAGGAGCAAGGGGGGAGGAGGCCGGCCCTAGGAGGGGGCGCGCCAAGTGTGGAGTCCTACTAGGACTCCCTAGTCCTAGTAGGATTCCACCTCCCTTGTTGGAGTAGGAGAAGGGGAAAGAGGGGGAGAGGAAGAAGGAAAGGGGGGTTGCGCCCCTTGTCCAATTCGGACCAGAGGGGGGGCGCAAGCCTCCTTCCTTTTGGCCTCTCTCCTCTATTCCCGTATGGCCCAATAAGGCCCATATACTCCCCGGCGAATTCCCGTAACTCTCGGTACTCCGAAAAATACCCGAATCACTCGGAACCTTTCCGAACTCCGAATATAGTCGTCCAATATATCGATCTTTACGTCTCGACCATTTCGAGACTCCTCGTCATGTCCCCGATCTCATCCGGGACTCCGAACTCCTTCGGTACATCAAAACTCATAAACTCATAATATAACTGTCATCGAAACCTTAAGCATGCGGACCCTACGGGTTCAAGAACTATGTAGACATGACCTAGAACTGTTTCCGGTCAATAACCAATAGTGGAACCTGGATGTTCATATTGGCTCCTACATATTCTACGAAGATCCTTATCGGTCAAACCGCATAACAACATACGTTGTTCCCTTTGTCATCGGTATGTTACTTGCCCGAGATTCGATCGTCGGTATCCAATACCTAGTTCAATCTCGTTACTGGCAAGTCTCTTTACTCGTTCCGTAATACATCATCCCACACTAACTCATTAGTTGCAATGCTTGCAAGGCTTAAGTGATGTGTATTACCGAGAGGGCCCAGAGATACCTCTCCGACAATCGGAGTGACAAAACCTAATCTCGAAATATGCCAACCCAACATGTACCTTCGGAGACACCTGTAGAGCACCTTTATAATCACCCAGTTACGTTGTGACGTTTGGTAGCACACAAAGTGTTCCTCTGGTAAACGGGAGTTGCATAATCTCATAGTCACAGGAACATGTATAAGTCATGAAGAAAGCAGTAGCAACATACTAAACGATCAGTGCTAAGCTAACGGAATGGGTCAAGTCAATCACATCATTCTCCTAATGATGTGATCCCGTTAATCAAATGACAACTCTTTGTCCATGGCTAGGAAACTTAACCATCTTTGATTCACAAGCTAGTCAAGTAGAGGCATACTAGTGACACTATGTTTGTCTATGTATTCACACATGTATTATGTTTCCGGTTAATACAATTCTAGCATGAATAATAAACATTTATCATGAAATAAGGAAATAAATAATAACTTTATTATTGCCTCTAGGGCATATTTCCTTCAGTCTCCCACTTGCACTAGAGTCAATAATCTAGTTCACATCACCATGTGATTTAACACCAATATTCACATCTGTATGTGATTAATACCCATAGTTCACATCGTCATGTGATCAACGCCCAAAGGGTTTACTAGAGTCAATAATCTAGTTCACATTGCAATGTGATTAACACCCAAAGAGTACTAAGGTGTGATCATGTTTTGCTCGTGAGAGAAGCTTAGTCAACGGGTCTGTCATATTTAGAGCCGTGTGTATTTTGCAAATATTCTATGTCTTCAATGCTCTGCATGGAGCTACTCTAGCTAATTGCTCCCACTTTCAATATGTATCCAGATTGAGACTTAGAGTCATCTGGATCGGTGTAAAAGCTTGTATCGTTGTAACTTTTACGACGAGCTCTTTTATCACTTCCATTATCGAGAAATATTTTCTTAGTCCTCACTAAGGATATTCTTGACCGCTGTCCAGTGATCTACTCTTAGATCAAAATTGTACTCCCTTGCCAAACTCAGCGCAAGGTATACAATAGGTCTGGTACATAGCATAGCATACTTTATAGAACCTATGACTGAGGCATAGGGAATGACTTTCATTCTCTTTTCTATTTTCTGCCGTGGTCGGGATTTGAGTCTTACTCAATTTCACACCTTTGCAACACAGGCAAGAACTTTTTCTTTGACTGTTCCATTTTGAACCACTTCAAAATCTTGACAAGGTATGTACTTATTGAAAAAACTTATCAAGCGTCTTGATCTATCTCAATAGATCTTGATGCTCAATATGTAAGCAGCTTCACCGAGGTCTTTCTTTGAAAGAACTCCTTTCAAACACTCCTTTATGTTTTGCAGAATAATTCTACATTATTTCCAATCAACAATATGTCATTCACATATACTTATCAGAAATGCTGTAGTGCTCCCACTCACTTTCTTGCAAATACAGGCTCACCGTAAGTCTGTACAAAACTATATGCTTTGATCAACTTATCAAAGCGTATATTCCAACTCTGAGATGCTTGCACCAGTCTGTTGATGAATCGCTGGAGTTTGCACATTTTGTTAGCAACTTTAGGATCGACAAAAACTTCTGGTTGTATCATATACAACTCTCCTTTAAGAAAACCATTAAGGAATGCAGTTTTGACATCCATTTGCCAGATTTCATAAAATGTGGCAATTGCTAACATGATTCAGACAGACTTAAGCATCGATACGAGTGAGAAAATCTCATCGTATTCAACACCTTGAACTTGTTGAAAACCTTTCGCAACAAGTCGAGCTTAGTAGATAGTAACACTACTATCAGTGTCCGTCTTCCTCTTGAAGATCCATTTATTTAATATGGCTTGCTGATCATCGAGCAAGTCAATCAAAGTCCATACTTTGTTCTCATACATGGATCATATCTCAGATTTTATGGCCTCAAGCCATTTTGTGGAATCTGGTCTCATCATCGCTTCCTCATAGTTCGTAGGTTCATCATGGTCTAGTAACATGATTTCCAGAACATGATTACTCACCACTCTGGTGCGGATCTTACTCTGGAAGACCTACGAGGTTTGGTAGTAACTTGATCTGAAGTTTCATGATCATCATCATTAACTTCCTCACTAATTGGTGTAGAAATCACTAGAACTGATTTCTGTGATAAACTACTTTCCAACAAGGGAGTAGATATAGTTACCTCATCAAGTTCTACTTTCCTCCCACTCACTTCTTTCGAGAGAAACTCCTTCTCTAGAAACGATCCATTCTTAGCAACAAATATTTGCCTTCGGATCTGTGATAGAAGGTGTACCCAACAGTTTCCTTTGGGTATTCTATGAAGACGCACTTCTCCGATTTGGGTTTGAGCTTATCACTTATCAGGATGAAACTTTTTCACATAAGCATCGTAGCCCCAAACTTTAAGAAACGACAACTTGGGTTTCTTGCTAAACCACAGTTCATATGGTGTCGTCTCAACGGATTTAGATGGTGCCCTTTTAACGTGAATGTAGCTGTCTCTAATGCATAACCCCAAAATGATAATGGTAAATCAATAAGAGACATCATAGATCGCACCATATCCAATAAAGTGCGGTTACGATGTTCGGACACACCATAACGTTGTGGTGTTCCAGGTGGCGTGAGCTGTGAAACTATTCCACATTGTTTTAATTGAAGACCAAACTCGTAACTCAAATATTCGTCTCCGCGATCAGATCGCAGAAATTTTATTTTCTTGTTACAATGATTTTTCCACTTCAATCTGAAATTCTTTGAACCTTTCAACTATTTCATACTTATGTTTGATCAAGTAGATATACCCATATCTGCTCAAATCATCTTGTGAAGGTCAGAAAATAACGATACTTGCCACAAGCATCAACACTCACTGGATCGCATGCATCGGTATGTATTATTTCCAGTAAGTCAGTAGCTTGTTCCATTGTTCCGGAGAACGGAGTTTTAGTCATCTTGCCCAAAAGGCACGGTTCGCAAGCATCAAATGATTCATAACCAAGTGATTCCAAAAATCCATCTTTATGGAGTTTCTTCATGCGCTTTACACCGATATGACCCAAACAGCAGTGCCACAAATAAGTTGCACTATCATTATTAACTTTGCATCTTTTGGCATCAATATTATGAATATGTGTATCACTACGATCGAGATCCAACAAACTATGTTCATTGGGTGTATGACCATCGAAGGTCTTATTCATGTAAACAGAATAACAATTATTCTCTAACTTTAAATGAATAACCGTATCGCAATAAACACGATCAAATCATGTTCATGCTCAACGCAAACGCCAAATAACATTTATTTAGGCTTAACACTAATCCCAAAAGTATAGGGAGTGTGCGATGATGATCATATCAATCTTGGAACTACTTCCAACACTCATCGTCACTTCCCCTCAACTAGTCTCTGTTTATTCTGTAACTCCTGTTTCGAGTTACTAATCTTAGTAACCGAAGAAGTATCAAATACTCAGGGGCTACTATAAACACTAGTAAGGCACACATCAATAACCTGTATATCAAATATACCCTTGTTCACTTCGCCATCCTTCTTATCCACCAAATATTCAGGGCATTTCCGCTTCCAGTGACCGTTTCCTTTACAGTGTAAGCACTCAGTTTCAGGCTTTGGTCCAGCTTTGGTCTTCTTCACGGGAGTGACAACTTGTTTGCCATTCTACTTGAAGTTTCCCTTTCTTTCCCTTTGCCCTTTTCTTGAAACTAGTGGTCTTGTCAATCATCAACACTTGATGTTCTTTCTTGATTTCTACCTTCGTCGATTTCAACATCACGAAGAGCTCAGGAATCATTTTCGTCATCATTTGCATACTATAGTTCATCACAAAGTTCTACTAACTTGGTGATGGTAACTAGAGAACTCTGTCAATCACTATCTTATCTAGAAGATTAACTCCCACTTGATTCAAGCGATTGAAGTACCCAGACAATCTGAGCACATGCTCACTAGTTGAGCGATTCTCCTCCATCTTTTAGCTATAGAACTTGTTGAAGACTTCATATCTCTCAACTCTGGTATTTGCTTGAAATATTAACTTCAACTCCTGGAACATCTCATATGGTCCATGACGTTCAAAACGTCTTTGAAGTCCCGATTCTAAGCCGTTAAGCATGGTGCACTAAACTATCAAGTAGTCATCATATTGAGCTAGCCAAACGTTCATAACGTCTGCATATGCTCCTGCAATAGGTTTGTCACCTAGCGGTGCATCAAAGACATAATTCTTCTGCGCAGCAATGAGGATAAACCTCAGATCACGGATCCAATCCGCATCATTGCTACTAACATTTTTCAACACAATTTTCTCTAGGAACATATCAAAATAAACATATGAAAGCAACAACGCAAGCTATTGATCTACAACATAATTTGCAAAATACTACCAGGACTAAGTTCATGATAAATTTAAGTTCAATTAATCATATTACTTAAGAACTCCCACTAAGAAAGACATCTCTCTAATCCTCTAAGTGATCACGTGATCCAAATCAACTAAACCATAACCGATCATCACGTGAAATGGAGTAGCTTTCAATGGTGAACATCATTATGTTGATCATATCTACTATATGATTCACACTCGACCTTTCGGTCTCCGTGTTTCGAGGCCATATCTGCATATGCTAGGCTTGCCAAGTTTAACCTGAGTATTCCGCATGTGCAAAACTGGCTTGCACCCGTTGTAGATGGACGTAGAGCTTATCACACCCGATCATCACGTGGTGTCTGGGCACGACGAACTTTGGCAACGGTGCATACTCAGGGAGAACACTTCTTGATAATTTAGTGAGAGATCATCTTAAAATGCTACCGTCAATCAAAGCAAGATAAGATGTATAAAAGATAAACATCACATGCAATCAAAATATGTGACATGATATGGCCATGATCATCTTGCACCTTTGATCTCCATCTCCAAAGTACTGTCTATTGGGGAACGTAGTAATTTCAAAAAAATTCCTACGTACACGCAAGATCATGGTGATGACATAGCAACGAGAGGGGAGAGTGTTGTCCACGTACCCTCATAGACCGTAAGCGGAAGCGTTATGACAACGCGGTTGATGTAGTCGTACGTCTTCACGATCCGACCGATCCAAGCACCGAACGTACGGCACCTCCGAGTTCAGCACACGTTCAGCACGATGACGATCCCCGGGCTCCGATCCAGCAAAGCTTCGGAGATGAATTCCGTCAGGACGACGGCGTGGTGACGATGATGATGTTCTACCGGCGCAGGGCTTCGCCTAAACTCCGCGACGATATGACCGAGGTGGAATATGGTGGAGGGGGCACCGCACACGGCTAAGGAACGATCCGTAGATCAACTTGTGTTCTTGTTCCTAGAGGTGCCCCCCTGCCCCCGTATATAAAGGAGCAAGGGGGGAGGGGGCGGCCGGCCTAGGAGGGGCGCGCCAAGGGGAGTCCTACTCCCACCGGGAGTAGGACTCCCTCCTTCCTTGTTGGAGTAGGAGAAAGGGGGAAAGAGGGGGAGAGGAGGAAGGAAAGGGGGGCCGCACCCCTTGTCCAATTCGGACCAGAGGGGGGCTGCGCGCCTCCTTCCTTTCGGCCTCTCTCCTCTATTCCCGTATGGCCCAATAAGGCCCATATACTCCCCGGCGAATTCCCATAACTCTCCGGTACTCCGAAAAATAGCCGAATCACTCGGAAATTTTCCGAACTCCGAATATAGTCGTCCAATATATCGATCTTTACGTCTCGACCATTTCGAGACTCCTCGTCATGTCCCCGATCTCATCCGGGACTCCGAACTCCTTCGGTACATCAAAACTCATAAACTCATAATATAACTGTCATCGAAACCTTAAGCGTGCGGACCCTACGGGTTCGAGAACTATGTAGACATGACCTAGAACTATTCTCGGTCAATAACCAATAGCGGAACCTGGATGCCCATATTGGCTCCTACATATTCTACGAAGATCTTTATCGGTCAAACCGCATAACAACATACGTTGTTCCCTTTGTCATCGGTATGTTACTTGCCCGAGATTCGATCGTCGGTATCCAATACCTAGTTCAATCTCGTTACCGGCAAGTCTCTTTACTCGTTACGTAATGCATCATTCCGTAACTAACTCATTAGTCACATTGCTTGCAAGGCTTATAGTGATGTGCATTACCGAGAGGGCCCAGAGATACCTCTCCGACAATCGGAGTGACAAAACCTAATCTCGAAATACGCCAACCCAACATGTACCTTTGGAGACACCTGTAGTACTCCTTTATAATCACCCAGTTACGTTGTGACGTTTGGTAGCACCCAAAGTGTTCCTCCGGTAAACGGGAGTTGCATAATCTCATAGTTACAGGAACATGTATAAGTCATGAAGAAAGCAATAGCAACATACTAAACGATCAAGTGCTAGGCTAACGGAATGGGTCATGTCAATCACATCATTCTCCTAATGATGTGATCCCGTTAATCAAATGACAACACATGTCTATGGTTAGGAAACATAACCATCTTTGATTAATGAGCTAGTCAAGTAGAGGCATACTAGTGACACTATGTTTGTCTATGTATTCACACATGTATTATGTTTCCGGTTAATACAATTCTAGCATGAATAATAAACATTTATCATGATATAAGGAAATAAATAATAACTTTATTATTGCCTCTAGGGCATATTTCCTTCAGTCTCCCACTTGCACTAGAGTCAATAATCTAGTTCACATCACCATGTGATTTAACATCAATATTCATATCTGTATATGATTAACACCTATAGTTCACATCGTCATGTGACCAACACCCAAAGGGTTTACTAGAGTCAATAATCTAGTTCACATCGCTATGTGATTAACACCCAAAGAGTACTAAGGTGTGATCATGTTTTGCTCGTGAGAGAAGCTTAGTCAACGGGTCTGTCACATTCAGAGCCGTATGTATTTTGCAAATATTCTATGTCTACAATGCTCTGCACGGAGCTACTCTAGCTAATTGCTCCCACTTTAAATATGTATCCAGATTAAGACTTAGAGTCATCTGGATCAGTGCCAAAACTTGTATCGACATAACCTTTTACGACGAACCTTTTGTCACCTCCATAATTGAGAAACATATCCTTATTCCACTAAGGATAATTTTGACCAATGTCCAGTGATCTACTCCTATATCACTATTGTACTCCCTTACCAAACCAGGGCAGAGTATACAATAGGTCTGGTTCACAGCATAGCATACTTTATAGAACCTATGACCGAGGCATAGGGAATGACTTTTCATTCTCTTTCTATTTTCTGCCTTGGTCGGGTCTTGAGTCTTACTCAACTTCACACCTTGCAACACACGCAAGAACTCCTTCTTCGATTGTTCCATTTTGAACTACTTCAAAATCTTGTCAAGGTATGTACTCATTGAAAATCTTATCAAGCGTCTTGATCTATCTCAATAGATCTTGATGCTCAATATGTAAGTAGCTTTACTGAGGTCTTTCTTTTAAAGAACTCCTTTCAAAACACTCCTTTATGCTTTGCAGAATAATTCTACATTATTTCCGATCAACAATATGTCATTCACATATACTTATCAGAAATGCTGTAGTGCTCCCACTCACTTTCTTGTAAATACAGGCTTCACCGGCAAGTCTGTATAAAACTATATGCTTTGATCAACTTATCAAAGCGTATATTCCAACTTCGAGATGCTTGCACCAGTCCATTGATGGATCGTTGGAGCTTGCTCATTTTGTTAGCACCTTTCGGATCGACAAAACCTTCTGGTTGTATCATATACAACTCTTCTTTAAGAAAACCATTAAGGAATGCAGTTTTGACATCCTTTTGCCAGATTTCATAAAATATGGCAATTGCTAACATGATTCTGACAGACTTAAGCATTGATACGAGTGAGAAAATCTCATCGTATTCAACACCTTGAACTTGTCAAAAAACTTTCGCAACAAGTCGAGCTTAGTAGATAGTAACACTACTATCAGTGTCCGTCTTCCTCTTGAAGATCCATTTATTTAACATGGCTTGCTGATCATCGAGCAAGTCAGTCAAAGTCCATACTTTGTTCTCATACATGGATCATATCTCAGATTTTATGGCCTCAAGCCATTTCGTGGAATCTGGGCTCATCGTCGCTTCCTCATAGTTCGTAGGTTCATCATGGTCTAGTAACATGACTTCCAGAACATGATTACCGTACCACTCTGGTGCGGATCTTACTCTGGAAGACCTACGAGGTTTGGCAGCAACTTGATCTGAAGTTTCATGATCATCATCATTAACTTTCTCACTAATTGGTGTAGTAATCACTGGAACTGATTTCTGTGATGAACTACTTTCCAATAAGGGAGAAGGTACAATTACCTCATCAAGTTCTACTTTCCTCCCACTCACTTCTTTCGAGAGAAACTCCTTCTCTAGAAAGGATCCATTCTTAGCAACAAAGATTTTTGTCTTTGGATCTGTGATAGAAGGAGTATCCAACAGTTTCCTTTGGGTATTCTATGAAGACGCACTTCTCCGATTTGGGTTCGAGCTTATTAGGTTGAAAAACTTTTTCATATAAGCATCGCAACTCCAAACTTTAAGAAACGCCAGCTTAGGTTTACTGCTAAACCATAGTTCATACGGTGTCGTCTCAACGGATTTAGATGGTGCCCTATTAAACGTGAATGCAGCTGTCTCTAATGCATAACCCCAAAATGATAGTGGTAAACTGATAAGAGACATCATAGATCGCACCATATCTAGTAAAATACGATTACGACATTCGGACACACCATTACATTGTGGTGTTCCAGGTGGCGTGAGTTTGTGAAACTATTCCACATTGTTTTAATTGAGGACCAAACTCGTAACTCAAATATTTGTCTCCATGATCAGATCGTAGAAACTTTATTTTCTTGTTATGATGATTTTTCCACTTCACTCTGAAATTCTTTGAACCTTTCAACTATTTCAGTCTTATGTTTCATCAAGTAGATATACCCATATCTGCTCAAATCATCTTGTGAAGGTCAGAAAATAACGATACTTGCCACGAGCATCAACACTCATTGGATCGCATACATCGGTATGTATCATTTCCAATAAGTCAGTAGCTTGTTCCATTGTTCTGGAGAATGGAGTTTTAGTCATCTTGCCCAAAAGGCACGGTTCGCAAGCATCAAATGATTCATAACCAAGTGATTCCAAAAATCCATCTTTATGGAGTTTCTTCATGCGCTTTACACCGATATGACCCAAACGGCAGTGCCACAAATAAGTTGCACTATCATTATTAACTTTGCATCTTTTGGCATCAATATTATGAATATGTGTATCACTACGATCGAGATCCAACAAACTATTTTCATTGGGTGTATGACCATCAAAGGTTTTATTCATTTAAACAGAACAACAATTATTCTCTGATTTTAAATGAATAACCGTATTGCAATAAACATGATCAAATCATATTCATGCTCAACGCAAACACCAAATAACATTTATTTAGGTTCAACACTAATCCCGAAAGTATAGGGAGTGTGCGATGATGATCATATCAATCTTGGAACCACTTCCAACACACATCGTCACTTCACCCTCAACTAGTTTCTGTTTATTCTGTAACTCCTGTTTCGAGTTACTAATCTTAGCAACCGAACAAGTATCAAATACTCAGGGGTTACTATAAACACTAGTAAGGTACACATCAATAACATGTATATCAAATATACCCTTGTTCACTTTGCCATCCTTCTTATCCACCAAATATTCAAGGCATTTCCGCTTCTAGTGACCATTTCCTTTGCAGTATAATCACTCAGTTTCAGGCTTTGGTCCAGCTTTGGTCTTCTTCGCGGGAGTGACAACTTGCTTGCCATTCTGCTTGAAGTTCCCTTTCTTTCCCTTTGCCCTTTTCTTGAAACTAGTGGTCTTGTCAATCATCAACACTTGATGCTCTTTCTTGATTTCTACCTTCGTCGATTTCAGCATCACGAAGAGCTCGGGAATCGTTTTCGTCATCCCTTGCATACTATAGTTCATCACGAAGTTCTACTAACTTGGTGTGGTGACTAGAGAATTCTGTCAATCACTATCTTATCTGGAAGATTAACTTCCACTTGATTCAAGCGATTGTAGTACCCAGACAATCTGAGCACATGCTCACTAGTTGAGCGATTCTCCTCCATCTTTTAGCTATAGAACTTGTTGGAGACTTCATATCTCTCAACTCGGGTATTTGCTTGAAATATTAACTTCAACTCCTGGAACATCTCATATGGTCCATGACGTTCAAAACGTCTTTGAAGTCCCGATTCTAAGCCATAAAGCATGGTGCACAAAACTATCAAGTAGTCATCATATTGAGCTAGCCAAACGTTCATAACGTCTGCATCTGCTCCTGCAATGTGTCTGTCGCCTAGCGGTGCATTAGGGACATAATTCTTCTGTGCAGCAATGAGGATAAACCTCAAATCACAGATCCAATCCGTATCATTGCTACTAACATCTTTCAATACAATTTTCTCTAGGAACATATTAAAATAAACATATGAAAGCAACAACGCAAGCTATTGATCTACAACATAATTTGCAAAATACTACCAGGACTAAGTTCATGATAAATTTAAGTTCAATTAATCATATTACTTAAGAACTCCCACTTAGATAGACATCCCTCTAATCCTCTAAGTGATCACATAATCCAAATTCAACTAAATCATAACCGATCATCACGTGAAATGAATTAGTTTTCAATGGTGAACATCTTATGTTGATCATATCTACTATATGATTTACGCTCGACCTTTCGGACTCCGTGTTCCGAGGCCATATCTGCATATGCTAGGCTCGTCAAGTTTAACCTGAGTATTCCGCGTGTGCAAAACTGGCTTGCACCCGTTGTAGATGGACGTAGAGCTTATCACACCCGATCATCACGTGGTGTCTGGGCACGACGAACTTTGGCAACGGTGCATACTCAGGGAGAACACTTCTTGATAATTAGTGAGAGATCATCTTAAAATGCTACCGTCAATCAAAGCAAGATAATATGCATAAAAGATAAACATCACATGCAATCAATATAAGTGATATGATATGGCCATCATCATCTTGTGCTTGTGATCTCCATCTTCGAAGCACCGTCATGATCGCCATCGTCACCGGCGCGACACCTTGATCTCCATCGTAGCATCGTTGTCGTCTCGCCAATCTTATGCTTCTACGACTATTGCTACCGCTTAGTGATAAAGTAAAGCATTACAGGGCGATTGCATTGCATACAATAAAGCGACAACCATATGGTTCCTGCCAGTTGCCGATAACTCGGTTACAAAACATGATCATCTCATACAATAAAATTTAGCATCATGTCTTGACCATATCACATCACAACATGCCCTGCAAAAACAAGTTAGACGTCCTCTACTTTGTTGTTACAAGTTTTTACGTGGCTGCTACGGGCTTAAGAAAGAACCAATCTCACCTACTCATCAAAACCACAACGATAGTTTGTCAAGTTGGTGTTGTTTTAACCTTCGCAAGGACCGGGCGTAGCCACACTCGGTTCAACTAAAGTTGGAGAAACTGACACCCGCTAGCCACCTGTGTGCAAAGCACGGCGGTAGAACCAGTCTCGCGTAAGCGTACGCGTAATGTCGGTCCGGGCCGCTTCATCCAACAATACCGCCGAACCAAAGTATGACATGCTGGTAAGCAGTATGACTTATATCGCCCACAACTCACTTGTGTTCTACTCGTGCATATAACATCAAACCATAAAACCTAGGCTCGGATGCCACTGTTGGGGAACGTAGTAATTTTAAAAATTTTCCTACGTACACGCAAGATCATGATGATGACATAGCAACGAGAGGGGAGAGTGTTGTCCACGTACCCTTGTAGACCGTAAGCGGAAGCATTATGACAACGCAGTTGATGTAGTCGTACGTCTTCGCGATCTGACCGATCCAAGCACCGAACGTACGTCACCTTCGAGTTCAGCACACGTTCAGCTCGATGACGATCCCCGGGCTCCGATCCAGCAAAGCTTCGGGGATGAGTTCCGTCAGCACGACGGCGTGGTGACGATGATGATGTTCTACCGGCGCAGGGCTTCGCCTAAATTCCGCGACGATATGACCGAGGTGGAATATGGTGGAGGGGGGCACCGCACACGGCTAAGGAACGATCCGTAGATCAACTTGTGTTGTTCCTAGAGGTGCCCCCCTGCCCCCGTATATAAAGGAGCAAGGGGGAGGGGGCGGCCGGCCTAGGAGGGGCGCGCCAAGGGGAGTCCTACTCCCACCGGGAGTAGGACTCCCTCCTTCCTTGTTGGAGTAGGAGAAAGGGGGAAAGAGGGGGAGAGGAGGAAGGAAAGGGGGGCCGCACCCCTTGTCCAATTCGGACCAGAGGGGGGCTGCGCGCCTCCTTCCTTTCGTCCTCTCTCCTCTATTCCCGTATGGCCCAATAAGGCCCATATACTCTCCGGCGAATTCCCGTAACTCTCCGGTACTTCAAAAAATACCCGAATCACTCGGAACCTTTCCGAACTCCGAATATAGTCGTCCAATATATCGATCTTTACGTCTCGACCATGTCGAGAATCCTCGTCATGTCCCCGATCTCATCCGGGACTCCAAACTCCTTCGGTATATCAAAACTCATAAACTCATAATATAACTGTCATCGAAACCTTAAGCGTGCGGACCCTACGGGTTCGAGAACTATGTAGACATGACCTAGAACTATTCTCGGTCAATAACCAATAGAGGAACCTGGATGCCCATATTGGCTCCTACATATTCTACGAAGATCTTTATCGGTCAAACCGCATAACAACATACGTTGTTCCCTTTGTCATCGGTATGTTACTTGCCCGAGATTCGATCGTCGGTATCCAATACCTAGTTCAATCTCGTTACTGGCAAGTCCCTTTACTCGTTACGTAATGCATCATTCCGTAACTAACTCATTAGTCACATTGTTTGCAAGGCTTATAGTGATGTGCATTACCGTGAGGGCCCAGAGATACCTCTCCGACAATCGGGGTGACAAAACCTAATCTCGAAATACGCCAACCCAACATGTACCTTTGGAGACACCTGTAGTACTCATTTATAATCACCCAGTTACGTTGTGACGTTTGGTAGCACCCAAAGTGTTCCTCCGGTAAACGGGAGTTGCATAATCTCATAGTTACAGGAATATGTATAAGTCATGAAGAAAGCAATAGCAACATACTAAACGATGAAGTGCTAGGCTAACTAAATGGGTCATGTCAATCACATCATTCTCCTAGTGATGTGATCCCATTAATCAAATGACAACACATGTCTATGGTTAGGAAACATAACCATCTTTGATTAATGAGCTAGTCAAGTAGAGGCATACTAGTGACTAGATGTTTGTCTATGTATTCACACATGTATTATGTTTCGGTTAATACAATTCTAGCATGAATAATAAACATTTATCATGATATAAGGAAATAAATAATAACTTTATTATTGCCTCTAGGGCATATTTCCTTCACTATCATGATCTCTATCGTCACCGGCACGACACCATGATCTTCATCATCTTGATCTATATCAATGTGTCGTCACATGGTCGTCTCGCCAACTATTACTCTTGCAACTATTGCTATCGCATAGCGATAAAGTAAAGCAATTATTTGGCGCTTGCATCTTATGCAATAAAGAGACAACCATAAGGCTTCTGCCAGTTGCCGATAACTTCAACAAAACATGATCATCTTATACAACAACTTATATCTCATCACGTCTTGACCATATCACATCACAACATGCCCTGCAAAAACAAGTTAGACGTCCTCTACTTTGTTGTTGCAAGTTTTACGTGGCTGCTACAAGCTTAGCAAGAACCGTTCTTACCTACGCATCAAAACCACAACGATAGTTTGTCAAGTTGGTGTTGTTTTAACCTTCGCAAGGACCGGGCGTAGCCACACTCGATTCAACTAAAGTTGGAGAAACTGACACCCGCCAGCCACCTGTGTGCAAAGCACATCGGTAGAACCAGTCTCGCGTAAGCGTACGTGTAATGTCGGTCCGGGCCGCTTCATCCAACAATACCGCCGAACCAAAGTATGACATGCTGGTAAGCAGTATGACTTGTATCGCCCACAACTCACTTGTGTTCTACTCGTGCATATAACATCTACGCGTAAAACCTGGCTCGGATGCCACTGTTGGGGAACGTAGTAATTTCAAAAAAATTCCTACGCACACGCAAGATCATGGTGATGCATAGCAACGAGAGGGGAGAGTATTGTCCATGTACCCTCATAGACCGTAAGCGGAAGCATTATGACAACGCGGTTGATGTACTAGTACGTCTTCACGATCCAACCGATCCAAGTACCGAACGTACGGCACCTCCGAGTTCAGCACACGTTCAGCTCGATGACGATCCCCGGACTCCGATCCAGTAAAGTGTCGGGGATGAGTTCCGTCAGCACGACGGCGTGGTGACGATGATGATGCTCTACCGGCGCAGGGCTTCGCCTAAACTCCACGACGATATGACCGAGGTGGAATATGATGGAGGGGGGCACCGCACACGGCTAAGGAACCGTAGATCAACTTGTGTGTCATGGGGTGCCCCCTTGCCCCCGTATATAAAGGAGAAAGGGGGGAGGAGGCCGGCCCTAGGAGGGGGCGCGCCAAGTGTGGAGTCCTACTAGGACTCCCTAGTCCTAGTAGGATTCCACCTCCCTTGTTGGAGTAGGAGAAGGGGAAAGAGGGGGAGAGGAAGAAGGAAAGGGGGGCTGCGCCCCTTGTACAATTCGGACCAGAGGGGGGGCGCAGGCCTCCTTCCTTTTGGCCTCTCTCCTCTATTCCCGTATGGCCCAATAAGGCCCATATACTCCCCGACGAATTCCCGTAACTCTTCGGTACTCCGAAAAATACCCGAATCACTCGGAACCTTTCCGAACTCCGAATATAGTCGTCCAATATATCGATCTTTACGTCTCGACCATTTCGAGACTCCTCGTCATGTCCCCGATCTCATCCGGGACTCAGGACTCCTTCGGTACATCAAAACTCATAAACTCATAATATAACTGTCATCGAAACCTTAAGCGTGCGGACCCTACGGGTTCGAGAACTATGTAGACATGACCTATAACTGTTTCCGGTCAATAACCAATAGTGGAACCTGGATGTTCATATTGGCTCATACATATTCTACGGAGATCTTTATCGGTCAAACCGCATAACAACATACGTTGTTCCCTTTTTCATCGGTATGTTACTTGCCCGAGATTCGATCGTCGGTATCCAATACCTAGTTCAATCTCGTTACCGGCAAGTCTCTTTACTCGTTCCGTAATACATCATCCAACAACTAACTCATTAGTTGCAATGCTTGCAAGGCTTAAGTGATGTGTATTACCGAGAGGGCCCAAAGATACCTCTCCGACAATCGGAGTGACAAAACCTAATCTCGAAATATGCCAACCCAACATGTACCTTCGGAGACACCTGTAGAGCACCTTTATAATCACCCAGTTACGTTGTGACGTTTGGTAGCACACAAAGTGTTCCTCTGGTAAACGGGAGTTGCATAATCTCATAGTCACAGGAACATGTATAAGTCATGAAGAAAGCAGTAGCAACATACTAAACGATCGTGTGCTAAGCTAACAGAATGGGTCAAGTCAATCACATCATTCTCCTAATGATGTGATCCCGTTAATCAAATGACAACTCTTTTGTCCATGGCTAGGAAACTTAACCATCTTTGATTCACAAGCTAGTCAAGTAGAGGCATACTAGTGACACTATGTTTGTCTATGTATTCACACATGTATTATGTTTCCGGTTAATACAATTCTAGCATGAATAATAAATATTTATCATGAAATAAGGAAATAAATAATAACTTTATTATTGCCTCTAGGGCATATTTCCTTCACTAGGTTGCCCCAAAACACCTATAGACACAAGAAAATAAAGAAAACTAATAAAAACCAAATAAAATGTTAAATGTGCAATTCTCAGAATGATAAGTGCAAAAACCGGTAATCATACATAATGGATGACTATTTGGTTCAATGTGACATGATATATGAAGAGAACATGCAACAAATGAGCTCTAAAAATGCATAAAATATAGAGCCATCATAGCCCTACACTCAGACCAGGGTGGGCACACAACAACAACAACAACAACAACAACAACAACAACAACAACAACAACAACAACAACAACAACAACAACAACGACAACATTGGGCCACCAAAAAGTAGCGGCCGAAGGCGGAGGAGGAGGAGGAGGAGGGGAAGGACGATGAGCCGGATGATACAAATGGTGATCCAAAGAAGAAGGGTAGAGGAGAAAGCTTCAACATGAGTGAGGACGAGTTGTTGTGTGATGCATGGTTGGCCACTAGCTTCGATCCTTTCCATGGCACGGAGCAAAAGGGCACAACATTTTGGAAGAACATTCACATATGGTTCCATGAACACAAGTATTTCACGCACTACTCTTACGCGGTCATCCGCAACCGTAAATGGAAGTCTCTCAACCATCAATGGTCATCTAAGAGGCCATATCCAAGTATTGCGGACACTTGAAGCATCTCATCGCACGGTGGCCTAGAGGTGCACGGATCACCGAGCAAGTAAGTTGATCACTAGCCGGACATGCATTGTTTTGTTGCTCATTAGCCGGATATTCTTAGTTTTGTTGATCACTATCCGGACATGCATTGTTTTGTCGCTCACTAGCCCGATATGCTTAGTTTTGTTTATGACTAGTCGGACATGCATTATTTTATTGCTCACTAGCCGGATATGCTTAGTTTTGTTGATGAATAGCCGAATATGCATTGTTTTGTAGCCTTCTCGTGTTTGTTTGGTGTACAAGAACTTGGATAAGAAAAACTTCATCGTCGTGCATTATTGGTTGAAGTTGAATGCGCAACTGAAGTGAAACCTTTTCATAGCCAAGACCGCCGCCTAAGCCAACGAGGAAGAAATCGATGACCCTACAGACCCAACCCAAGAACCGCCGAAGAAGGTCAGCAGATTTTTACGGGGGAAGAAGTGGTAGAAGGAGAGGGTGAAGCGAGAAGGTGTGGCGCCCAAGCTGGCGGAGAGGTTCGAGGACATCTTGTTGAAGAAGGAGGAGAGATGTGTGAAGCACTAGGACCTCAAGGAGGAGAAAAAGTTAGAGAGGCTCAAATTGTTGATGGAGACGACAAACAAGAAGGTCAAGCTCGAAGAGAGGAGGACCATGATCGAAGAGAGGAAGGCTGTGTTTGAGGAAAATAAGGTGAAGATCGCCGCCAATGAGGAGGACGCCAAGATGTTGACCTTGAATGTGGACTCTTTGGATGCCAACGCAAGAATGATCGCGCAATCCGTCCGCTACCAGATGTTGCAGTGGCATAAAGATCAGTTGGCGGCAGCGGACAATGAGGAGGCGGCGGAGATGGACGCGGAGACTGTCTATGCGGCGGCGATGACACCTTGATCGGGAGCAAATGGCTGGGATTGCCGATCCGATAGGTAAAAAATTGCACGGACTGCCGGACCGTCATTCTTTTGAATTCGTCTATGTAAAAGGTAAGCATACTTGCCTCTTTTTGGTTGTGATCGGACATGTGATCCGGTGCACTGTGTTGATCAAACTAAATTTGAATTTGAAATTGCCTTTTTCTGATGGACGTATACATGATAGTATTAGATGACGGCCTTCTGCACCTGTGTCTTATCCCTGTGCGTGGACAGATGCGGAAAAATATTTGTGGTGAGCGGCTTGAAAATGCCGTAAGAACCTACCAATTTTCCCTTTGAAAAAAAGAACTACTCCGTATCATTTATTTTGAGCTAAAGAACCTACCAGCTACACGTATCGCACCCTTCTCCCATACACCCCGTTGAAGGCCAGCAAACGCACGCCGTGCCCCACGCTTCATCACACTTCACACCTCACGCGCGTACGCTTGTCTAGTTCGTCCCCCTCGCCGGCGACCCACCCATCCATTGATGGCAGCGACGGCGGTCGTGGGCGCCGCTTCTCGCTCCCGTCTCCTCCTCCACCACCACCGACTCCCTCAGGTCGGCTGCCCAACCTCTCGCCCCCCATCTCAGTTTTGGGTTCAGTTGCGTAACGAAATCCGTCTCGAACTAATTCGGGGGTTTATTGGCTTGTGGCAGGTTCCAGCCGGTGGGGGAGGTTCGCTGAGGGTGGGCGCGCTCGGGGCCGGACGGGATTGGAGACGACGGGTCCGGGTCGGGGTTAGGGTTTTCGCGCGCTACTCCTCCCAGCCACAAGACTTCTCTAGTCGACTCCAAGGTAATTTAATGACTACTAATCGCGGCGTCTGTGACTCTGAATATTTCATTCCATGCAGAAATGGCCAGGTATTTTCCATACGAGTGATACGAAAATGGACATAGATATGTTGTGTGGCTCTGGGGATGGTTGTAGTTTTGGTGTGATGTTGGTGACTATGTGTGAGGTGGATAAGGGGTACTAAGGGCAATTTGGTGATGGAGTAATACATGGACATGGGTTGAATGTGTGGAGTTCAGTTTGCTATTGTCTGAAAAACTTACCTTAGAGATTTCCAATTTTTGTCCAATTGCAGATAGAGCTGGTGAATTGCCGAAATTAGTAGAGGATCTTCTCCAGACGTCGATTAGCACAGGGCCTCGAGGTGCCTTTAGGATGGCGCAAGGGATCCAAGCTCTCCTTGGGGTTGGTGGGGAGTGGCTAAATGACTTCTCGAAGGTTGTTGCTCGTTTTATTCTTCTTCTCTTATTTCTGTAAATCTTGGTATGAATGAAAATATAAATGCTCTTCGTACATTTTAAAAAGGAGACAACCCACACAGTGTAGACTCATTAATATTGTTTGTTTTCTGATGCATTTGGTGGCATGTAACTAATCATACAAGCATAACTGATAATAACACTAACAAAGATGAGCACACATGGATTCATTCAACCCTTTGTAGTTTATTCTAGTCACAATGCCATTCCTGTTGCTGAAATCAGTTGCAAAATAATCATACCATATTACATACTCATTGTATATTCTAATTTTCTCCGATGTTTTCTTTTGTTTATGTAAATAGCTTATTATGGATCAAACTTACTAACCATTGATGATAGCCGAAATCAATTGAAAACCTTTCATGAATTACTTGCTTTATACCTAATCATATAATTTTTTGGAAAAAACTAATTATAAATTCATGAAACTCTTGTTCTGATAAGAATTACTCTACTTATCTGTGAGCATAGTTCCATGTCTGTCTCTGCTTATGTTGTCCCTTCGGTTCTCTACCATATTACATACATTAAATTGAACTGGAAACAAATGGCAGTCACCAGTATTAGGTTGTTGAGTGCAAATGAATTGCTTGCAATATGTAAAATTTAGGTTGAGTCTACTGTGTCATCTCAAGTTGACATTCAAGTCAGTGGACGAAATATCTCTGCATGTGCATGCCCCACATATGTGCTTGCACAGGCGTATGCAGGCATGTTGAGGACCCCCAAAGGGTCACAGAGGGCATTGATAGGTTTAACATCAAACTGCTAAAGTACTGGTGGGTTGAGTTGGGTTAGGTTGCAACTTGTAAGGAAGAGTATAAGATATTGTTGTATTGAGGCCTACTCTTTATAGAATATGGTGATGTTTGCTTTGGGTTGGTTTTGCACAATTTTCAGTTTTAACTGATGTACTCCCTCCGTTCCTAAATACTTGTCTTTCTAGAGATTTCAACAAGTGACTACATACGGTGCAAAATGAGTGAATCTACACTTTAAAATATGTCTACATACATCCGTATGTTGAGTCCATTTGAAATGCCTAGAAAGACAAGTATTTGGGAACGGAGGGAGTAGCTATTAGTGGTCTTGGTTGTTTCAGCAGACTTTTTTATATTACCGTGTTGTCAATCTAATGCAGACAGCTAACACGTCAGAAGGAATTCCAGCTCAGATGCGTCTTGGTTTGCTTTCCCCTCTTTACCTCAGAAGGCTTTTTGAACGCATGGGTGCAACTTATATCAAGCTAGGTCAGGTAAGGGCATGTTCATACTTTATACTACCATCAAGAGGAATGACATTTTCATAGCTTATTATGTGAAGACATGCTATCAATTAATAGCAATATAGCATGTCTTCACATGTATACCTATGCGTCTGAAAAGAAATTCGGCTGAAGCGGGTCTCAGAAAAAGGTGTTTTGTTGGTTTCAGCTATTTTAATGGGAAGCAACTATGTAAGCCCACCAAACAGGGCCTAAGTTGTACAACTAAGAATTCATATTCACACGCCATCCATCTAAATTTCTAATGATGGTTAGAGTTTTGAAGGGTACCATATGGACAATTTGAGAGCACATGACCTTTTTGGGGATGGTGATTTAGGGCAGGTGCGGAGAGGGTGTCTACTAAGTATTTTTTCTGTTCATAATCATATGCTGTGTCTGATTACTTGGCCTCTATAGTCAACTGACTGCGTGATTGTGCAGTTCATAGCGTCTGCACCAACTTCCTTTCCTGCAGAATATGTTGAAGAATTCCAGAACTGTTTTGACCGAGCACCACCTGTTCCTTATAGCGAGATCGAGTCGATATTGCGTGAGGAGTTGCAGCGGCCATTGGATAGTGTCTATGAGTACATTGATCCCGTGCCAATAGCATCTGCTTCAATAGCACAGGTTTCTGTTGGGAGCATCTGAATTGCCTTCTTCAGTCTAGCATCAAAGTATTGAGGTATCTTTATTATCATCCAGGTTCATGGGGCTAGATTGAAGAGCTCTCAGAAGGATGTGGTGATTAAAGTCCTGAAACCTGGAATTGAAGATACTTTGGTTGCCGATCTGAATTTTATCTATCTTGTTGCACGTGTTTTGGAGTTTCTAAGCCCTGAATTAGAGAGGACATCACTGGTAAGAGATCACTTAATCATAGCACGTTGACATCCTTGACTTTCTTGTAGCATAAAAATATGTTGGTAAACTTGAATTCTCTCTATTTTAAAATAACAAGCATGCAGTCTGTTTTTTTTTAAATGAGGGGTAAACCTTATTTTTATACAGAATGATTGTTCAACCAAGTGGTTCTTGGATCACAAGAGACCAAATTCCACTAAAACTGAAGTTTATGTCCTTTTTAAGGCTTCGTGTGTAGTATATTTATTTGGTTTTTGGTTTGATTATGCAGCTTGCAAAAAACTTGCCAATGAACAAACTTGCTCCTATGAGCATATGCTTGTTTTGTTTTGAGAAGGCCAAGCCAAGATACAATGATATAGATTGGTACGAGAGTGAATTGGTCACTGCGATAGAGTGATTGCATTTAGGTATATCAACCAAAAACAATACACGTTACATCAACAAATTCAGAGTACTGCCATTAATCAGAATATTACAACGAGTTCTTTTTTTCCGAGAAAGTTGCAGTAAATTTGTGTCCAGAAAGAATTTGATTCTGCAAATAACTCTTACACCATAGTATTTTGTGGTTCAAGCATGTCAAAATAACAGATAGCTTTGTGAAAACATCTTAGACATGTTCCTGTATTTTTGGAGGTCAACATTCTGTGATGCCGTTGAGTTAGATAATGCAAACTGGAAGTATATATTACTCAATTCTGAGATGCACTGCAAAAAAAAAAATGATGCTCTATATATTCTTTTCTTAGGTAGCTATCATCAAGGACATAAAGGAATCAATGCTTGAGGAAGTTGATTTTAGAAAGGAAGCTGTAAATATGGAGGCTTTCCAGAGATACATCGAAGCAATGGGATTTGATAGGCAGGCCAAATCTCCATTTGTGTATCAGCACTGTAGCACAAAGCGTGTCTTAACTATGGAAAGATTGTATGGTGTTCCACTCACCGATCTTGATTCTATAAGGTCTCTTGTTCCTGATCCTGAGTTGACTTTAGTCACTGCCCTCAATGTCTGGTATGTTTCACTTCCACCAGCTGCCTCAGTTTATCTTCTGGTATAACAATTGATTTGGATAATTATGTGGTACTATCTCCGTCCGGGGTTATACGTCCGCTGGGCACTCCACGTGTGTACCACAATTACAAGGCCGATTATAATCAATGCCCTGCTTTTTCGCTAGTGTCTGTTGGTGCTCGTTCGCTTATTGGGAGAATTTAATTCGCACGAGAGGCGAGGCTGCATGCGAGCGCGAGGGGCGAGGCTGCATGCTGAAACGTTGGCCTATTGATGCATCAGCCCGTGCATGCCCAATTTGAGTGGGCCTGAGTTTCTCTCTCATTGGTGCATTCGGCCAGCAGTGGTCTTGCAATCAACTTCTTTTTATAACTCACCACGATACAATTTTGTCTTGGTACCTGCGTTTCGGTCGGGCGGACCTGTATACCCGGACGGAGGTAGTAGTAGTCAAATCTTGGTGTAAGCATATTGATAGATCCACTTAATGTGTAGGTTTGGAAGCTTGATCTCATGTGAATCCTTCCATGCGGATGTGCATGCAGGAAACCTATGGTTGCTTCGTGATGGACGTGTTGGATTTATCGATTTTGGTATGTTTAAGACTTAAGTTCCTCCTACAGTGATCTTACTATTGCCATTTAGCGGGCATTATGTTCTCATTGGAATTTATGATAAGAGTCTTTACTTACTCATTAGCATTTAGCCATAACATCTTGTCAGCAAAGTATAATAATATTAGTTAATATACTTAACAGGAATTGTTGGTCGAATATCCCCAAGGACTTGGGCTGCTATGGAGATCTTTTTGGCTTCTTTCGCAACTGAGGATTACAATGCTATGGCATCGGCCCTTTCCGAAATGGGTGCTACAGGGAATGATATAGATGTTGACTCCTTTGCAAAGGACTTGCAAAATATATTCTCATCGCTACAGGTAATATCTACTGATGGGCACAAGGATACTTCTTTTTATCATCAACAGAAGGATACTTGATTTGATATTCGAAAGGCTTGATCAGCCTTATTGATTGTGGATGGTGTGCTTTAATGAAGAAACATTCTGCCGAAGTCCCAAAAGTATAAAACTCTATGCCAGAGCAGACCTGGCCTGAATACTTGTGGCAGCTCAATTTGGATTTAGGTAGCTTATGTGGAGCAACTAATGTGGCTAGCCTTGTAGTATTTCTTAAGTACTTGACATCCTATTGTACTAGTTTATTTTATGGTGCACAATACTCATGCATTTTTTTTTGTGAAGCAGGAGTTGGATACTGAAATTATAGTGGCAGCTGCAAGAAGTTCTGATGCTGCAGCTGTATCTGCTAATGTTGTTGTAGACGAGAGGCAGATGAATGCACTGTTTCTTGATCTGGTGAGCTTCTTGATTTTCTGATCCTGTCTAGAGAACACAATGTAGAACTACAAACAAAATGTTCAAGTAGAGTTATATGAAATGTCATTCCTCCCGCTGCTAGTATTCCTTGTTGTGAGACAATTTCCGCTATAGTCAGTAGTTAGGGAGATACGCAGATCTGTATATGTATTGTTGTTCTATTTCTTTTGAAACTCGATCAGTAGGCGATTCTTATCTTTTGGACTGCAGTTCAAGATGGGTTAAGATCCTCTGTTTCGCACTCCAAACTGCTAAGTCCAAACCACGAACTCAACAAGATCAGGCGCAATTTCAACTGGCACGATGACATCGATAACACGTCGGATGGGCTGGTCAACTAGCCCATGGTCTGTCGCTCGAAATCGCTTGGCCGCCTTGGCCTTGCTGGTCTGGAGAAATTTGGTCAGGCGCTGAGGATGAGATGGCCTTGGTTCGGACCAATCCCAAGCGGCCGTGGGTGCGCTCCACCTTGCCATTTGATGATTCAGGCATGGATTTTTGTAGGCATCGACCACTATCACAATTGGAAATGGCGCAAAGACTGTTCTGGCATGACAACTGGAGCGGCAAAGGTCCGCTCAAGTCTTATGCCCCCGAGCTGTACAGAAGCGCCACTAGGAAGCAAAGGTCAGTTATGAAGGGGCTTCAGGATGATAACTGAATTCGAGCCGTAGCACGCATGCACACCCTTTCCCAGCTATACGAGTTTGTCATTCTTTGGACTTTGTTGGCTCGCACGAACCTTGACCCTGATCGGGATGACATCATCTCCTGGAAATGGACTTCCAGCGGCGTTACTCTCCGGCCTCCGCCTATGCTGTTCAATTCCACGGATCTCACCCCAGTTCCTGTCCACAAAAGATCTGGTTGGCGCATGCTGAGCCAAAATGCAATTTCTTCTCCTGTCTCGTTCTTCACGGTAGAATCCTCATTTCCGACATGCTTGCCATCCATGGGTGGCCGCACGACCCGATCTGCAAGCTATGTCTGCGTGCTCCTGAGACTGCCATGCATCTCTGCAAAGACTGCCCCTTTTTTTCGAGAAAACGCAAATGGCCTTTGCGTTTCATTGCATTGGAAAGATAGGGAATTTACATCCTCCTAGGAGGCAGGTTTACACAGTTGTCAGATGATCAGTGGACATCCCATGATGATGGCAAAATGACCCTGAGTCCTTGAGCCCCGGCCTTTGCCCAACATCGGGCCTCGTCCTTGATCCTGTCAACAAGCTCATTGAGCGATGGGCTCACATGGTCAAAAACGCACGCGTTCCTATGCTTCCAGATCATCCACGGCACCAAAAGCGCCACGGATTTCAGTGCCTTGCGGAGCGCTGGCGGTGTGGATTCCTTAGCGCGCAGCCACCAGTCCATGAGCGAGTCAGTCATGCTCGGGCGTCGGCGCCGGTAAGCGCAGCCAAGATAGGATCTCATGCCATGTATGCCTAGTGAAGGGGCACGCGAGCATCAAGTGTCTGATCGTCTCCGGCTCTTGGTCGCATAGAAGACATCGCGGGTGGTGCTGCAGGCCACGGCGTGCAAGCCGCTCCGCGGTCCAACAGCGATCTTGGCATGCCAGCCAATGGAAAAATTTCACTCTTGGCGGTGCCCAGCTCCTCCAAATGAGCTTCCAGGAGTGGCAGCCTGTCGCTCCCTGGAAGGTTGCCCGGTAGCAGGACTGAGCAGTGTACACGCCGTTGGCGGTCCAGCTCCAGAGCAGCTTGTCCGGCTCGTTGGATAGCTCAACATGCTGCACAAGGTGCCAAAGCTTCAGGTACTGTCCAATCTCGGGAAGGCCGAGCAGCCCATGGATGTCGCGCGCCCAGCTGTTGCCGGTCAAGGCCTTCGCCACCGTTCTCGATTTCCGGTGATGCTTGGGGATGCACTGAAAGAGCATGGGCGCTAGCTCGCGGACGGACTGGCCGCCGAGCCAGCGGTCCTCCCAGAAGAGGGCGGTCGTGCCGTCCCCAATGGCCATGGTCGTGGAAGCGTGAAAGAGCGTGCGCTCTTCCAACGAAAACTGCAGGTCCAGCCCCTGCCATGCACGATCAGTGACCGTACGCGCAAGCCATAGCCAACGGAGCCGGAGCGCGAGCCCCGTGCGCTCGAGATCCCGGACACCTAGGCCGCCATATTCGAGCGGGCGGCAGACCCGGCGCCAATTCACATGACAGTGTCCACCGTGGGTGTCCGCGCGGCTGGCCCAAAGAAAACCACGCTGAATCTTCTTAAGTTGCTTCAGGGTTTTCTTGGGGGGTGCGAGCGCGAGCAATTGGTGAATTGGGATCACGCTGAGCACCGACTTGACAAGCGCCAGCCGTCCGGCCTTGTTCATCAGCCATGCCTTCCAGGTAGGAAGCCGGCCCGCCTCCGTGTCGACAAGGGTTGCAGCTGGGCCGCGGAGGGGCGACGGGTGGTGAGCAGGATGCCTAGATAGGTGATCGGCAGCGTCGCGACGGGGCACCCAAGCAGCTCAATCAGCCCCGCGTCAGAGTCATCGCCGTGAAGAACATTGGCAGAACTCTTGGTGTAGTTCACCTGGAGCCCAGAAGCCGTGCCAAACACGTCCAGGATGCCTTTGACTGCCCCTTTTCCCAGGCTGTCTGGAGCAACGTTCAAACTTGGACTGGTGAGATCATCCAGGCTACTACCGTGCAGGGCACAACTCAGGGGGTCTCAGATTGGTGGAGACCATGATTGAAGCTGCACCGAAAGAGTTTAAGAGGCGCCGCAGTGGGAGACTTCTCTAGACGATTTGAAACATCTGGAAGGAAAGAACCATCACACTTTTAATGGGATCCGCCTAACCCTCCGGGAGGTCGCCGCGCTGGCCTTCAAGGTCATAAAACAGCGTCACATGGCATTTGGCCACGCAAGGGCAAGGGTATCGGTTAGACGCACACGTTTTTCCTCATGTTTTTGGAGTCCTGATGAATCCCTTCACAATCTCATCACATTTCTGTACAAAAACCTTCTATATTCGTCTAATATGAAAAGGCAGCGCTCCTGGCGGTTTCTCCCCCCCAAAAAAAAACACTGCTAAGGTAGGTATGGGCTCCTTCCTTTTGGCTTTCCGAAATATATTGTTCTATCCTTTTATTAATGTCCTCTTTAAGCGGGATAAAAGATGCCATTCTGAGATGCACATGTTTAATAATTGAGTATCAAGTTGCAGATTTGAATCCTAAGCAGGATGTATTTTTCTTGGAGAACAAAATAAACTAAGCTAACTTTTTTTGTTATTGCATCTCCCAGGTAAGGGTTAGCGAGTCATATGGGCTGAAATTTCCTAGGGAATTCGCTCTTCTCATGAAGCAACTTCTTTATTTTGATCGGTACACTAGACTGCTGGCTCCCAGCATGAACATGCTGCGAGATGAGAGGATTAACATTACTTCCAACAAGCACACCAGAAGAATGAATTGATTCTATCTTCCATCATTTGAGGAATTGGTGCAAGACATGGACAAGTGATATTGTGAGTTGTGACAAGCTTATGCAACCATTCTAGAACTGTGTATAATTTAATACGACCAGCATAGAAGTGAATCACGTGAGGGGAAACATAACACTGGCTCCTGTTGTGGAACTTAGGCATCTTGGAGCGGAAATTGCTTTTGGATCTCGGGCTACATGTAGACTGGAATTTGAAAATTATAAAATCATAATTTTCAAGTTTTAAAAAGTTCTGAATATATATACACCTACAATGGGATGTATACTACTGCTCAGTTCACTTGTATACACTGATATAAGACGTTTTTCACGTCCATGTACAAAATCAGGCACGCAATGTTTTTTTTTTCACTTTTACGTTATACCCCTAGGCGCCACACCACTCTCTCGGTCTCTTGTTCCCCTCTTCTCAATCCCTAGCTCGCCTCTGATGCTTGGGTCGCCGCATCGTCGCTGCCTCTACCTCGGCTGTGTTGCCGCCGACCTCTTCCTCTCGCGTTGTACCCGCCTCTCCATGGCCCATGTCGCTCTTCCTCTTGTGTCAAGATTGCATTTTTATTTGCCGCCCTCTTCCTCTTGTGTCAAGATTGCATTTTTATTTTCCGGCAGGAGGAATTCCATCTGTCCAGTGAGGCGGCTGGATCTGTGTCGTTAGGAGCGGGAGCTGCGAGAGGAGCTGGATATGGATCCGGAAGAGCTGGATCTGCATCTGGATCACCACCGCCTGCTCTGTCACCATCACAATGACCATGACAACGCCTCCCTGCCTGCAAGAACACGGTGAGTACTCCACGACCATGTTCTTGTACTGCTTAGAGCATCTCTAGCCGCGCCTTTAACATGCCGTCCAGGGCGATTTTTTTCGTGCCGGCGTCAAAAAAAAAAAAAAACCAGTCGCGCCCCCAAGATGCCGAAATCCGCAGGCTCGGCCCGTTTTTGAGCCCGACGATCCCAGGCCGAATCCAGCGCGCTGGGAGGGTGGGGGGGGGCGCTCAGGGGCTCTGGTGAAAGGAAAAAACACGCCTGGGCCATATCGTCAGGCGAAAAGTTAAGGCAATCGTCCAGATTCGCCCCCCACCCCGAGCGCTTGGCCACCACCCTACCGATCCCGGCGCCGCCCGCTGGCCAGCACCGCTAGATAGGCCATTCCCCGCCGAAAAAGAGAGAAGGTTTCGCCGCGGCACATCTCCACCACCTTCCGGGCGAGTTTTTCGGCGCTCCGGCCACGCAGGGCGGTATACCGGCGGCTGTGCGTCCACCACGCCCGCTAGGTGTTCGGCGGTTTGCCTGCTCGGCGATGGACTCGGGCGACGAGGATGTGCTTGCGGTGTTGCTGGAGGAGGAAGCTGATGCCGACGTGCAGGAGGAGGAGCATCTCATGGTCCTCGCAGCCGTCACCGGCCTGCTCGCTAGCAATGAAAAGCCGCGGCGAGGTGGCTCGGTGCCAGGGCGGCTGGAAGCAAAGAACCAACATCGTCTGGAAGGCTATTGCATGCTCTACTCCGACTACTTCGCCGACGCCATTGCACGATGACAAAGTTTTTCGGCGCCGTTATCGGATGAGCCGAATGCTTTTCCTCAGGATTGTGAATTCCATCCGGGAGTTCGACAACTACTTCAAGTGCAAGAAGGATTGCACCGGCACACTTGGATTCACCTCAATCCAGAAGTGCACGATAGCTATGAGGATGCTTGCATACGGAGCTCCCGGTGATTCACTCGACGACTATGGGCGCATGGCCGAGTCCACGACCATTTAGTGTTTCTACAAGTTCTGCAGAGCAGTGGTGGTAGTGTTTGGACCGCAATACTTGCAATCACCCAATGCCGAAGACACTGCTCGGATCCTAGCACAGAATGCAGCAAGAGGATTTCCTGGGATGCTTATCAGCATCGACTACATGCATTGAAAATGGAAGAACTGTCCATTTGCTTGGCAGGGGATGTACAAAGGCGCCAAAGGCGGTTGCAGTGTGGTACTTGAGGCAGTGGCCACATAGGACCTCTGGATTTGGCACTCCTTCTTTGGTATGCCAGGAACTCACAATGACATCAACATGCTGCAGTGCTCCTCCGTCTTTGCCAAGCTTGTTGAAGGTCATTCTCCTCTGGTGAACTTCGAGGTCAATAGGCGGCACTACAACAAGGGGTACTACCTAGCTGATGGCATCAATCCGAGATGGTCTACATTTGTGAAGACTATCTCAAACCCTGTGCTAGGAGGTAAGAACTTCCACTTTGCAAAAGTTCAGGAGGCTTGCAGGAAGGATGTCGAGCGGGCATTTGGTGTGCTCCAATCTTGATTTGCTGTTGTCCGGTACCCTGCTCAGACCTGGTCGAAAGATCAAACGTGGGAGATCATGACTTGTTGCGTCATCTTGCACAACATGATCATTGAGAGTGAGCAGGAAGAACCAATGTTTGACACTCAACCATATTACAGGCAGGGTCCTCTTACACAAGTTGATCACCAGCTACCGGCAACCTGGACTGCCTTCCTCAATATGCGTCAGGAGATCCGAGACCCACACATGCATCAACAACTGCAGCAAGATCTGGTGGAGCACCTATGGAGGCTCAAGGGCAATGCCTAGCTCGACGTGTGATGAAATATGAGTTTTTATTTGTTGAACTATATAATTTGTATTGAATTATTTGTTGTTGAACTATTTGATTTCTATTGATTTTCTTTGATGAACTATGTGATAAAAAAATTACTTTTGTTGAATTTGCCTCGAACCACGGCGAATATGGGCCGATTTGTGACGATATCGGGCTTTTCGCCGAAACTGGCCTGAAAAGCGGGGTCATTTGCAAAAAAATGGGCCGATATCAGCGCCCGAGGGCGACCTGGGGGCGGCGGCTGGAACCCAATCGCCCCTAGCACCGATTTTAGCGCCGGCACGCTCCCAAGCGGCGATTTTCAAGCCTCCTGGGGGGGGGGGGCAATGGCTGGAGATGCTCTTATGTGCTTGTGCTTCTACTCTGTCATCTGGAATAGCTAGGTAACCGATGGCGCCATTGACCAACAACAACCGAGAAGTTAAGCAAGCTATGAGGGCATGTATAGCAAACATTCCTTTTATGAGCAGATGACCCGTTATGCGTTTGTAGTGTTTCCACTACGTATGGTAACATACTCATAGCCTAAATCCGAGCTTTCACTCTTGGTGGATCGTTAATTGGCTAGCAGAGTTCTCAACATAATATCAAGAAAGGCGATGAAGCCACATTTACAACATGTACACATGCATAGAGTAGCAGGGCCATAGTACTGAAGGAAATATGCCCTAGAGGCAATAATAAAGTTATTATTTATTTCCTTATTTCATGGTAAATGTTTATTATTCATGCTAGAATTGTATTAACCAAAAACTTAGTACATGTGTGAATACATAGACAAAACATATTGTCCCTATTACGCCTCTACTTGACTAGCTCGTTAATCAAAGATGGTTATGTTTCCTAACCATAGACATGTGTTGTCATTTGATGAACGAGATCACATCATTAGGAGAATGATGTGATGGACATGGCCCATCCGTTAGCTTAGCATTATGATCGTGTCAGTTTCATTACTACTGCTTTCTTCATGACTTATACAAGTTTCTCAGACTAATGAGATTATGCAACTCTCGGATACCGGAGGAACACTTTGTGTGCTACCAAACGTCACAACGTAAATGGGTGATTATAAAGGTGCTCTATAGGTGTCTCCTAAGGTGTTTGTTGGGTTGGCATAGATCGAGATTAGGATTTGTCACTCCTTGTTTCGGAGATGTATCTCTGGGCCCTCTCAGTAATACTCCTTGTCGGTGTACTAAAGTAGGGGCACTCCTTTGTACCCCTTACTTGTGCACGGGCAGTCAGAGCCACGGGCCGAAGCCACACTTAGCAGGGCAAAAGGAAGGAGTCTAAGCCACGAAAGCAATCAGCACAACGCCAGAGACCGAGACCACAGAGAGCAGATGGACGAAGCAGGTTTCCCCGGCAAGACCCTTGCCGGGGCAGCCTCAGCAGCCCCGTCAAGCCCCTTGCCGGGGTAGCTCACCCACACCAGCGGAGTGAGCCAGCCTCGAGCCCACGGTCTCCAACACCATCAATCACGTTGGGCCAGGGCTCGGGAGGCACTTCCATGGTGGCATGATCTTTGTGAAGACAAAGAATATATGAGATCAGATGAGGATTGGAAGGCAACGATCCTCGACAAGATCCTTGCCGAGGAAACCCACGAGACCCCCAGCAAGATCCTTGCCGGGGACGACAGCGCGCCACGACAAGACCCTTGTCGGGCCACCCGGCAAGACCCTTGCCAAGGGCGTCAGCGGGGCCACTGCCAGGCCCGCACCAACCAAGTGTCCTACCGCCGTTCACATGCAGCTGCCAGCCCAACCAATTGGGCAGGCACCTGCGTGGCAGCATGCAGCTTCCAGGCCAACTCAGCACGCGCCTGCATGGCGGCATGCAGATCTTCGTGATGGATCCACCACCGCGCCACCTCGGCTGCTTGCCTGCCTACATGGCGCTGCATGCATCGCTGGCCAGGGTGCGTGTCGAAGCAAGGAGGAGCGGCGACGAACGGGATGGGCCTCGCTCCCGTCCCTGATAAAGCAAGAGGACACCTAAGCTACGCATTAAATGCGCCTTGTCCTGTAATACGAGTGATAAACTCGTAGCACTGTAGGCCTTTCCACCTCCTGTGTGCCACTGTGGCAGCCCCTTTCGACTATAAAAGGAGGCCCATGGCGTACTAGAAGGGGATTCGGCTCTTTTGAACCACGCAGCCATCATAGCTAGTTCAAGAGCTCAAGAACACTCAATACATCCACCAAAGCAGGACTAGGGTTTTACGCGTTCCTCGCGGCCTGAACCTGGGTAAATGATCCTTGTGCTGGTTACTAATCCTCCTCTTCTCACGACCCCGCTCCCCGCAACCGCAGAAGGGATCCTCGTGATCCCATAGGTGTCGTTTCCCACCGACATCTTTGGCCAGGTAGGGGGCGCAATTGTGAGAATCTGGTCTAGTAGTTGGCCTAGCAGTTCTTCATCGCCATGGGTCCTAAGAAGAAGACGACCACGATGATCGGTTCGTCCGGGACCGGACTGCCAGTACCGGTGCAGACCAGTAGTGGGCTAATCGTAGAGAGAACCCGTGGCGCGGCCCGCGAACATCCACATCATCTTGGCAGTCCAGGCCTGGTGAGCGGTGTCGTTCGTACGCCAGGCGACGAGCCACGCGTCGCGAGCTCCAGAGACGGAGTCGCCCCCTCCCCCGCAGGCGGCGCGGGGCCCTCCAGGGGCATCGCCCGACCCGCGAACCCACCGCGACCAGCGTCAAGTTCTTTGGGAGCGAGCTCATGAAGACGCTCGAACCACCATCGAGCGCCGTGCGTGACGCGCGCTACCAGTCGGACAGGCGGGCAGGGCCCACTACGGACCACCCAGCACCGGGAGGCTACGGTGGCCTACCCTACGAGGTGGGTTGTCCGGCCTTCACCCGTGAGCTGCGGCAGTTCCAGTGGCCCTCCCACTACACGTTCAAGCCCGACGTTGGCGAGAAGTACAACGGCAAGACTCACCCGTCGGAGTTTCTGAGCATCTACACCATCGCGATGTAAGCTGCTGGGGCCCGCGACGATAAGGTGCTTGCCAATTACTTCCCGTTGGCACTCAAGCCCAATGTTATGTCATGGTTGATGCACTTGCCGGTGGACTCCATTTCTTCTTGGGAGGATCTGTGTCATGAGTTTGTTGGCACCTTTACTGGAGGCCACCAAGCTCATGGCCAGGCAAGCGACTTGCACATCATCCCCTAGAAAGAAGGAGAAAACTTGCATAAGTACATCCAAAGGTTCAGCCGAGTGCAGTACAACACCCCCGACGTTCATCCTGCCGCCGTGATTAGTGCATTCCATCAGAATGTGCGCAGTCGTAAGATGCTTGAGGAGCTGGCAATGAACAAGGTCAAGGATGTGGCCGAACTTTATGTTCGGGCTGATCAGTGCGCTCGGGCTGAAGAGGGGAGGAAGTATCCCGATGAAGACATCAGCGCGGAAACCGACTCCACGGATGATACCGCCACCCCGGAGAAGAAGGGCCGGCGCCGTAACAAGAAGCGCAAGGTCAAGACCGTGCTTGCCGTTGAGGGGTCCAACAATACCGGCGCCACCAAGAAACCCAAGGCGAGTGACCCCGGCAAGGAGGTTGCCGGGTGTGCCGCTTGCCGGGCCTTGGCGACTACCGATAAGCCAGGGGGCTCCGACAAGCAGTATTGCAAGATCCACCGCACCAAGGGCCATGACTTCCAGAACTGCGGGCAAGTGGAGCTGCTCGATGAGAAGCAGAAAGCCGAGTATGAGCGACGGGACAAGGAGAAGGGCCAAGAGGGTGCCGAGGGATCCGACAAGAAGAATGGCGGCTGTTGGTGTCAAAACCGGCGGATCTCGGGTAGGGGGTCCCGAACTATGCGTCTAAGGCTAACGGTAACAGGAGGCTAAGGACACGATGTTTACCCAGGTTCGGGCCCTCTCGATGGAGGTAATACCCTACTTCCTGCTTGATTGATCTTGATGATATAAGTATTACAAGAGTTGATCTACCACGAGATCGTAGAGGCTAAACCCTAGAAGCTAGCCTATGATTATGATTTTTGTTGTCCTACGGACTAAACCCTCCGGTTTATATAGACACTGGAGAGGGGGCTAGGTTTACACATAGTCGGTTACAGAGAAGGAGATCTAACATCCGAATCGCCAAGCTTGCCTTCCACGCAAAGAAGAGTCCCATCCGGACACGGGACGAAGTCTTCAATCTTGTATCTTCATAGTCCAACAGTTCGGCCAAAGTATATAGTCCGGCTGTCCGGATACCCCCTAATCCAGGACTCCCTTAGTAGCCCCTGAACCAGGCTTCAATGACGATGAGTCTGGCGCGCAGATTGTCTTCGGCATTGCAAGGCGGGTTCCATCTCCGAATACTCCAAGGTAGATTCTGAACACAAGGATCATGTCCGGCTCTGCAAAATAATTCCCACATACCACCGTAGAGAACATGATAAAATCTAATCTGCTGACAACTTTTCACAGCGTGTTCTCACACCGCAGCCCGGTTTAATACGAACCGTTTTTCCCAGCCTGCCACTACACGTATAGCAAGGCGGTTTTATTGACACGTCTTGTCGAAGCAGAGATCGTGTCCCCCTTATCGCGGGATTCTCATCAATACAGGTGTGGGTAACCCAGCTACGCATGTTGGTATGACTCCTTGTTTTCAGGCAAGTCCCAAACGGTCACGCTGGGGACGCTTGATATTCACCTCCTTTATAGAGGGACCAAGGCCTATCCCTCTCTTCCCACGCTTGCTCCTTCCTCCACCTCAAGTTCCATCACCCAAAGCTTAGGCTTAAGCACTTCAGATCTTCAATCATGTCCGGATCCAACCTTCAAGGCCGGTGGATGACCTCCTCTATCATAGAGGAGGACATTGCGAAGCCCAGGGAGGCCAGGTATCTGACCGCCGACATCAAGCACAGGCTTCCTGCCCAAGGGCAGGTCATCCCCACTCCCAAACCCAACGAGAGCGTTGTATTTGTTTCCCACTTCCTCCGAGGCTTAGGCTTTAGTCTTGATCCTTTCGTGAGAGGGCTCATGTTCTATTACGGGCTAGATTTTCACGATCTAGCTCCGGATTCCATCCTTCACATCTCGTCGTTCATCGTCGTGTGCGAAGCCTTCCTCCACATCACCCTACACTTCGACTTATGGCTCAAGACCTTCAATGTAAAGCTGAAGGTGATCGACGGGCGACACGCGATGTGCAGGGGCGCTATAATAAGCAAAAGCACCGATGTTCCATGGCCAGAAGGTTCCTCCCCGGAGGTGTCCGATTTGTGGCAACAGAGGTGGTTCTACATCACAGCTCCTCGAGGCACAAAGTGGGCGGCTGCCCCCGCCTTCCGCTCGGGCCCTCCGCCTCAACTGGCGTCATGGACCAACGTGGGACCAGACTGGGGGCCTGCTAATGACGTACCAACATTGCAGAGCCGTATTCGGGAGCTTCTTGAGGGGGATATCAGCCTCATCAAAGTAATTCAGGTAATGCTAGTTCGACGGGCCTTGCCGTGCAAACGTCGACCTCTCCGGATGTGGGAGTTCAACCCAGAAGGACCGCGAACAATTCAGCACTTCTTCGGCATGACGCTCGAAGGGATGTATAGGTTATTCTTCGGACCACACGTGAAGTGTTCGGACACCACCGAGGATGTGGGTTTGAACTACAATCGTCCAGATACCCAAGTAAGTAACCCTGCAACCGAGCACTCTGTTCATATTTATCACAACATTATTCTGAAAACTATCCGTGGCCAAGATTGGCTTAGCAAGGCGGAGAGGATCAGGTGTCCGGCCCCGCTTCCTGAAGGCTCGCCGAATCCTGCGTTAACCAGGATGCTTAGACGCGCGCTGAATCAAGTGCCATCGGAGAAGGATGAAGGGAAGAGTAAAGAAGCCGAGAACGAGCTTCATACATTGTACATCCAAACCGGGGGGATTAATGACTCTACAAAGGAGGATAATCGGGGAGGTGAATCTAAGGTTCGCTCCCCCCGCGGGAAGAAAAGGGCCGTCTCCGAAGACTTGGAAGCGGAGGTGCCTAAACAAGGGAAGAAAACTTCGCCAGGGGGCCCTGCCCCAGAGGGCGTCCTCACCGCGCAACGCCCGCAAACGGGCCAACCCTCCACCGAGCTGTAAGTTAATTAAAGGTATAAATATATACCGCTTTTTCCTCCGGGAGAAATAACCAGGATCTATCTCTTGCAGTCCGGCTAGTAGCCCTTCTCAACAAAGTTCGTCTTCGGGGGATATTCTTTCGGAGATGATGGAGAGTGAAACTCCACCTGCCTCCCCGGCCCACGGGGCGGGCGACCCCGAGGTGTCATCACGGAGGATTCCTGATCCTCAAGGCCAGAAGTTGATGCTTCGGTGACCCAAAGCCCGGAGTGTTCGGCTCCCAAGGAGGGTGATAGGAAGAGTCCGGGGCTGTCCGGCGCTCAGCCGGACACATTGATGGGACTTCTGGAGTGATCTGCTCTCTCAGAGGATCACCGTACTTTAATGGGTACGGTGTTTGAGAAGATTTCATCCGCCAAAAGCGGGTTGAATGAAGCTTTTACGAGCCTGCTCAAAGGCTTTGAGGTACGCAACGAAATATGTAATCTTTTGGATGTACCGCACACGCTAGGTGTGCTCCGTATAGATAGTAGCCCCTGAGACTCTGGTTGCCAGCCCTAGGCGGCAATCGGAGGATCACACTCCCAAGTAATGATCGCACTGTATTATGTGCAGATGGCTAAGGGTCCGGCAGTTGACTGGACTGCTGAATTCGCCAAACTGAGGCGACAACTTGATGTGGCGGACGCCGACATCGCGCTTGTGAACAAGCGACTTGACGAGTCACAGGGTATGTGTTTTATTTTGTATTATCAGCAAATATCAAGAGGGGTGACGGTGTCCTGGACTAGGGGGTACTCAACGCGTCGTCTCCCGATCAGTTGGATTGGGCCGAGGACCCCCATGGCCGTATACTCATGGGCCAGTCCGGACAGCTGCTGCATACAATGAAGAATCCACAAGACTTGGCGATAAAGACAAGGACTCCTCCCCCACCGGCGTATTCGGCTAGGACTCTTGTTATCCTAGGCCTCTGGTGCATTATATAAACCGGGGCCAGGCTAGTCGATAGACAGATACAACAACAATCATACTATAGGCTAGCTTCTAGGGTTTAGCCTCTCTGATCTCGTGGTAGATCAACTCTTGTACTACCCATATCATCAATATTAATCAAGCAGGAGTAGGGTTTTACCTCCATCGAGAGGGCCCGAACCTGGGTAAACATTGTGTCCCCTGCCTCCTGTTACCATTGATCCTAAGACACACTGCTTGGGACCCCCTACCCGAGATCCGCCGGTTTTGACACCGACATTGGTGCTTTCATTGAGAGTTCCGCTGTGTGATCAGCGAAAGGATCAATGGCTCGACTGCAGGTCAACTACGACGTCGGCCTCTTCGTCATCAGCTCGACTGGTCAACTTGGCTTGACCGAGGACTGCGCCCTACCTCCGATCGTCATGTTCGGATGAAGGCCTTCATCAACACCAACTCCGATCTCTATCAAGATCATGGAGGAGTCATCCATGGAGCTCGGGGGCTCAACGTCAACATCGCCCTCAAGCGACCGTGCTGTTTTTCTGGACAGCAAACTTGTATCCGCCGCCACCGCCTCCTTGAGTGTCGCTTAAACGATTACTTCGGTGGAATTATGCGGAATTAAGTCTACAACAAACCTACAAAAATTTCGTCGAGTTCCGATGGAGGAATCTCCGGCAATCTCCGATATACCGAAGCCCTGTTGAATCTGGACGAGAATCCGGACGAGTTTAGGGCGTGGTATCCAGCATCTAGCTCGGATGTCCTTTGGAGGATCCAACCGTTGATTTGCTGTGGAATTCCCATATCCACCACCTGCCAAAAATTCAGCTCGATCCGACCATCCAAACTCCGGGAAACTTCTGATTAGTGCATCACTTTTTGGATCTGTTTTCTGCGCGAGAACGAATCCGACCCGAATTCATCTTCTTTATGAACGGGATCTCGGACATCCTTTTTGAAGGAAGTTTTCGTATGGGGTATTGTGTTTTATTCTCAAACACATCCCAGTAGTATTAAAAGTATTCTTGCAATACGAACTTCACCGTCGCGCCGGTGTCAAACCAGCCCGACAACATCACTCCATGACGACCAACCTGCGTTAGACACGTCGTCGTTTTGTTGAGCCAAGCTCAATTTCTTCGGACCATCATCTCGGCCTACCGAACAATAGTTCGGCATCGCGAAGGATAAATCGTCACCAACATCGCCGCCTCACGGATTACACGGAGCGGCCACACCTGCATCGCCACACGGTCACTTCATCAAGCCGGCATCGACCACGTCATGACCTGCATCGCTGGACCGGGGGCTTCATCATCTCTTCATCAACCTACTCCAGAGACTTCGGCGTCGCTGGCCGACAAGCTCTGTCACGTTAGCTGGACCGAGGGCTTTGCCTCGGCGAGCCAACCTTTGCCAGCATCGCCATGCCGTTGCTTTATCGCCCATCAGGCGATAGGTGTGCGGATCGAGTCCCAATTTTGGGAATCACCTTTCTTCGGACAGCTACAACAAATAAGCCAGGTGCTATTAATCCTAGTATTTTTTGCTTGTTAGGGTTCATTTTTCCCAATGAATTATTACTCTGGTTTGTCCGTCATATGTACGCAGGTCTATCAAATGGTGGCCGCATTAACGACGGTCGCATGGTGGTTCGGTCAGTTTCCGTACATAGTCCGGCGAACGCCGCATCCGGAACTCGAACCGACCTATTAATTCAGGCCTTGCGATGCCTTTACCGCATCACGCCACCGCCCTGCATCGACATTGACTTTGACGCCACGCTCCAGGCCATATTTCTTTTATTACTCACTTTGCATAAATTATTTGTTATGCAACGATTTTATTTTTATTTTTATTATTATTACTATTATCTCTGGTTGCACTATTTTTTGTGCACAGGAAAATGATCCAGCCGGACTATATCCTTTGGCGTCACCTTGGCTAGACGGGGGGCTTCGTCAATACTTCACTACCCCATGCCGGGGAATTCGGCATCACCCTGCCGTCCTGCATTGACCGTGCTATGTCACCACTTCGGAGTGCCGAGCTCTTTGCTCCGCCACCTCGGGACCGGCTCGGGGATGGAACCTTGTCCCGCATCAAGCTCGGACCGCGTCATCAATACCGAACACATTAACCAGCTAAGTTGTCTTCATGCTCAAAGTTTTAAATTTTTAACTTGTGTTCGGCTCGGCCAAGCATTATACTTTTTTGGAAAAAAGTTGCTTGTAAAAATTTCCTTGTCCAAACTTTGTTTGTGACGCGCAAATTCAAATACCCCGTTTACTTGGGGGCATCCTTCATGAAGCTTTTTCCTCTTGCATATGGTTATACTTGTACGGCTTCGTTCCTTGTTCGTGTATTACGCCACAATATGCACCATATTGACTTAAGCGATTTGCAAGCTGGGTTGCCTGGCTCCTGTGCTTACCCCTACGTTCCCGATTGTTCGGCTAGGGAGTAAAGGGAGCACCTCTGCGATTGTCACGATCGGGTCACCCGAGCCGGACCTCAAACTGGGTGAAGCCGGAAGCTAGCGTTCTTATTGTTTTCAATCATGGTCGGCACACAACGGAACTCATGAGTACAAAAAATCTATTGCACAAGTCTCATAATAACAATGAGCACCGAAGAAAGGTATCGGTGGGGGTACTATTTTCTTCGAAGATGCTTCTTACACTTCACAGTAATATAGCATAAGTTCCCTGAGCGCGCTTTGTCTGTTACAGCCTTATGGCCTGATTGCCTGGTTATTGGAAACACCGTTGATATTCTCGACAGATGGAGTACATAACACTTTTCGGTCCTTGACCGAAGAGGGAGAAGCTGATGGTTGGTTAAGACGCGTTTAAAGTTCGGTTGAACATAGATATGATATAAGTACTTCGGTACATGCAATCATTCTTTTACCCAAGTCACTTGGGGGCTCTTAAATTTATATGAGCCGTTTTATGATAAGTGTTTTTCTTCTTAGTTATTGCAAAGTTTTTATTATTATTTATCACTCCTTTTTTCGACACAAGTGTGCGGTCACTAGCCGGGGAGCCTAATTTCTCTCTCAAAGCCGCTAGAGTTTAGTTTGCTAAACTGGCCTAGTAAGAAGTACTCCGCCTTCGGGATAGGAGGTTGAAGCCGTAGGCTGACCCGCTTGAAGTTTTGAGATAGGATGTGTCATGTTAAAGCACGGCAGAAGCACCTTTTTTTTCTAAAGTCCAATTTTCGGATTGGCACCGGACACTTGATCTAGTTTGGACATTAACCTTTTGAATAAGTTTTTTGGCTTTTCGAGCCCATGGCACTTTTAAACTATTTGTGTGTTTTCAGCACAAGTCTCGCAGTGCAACGCCGGACACCTTTAGAGATTCGGCAAAAACATTCTCGGATATTGCTATATATGCATCGGTTTCGAATTGTGTCTTCGGTCAATAGTTGGGTTGCCCGGCTCCTGCGCTTGCCTCCTATGTTCCACTTTGTTCGGCTAGGTGTGCAAAGGGAGAACCACTGTGATTGTGCTTCCAGCTCACATGGTTAAGCACCTCAGTGGAGAAAGCCGAAAACTGACTGTCATAATAAGCGTAAACTGGTCGGCGATCCGATGACGGCATTAAATGACGGGCCATTCATAACAATGGCCGAAGTGTTTACGGCTTGACCTCGACTGTCACCGAACACTACTGGGGGCTATTAACTGGCCTCCCAAACTAAATCCTCGATATTTTGCTCTTACATTGGAGCTGAGGTTTCATGATCATGCTTAGCATGACAACCCAAAGAAAGGAACCGCTAGCGGGACTATTTTTCTTTGGAAGACATTTCTTCTATTAAACAGTAATATAACATGTCTCTCCGCGTACCTTTGTTTATAAAACCGTATGGCCAGATTGCCTTGTTTGTTGTAAATCTTTGCCCTCATAAAGGCTTTATAAAATAGGACAAACACTCCTCGGCTATTGGCCGAGGAGGTGGAAGCCGATGGTCGGTCAACAAAGTTTTGTACAATGCGGATCCGAGCATTAATGACGTAAAGTACTTGGATACATAGAGTCATTACACATAATTTGTGATTTTACTATGGATATCGATCCTTAATTCGGACTCCCGTGCCCGCATTAAGGCTCGGGGGCTACTGGGCTTCGGGCTTATTATTTACAAATATTAAAGGGGCACATCGATCCCCTGATCTAGTGTTGCCACCCGACCAATGTCTCAGGGGCTACTGCATTGCCTATTCTATGCGGAAACTTTTAAGTGCAATACATTTTTCGAGGAGATTTTGATCCTCAGGTTGGTCGGCCGCACCCAACCTGAGTCTCGAGGACTGAGAACGCCGCTTTTTGTGTCCCGAAGTATTCTGCCGAGCTAGGACTTGATCCTCAGACCGATTTTGCAAATCAACCTGAGTCTCAGCAGCTACGGGGATCAGCGGTCTTATGTCATCCTTCATGGGCATCTCGGGTTTTAGACCGATACCCACCTTGAGGGCTACTGGCTATGTATCTCGGCAGAGAATAAATTGCACCAATCAAAAATATTGACAAAAATCGGCCCACATTCGGGGAGGTGCACCACCTCGGAAACAGTCCGGCATAAAGCTCGGGCGCTAGTGGCTGGCTCCATAGAGGGCATTTCCGGCATTAAGCTCGGCTAAACTCCTCCAAACTTCTTTAAACCAAGGTGATTTACGACACCTCAGATACAGTCCGGCGTTGGAGCTCGGATACATTCCGGCGTTAGAGCCGGGAAGTAGTCCGGCATTGGTGCTCGGCTGCAAGAGATACCTTGAATGCAGTCCGACGTTAGAGCTCAGACGCAAGAGGACACTGCCTCCCGGGAACAACTCCGAACCCGAGGTGTGGCATAAAAATAACAAGGCATTGATAAAGGCCGAAAACTTAAAGGGGCTCCTCGGATACCCGACGTGTAAACTCGTCGAATGCATTTCGGCGACCCTCAAGATAGAAGATGAGAAGATTTGTTGAACCAGTTTTCAAGACCGGCAACCGAAGATGAAGAATAGTTCGGAAGAATCGAGGAGCGTCCCTAACTTGAAGACCGGTTCAGGGGGCTACTGACGGTGTCCTGGACTAGGGGGTACTCAACGCGTCGTCTCCCGATCAGTTGGATTGGGCCGAGGACCCCCATGGCCGTATACTCATGGGCCAGTCCGGACAGCTGCCGCATACAATGAAGAATCCATAAGACTTGGCGATCAAGACAAGGACTCCTCCCCCACCGGCGTATTCGGCTAGGACTCTTGTTATCCTAGGCCTCTGGTGCATTATATAAACCGGGGCCAAGCTAGTCGATAGACAGATACAACAACAATCATACCATAGGCTAGCTTCTAGGGTTTAGCCTCTCTGATCTCATGGTAGATCAACTCTTGTACTACCCATATCATCAATATTAATCAAGCAGGAGTAGGGTTTTACCTCCATCGAGAGGGCCCGAACCTGGGTAAACATTGTGTCCCCTGCCTCCTGTTACCATTGATCCTAAGACACACTGCTTGGGACCCCCTACCCGAGATCCGCCGGTTTTGACACCGACAAGGGGCATGATGCTAACATCTGTAATATGCTGTGGCTGCAGATGGAGCTGCTGCCGTGGAGGCCCTAAGGGCGGAACTGGCCTTAGCCAAGGAACAAGCCAGGATAAGCAATGCGACTGCCCTGAAGGCGGCCGAGGAGTTGAGAGCCGAACAGGCCGCTCATCGCCAGAGCGAGGATAAAATAGCCAAGATGGCTGTGGAGCTGAAAGACGCCGCCAGCCGATATGAGCTCCTTGAAAAGGAGAGCCAAGTGAAAGCGGCTGACCTGAAGAAGGCCTTGGATGCAGCCAAGGAGACGCACTCTGAGGTCAGAGCTGTGCGGGAGGAGCTTTGACAAGCCGGAAATATCGCGGCTAGGAGTTCCTATTTGTTGCGGATGAAGTTCGGAGATCCAAAGTACGCTCCTCTGGATCAGTTATGGAGTGCTGCACACATGTATGCGGACCTGGCGAAAAGTACTGCTGATGCGACCAAGTTCTTCAAGGATCAGAAAGATCATGGGGTGGAAAGGTTGTTCTGGTCGCAGTTCAGTGCTCCAACGCGTCCGCTGTCGTTGAATGAGAGGATGGCCGCTTGGGTCGAGCTCCATAGGTTGTCCGGTCTTGCCATGAGATCTGTCATAGATCATCTTTGGCCGAAGGGACCAAGGCCGGATAGTTATTTTGGTTTAGTGCAACAATTCCTTGGCGCTGTGTCACATATCGATGCTGTAAAGAAGTCGGCGTGCATAGAAGGTGCGCGGATGGCACTTGCCCGTGTGAAAACATATTGGGCAGATATGGAGGCCACCGGTATTGCAACCCAAAGTCCGGCAGGAAGCCAGGACCCGGCCGAGCACTATTTTGAGCAAGTCATAAAAGGCGCCCGTTTAATAGAGTCTCAGTGCTCGAAGAGTGTCATGTTCGAGTGACAAGTCTTTCAATTGTAAAAACAATGCTGTTTTAATTATAAAGGCTGTGTTTATACTTTTGCCCGAAAGTATTGTATTGCCTCCTGTGCGGCCGTTTATGTATGTATATAACCTGAAAGTTTGCAGTCGTTGGCTTCGGCCCCCACGCTTATAATGCGGGGATGTTCGCGAAAATGCGCGTAATCACACTTGATCCAACGTCTTGGTCCATTAAGGAGGTGATCGCACGTCGAACTAGGCACAGACTATATAGCAGTAACACTTTCACTTAGCCATAGGAGTTTGACGGCGGGGCTACTATATAGCCCCTGGTACTTCCGCGTGCCCCCGAATATGGTGTGCGTATGTACATGACCGGGAAACGGTCCTTCGTTAATGCGGAGGAATCCCGAAGATTCCGATAAGTCCTTGAGTGGTTGACTAGTCTCTCGCTGTATCATGACAGTCAGTTTTTGGCTTTCTCTACGGAGGTGCTCATCCGGAATAACCAGGGCACAGTCGCAGTAGTTCTCCTTTGGCCGCCTTAGCCGATAAAATGGAACGTAAGGCAGCAAACCTAGGAGCCAGGCAAACCCAACATTTGACCAAAGACATGATTCGGAGCTGATGCATATAAGGCCAAACTCACGACGCCGAACACTCTCGAGGGTATTTGGACTTTATAACATATACTGGGCTGAGTAACGCCCTCGATTATGAACCCTGTATTTCCAGGTACGTGCATTAATCTGTCGTGGCGAAATGCCAAAAACGCCAGTATACCTCGTGGGTGTATTAAATACCCATGGGATGTCAAGCAACAAGAGACATTAAAGAAGGTTTGCACATGGGCTTAATCTAAAGAGAAACCTTTGAGCGGGGCCCTGCTGCACGTCTACGCCTTTGTCTCCGTTGTGCCGTATCCTAGAAGGGTGTAGCACGATTGTCGTCTGTAAAAAAGGAAAACTCATATAAAAGAGTCTAGTGTAATCATGCAAGAAGTTGGTTATTCTCAATGAACAATGAAAATTAATAACGTCAAGCCGAACTGTGGGCTTTGTGACATGTTTGCAACCCCTAGTACCACCTATGGGGGTATATCTATGTACCCCAGCTCAGGTTTATCTAGGCTATTACCGCCGGTGGTGCACCGGACTCGTCTAACCGTGTCTTTGGTCTTGACGACCCATCATGTATTCTGGTAGGAGCGTCCGCTTAGTGTTCGGCTGCTAGAGCTGCCACATATTCTTCCGCATGTAAGGAACGCTCTGTGTTTCCGCTAACTATAATGACGCCATGTGGACCGGGCATCTTGAGTTTAAGGTAGGTGTAGTGCGGTACTTCGTTGAAGCGAGCGAAGGCCGTTCTTCCAAGCAGTGCGTGATAGACGCTTCAGAAGGGAGCGATGTCGAAGATTAATTCTTCGCTTCTGAAGTTTTCGGGAGAACCGAATGTAACCTCTAATATGAGGGAGCCCGTGCAGCGGGCCTCGACGCCTGGTATTACTCCTTTAAAGGTAGTGTTACTTTGGTTGATTCTTGACGGGTCTATCCCCATCTTGCGGACAGTGTCCTAATATATCAGATTAAGACTACTGCCGCCGTCCATAAGGACTCGAGTGAGATGGTATCCGTTAATTATTGGGTCGAGCACCAAGGCAGCCGATTGATGTCTACTACACAACCTTCTTCTTGTAGACGTTGTTGGGCCTACAAGTGCACATGTTTGTAGGACAGTAGCAAATTTCCCTCAAGTGGATGACCTAAGGTTTATCAATCCGTAGGAGGCGTAGGATGAAGATGGTCTCTCTCAAACAACCCTGCAACCAAATAACAAAGAGTCTCTTGTGTCCCCAACACACCCAATACAATGGTAAATTGTATAGGTGGACTAGTTCAGCGAAGAGATGGTGATACAAGTGCAAAATAGATAGTAGATATAGGTTTTTGTAATCTGAAATAATAAAAACAGCAATGTAGCAAGCGATAAAAGTGAGCGTAAACGGTATTGAAAGGATAGGAAACAAGGCCTAGGGTTCATACTTTCACTAGTGCAAGTTCTCTCAACAATAATAACATAGATAGATCATATAACAAGCCCTCAACATGCAACAAAGAGTCACTCCAAAGACACTAATAGCGGAGAACAAACGTAGAGATTATGGTAGGGTACGAAACCACCTCAAAGTTATCCTTTCTGTTCTATCTATTCAAGAGTTCGTAGTAAAATAACATAAAGCTATTCTTTTCACTCAATCCATCATAGAGTTCATACTAGAATAACACCTTGAGACACAAATCAACCAAAACCCTAATGTCACCTAGATACTCCATTGTCACCTCAAGTATCCGTGGGCATGATTATACGATATGCATCACACAATTTCAGATTCATCCAACCAACATAAAAGTACTTCAAAGAGTGCCCCAAAGCTACTACCGGAGAGTCAAGAACGTGTGCCAACTCCTATGCATAGGTTCCCAATGTCATGAAACCCGCAAGTTTATCACCAAAACATACATCAAGTGGCAGATGATATCCCATTGTCACCACAGATAATCACGGCAAGACATACATCAAGTGTTCTCATAAAGACTCAATCCGATAAGATAACTTCAAAGGGGAAACTCAATTCATCACAAGAGAGTAAAGGGGGAGAAACATCATAAGATCCAACTACAATAGCAAAGCTCGGGATACATCAAAATCGTGCCATAGAGGGAACACGAGAGAGAACACGAGAGAGAGAGAGAGATCAAACACATAGCTACTGGTACATACCCTCAGCCCCGAGGGTGAACTACTCCCTCCTCGTCATGGATAGCACCGGGATGATGAAGATGGCCTCCGGTGATGGGATCCCCCTTCGGCAGGGTGCCGGAACAGGGTCCCGATTGGTTTTTGGTGGCTACAGAGGCTTGCGGCGGTGGAACTCCCGATCTAGGTTCTGTTCTGGAAGTTTTAGGGTACAAGAGTATATATGGGTGTAGGGGGTACGTCGGAAGAGCTACGGGGGCCCCACGAGGCAGGGGGCGCGCCCGAGGGGGGGGGGGGGCGCCCCCCACCCTCATGGGCAGCCCGTATCTCCCCTGACGTGCACTCCAAGTTCCCTATGTTGCTTTCCTTCCAAAAATAACTTCTCCAGTTGATTCCGTTCTGTTTTGACTCCGTTTGATATTCCTTTTCCTCGAAACAGTGAAATAGGCATAAAACAGCAAATCTGGGCTGGGCCTCCGGTTAATAGGTTAGTCCCAAAAATAATATAAAAGTGGATAATAAAGCCCAATATTGCCTAAAACAGTAGATAAAGTAGCATGGAGCAATCAAAAATTATAGATACGTTGGAGACGTATCAAGCATCCCCAAGCTTAATTCCTGCTCGTCCTCGAGTAGGTAAATGATAAAAAGAGAATTTTTGATGCGGAGAGATACTTTGGCATAATTTGAATGTAAATCTTCTTAATTGTAGTATGAATATTCAGATCTGAAAGATTCAAGACAAAAGTTCATATTGACATAAAAGTAATAATACTTCAAGCATACTAATCAAAGCAATCATGTCTTCTCAAAATAGCATGGCTAAAGAAAGTTATCCCTACAAAATCATATAGTCTGGCTATGCTCTATCTTCATCACACAAAGTATTTAATCATGCACAACCCCGATGACGAGCCAAGCAATTGTTTCATACTTTAATAATCTCAAACTTTTTCAACTTTCACGCAATACATGAGCGTGAGCCATGGACATAGCACTATAGGTGGAATAGAATGGTGGTTGTGGAGAAGACAAAAAGGAGAAGATAGTCTCACATTGACTAGGCGTATCAACGGGCTATGGAGATGCCCATTAATAGATATCAATGTGAGTGAGTAGGGATTTCCATGCAACGGATGCACTAGAGCTATAAGTATATGAAAGCTCAACAAAAGAAACTAAGTGGGTGTGCATCCAACTTGCTTGCTCACAAAGACCTAGGGAACTTTTGAGGAAGCCCATCATTGGAATATACAAGCCAAGTTCTATAATGAAAAATTCCCATTAGTATATGAAAGTGACAACATATGAGACTCTCTATCATGAAGATCATGGTGCTACTTTGGAGCACAAGTGTGGTAAAAGGATAGTAGCATTGTCCCTTCTCTCTTTTTCTCTCATTTTTTTATTTTGGTGGGCTTCTTTGGACTTTTTTATTTGGGCTTCTTTGGCCTCTTTTATTTTTCATAAAGTCCGGAGTCTCATCCCGACTTACGGGGGAATCATAGTCTCCATCATCCTTTCCTCACTGGGACAATGCTCTAATAATGAGGGTCATCACACTTTTATTTTTCTTACAACTCAACAATTACAACTCAATACTTAGAACAAAATATGACTCTATATGAATGCCTCCAGCGATGTACCGGGATATGCAATGAATCAAGAGTGACATGTATGAAAGAATTATGAATGGTGGCCTTGCCACAAATACAATGTCAACTACATGTTCATGCAAAAAGCAATATGACAAAAGTAATGTGTGTCATATGAACGGAATGGCGGAAAGTTGCATGGCAATATATCTCGGAATGGCTATGGAAATGCCATGATAGGTAGGTATGGTGGCTGTTTTGAGGAAGGTATATGGTGGGTGTATGATACCGGCGAAAAGTGCGTGGTATTAGAGAGGCTAGCAATGGTGGAAGGGTGAGAGTGCGTATAATCCATGGACTCAACATTAATCAAAAGAACTCATGCACTTGTTGCAAAAATTTAGAAGTCATCAAAAACCAAAGCACTAAACGCATACTCCTAGGGGGATAGATTGGTAGGAAAATACCACCGCTCGTCCCCGACTGCCACTCATAAGGAAGACAACAATAAATAAAATTGTGCTCCGACTTCATCACAAAGCGGTTCACCATACGTGCATGCTACGGGAATCACAAACTTCAACACAAACATTGTTTAAATTCATAATCACCCCAACTAGCATTGCTTTGATATTATCACCTCCATATCTCAAAACAATTATCAAGCATCAAACTTATCTTAGTATTCAACGCACTCAAAAGAAAGTTTCACAAATCTTGAATACCAAGTATATTATTTTTAAGCAAATTACCATGCTATTAACAACTCTCAAAATAATCTAAGTGAAGCATGAGATATCAATAGTTTCTTTAAAACAAATCCACCACCGCGCTCTAAAAGATCTAAGTGAAGCACTAGAGCAAAAATTATCAAGCTCAAAAGATATAAGTGAAGCACATAGAGTATTCTAGCAAGTTCCAATTTGTGTATGGCTCTCTCTCATTAAAGAATTTCAGATCTTGATACTTATTCAAACAGCAAGCAAAGCTAAAGAAAACTACATTGCAAGGATAGCACAACTCATGTGAAGAAGCAAAAACTTAGGCTCAACCGATACTAACCGATAGTTGTTGAAGAAGAAAGGTGGGATGCCTACCGGGGCATCCCCAAGCTTAGATGCTTGAGACTTCTTGAAATATTATCTTGGGGTGCCTTGGGCATCCCCAAGCTTGAACTTTTGTGTTTCCTTAATTCCTCTCATATCATGGTTTCTCTTTTTATCAAAAGCTTCATTCACAACAAACTCAACAAGAACTCGTGAGATAGGTTAGTATAAACCAATGCAAGACCTTATCATTTTCTACTGTAACAAATCACTTAAATTATTATTCAACATTGCATACTAAATGCCTCTGTATATTTAATACTCCTATCCTCAAATAGAATCATTAAACAAGCAAACATATGCAAACAATGCAACCATAACAGCAATCTGCCAAAACAGTACAGTGTGTAAAGAATGCAAGAGTAACAATACTTCTCTGACTCCAAAAATTATGAACTAAAATTCCCACTGTAATAAATTTATCAGATCTTAATATGCAAAAAGATTCAACGTTCTCTGACTTTTCTGAGGAATTTTTGCAACAGCGGTAAACTTTCTGTTTTCAAACAGCAACATGTATACTAGCAAAATAAGCATGGCAAAGGCTATCCTTGACTTTTTTATTGAAACTAAAGATGCAAAACATTAATATAACTAACAGTAAGCAAAAACTTAACAAAAAAATTACGCTCCAAGCAAAACACATATCATGTGGCGAATAAAAATATAGCTCCAAGTAAAGTTACCGATGAACGAAGACGAAAGAGGGGATGCCTTCCGGGGCATCCCCAAGCTTAGTTGCTTGGTTGTCCTTGAATATTACCTTGGGGTTCCTTGGGCATCCCCAATCTTAGGCTCTTTCCACTCCTTATTCCATAATCCATCGAATCTTTTACCCAAAACTTGAAAACTTCAACCACACAAAACTTAACACAAAACTCGTAAGCTCCGTTAGTATAAGAAAATAAAACCACCACTTAGGTACTGTAATGAACTCATTCTAAATTCATATTAGTGTAAAACCTACTGTATTCCAACTTCTCTATGGTACATACCACTTAATACTAGCCATTGATGCATCAAAATAAGCAAACAACACAATGAAAACAGAATCTGTCAAAAACAGAACAGTCTGTAGTAATCTGTATCAAACGTATACTTATGTAACCCCAAAAATTATGAAATAAATTGCTGGACCTGAGAAATTTGTATATTAATCATCTTCAAAAAGAATCAACCTAAAAGCACTCTCCAGTAAAAAATGGCAGCTATTCTCGTGAGTGCTAAAGTTTCTGTTTTTTACAGCAAGATCACATAAACTTCATCCAAGTCTTCCCAAAGGTTCTACTTGGCACTTTATTGAAACAAAAGCTATAAAACATGATTACTACAGTAGCATAATCATGTGGACACACAAAAAAAGTAAGGATAAATATTGGGTTGTCTCCCAACAAGCACTTTTCTTTAATGCCTTTCTAGCTAGGCATGATGATGGCAATGATGCTCACATAAAAGATAAGAATTGAAACATAGCGGGAGCATCATGAAGCATATGACTAGCACATTTAAGTCTAACCCACTTCCTATGCATAGGGATTTTGTGAACAAACAACTTATGGGAACAATAATCAACTAGCATAGGAAGGTAACACAAGCATAGCTTCAAGAATTTAAGCACATAGAGAGGAAACTTGACATTATTGCAACTCCTACAAGCATATTTTCCTCTCTCATAATAATTTTCAGTAGCATCATGAATGAATTCAACAATATAACCAGCACCTAAAGCATTCTTTTCATGATCTACAAGCATAGAAAATTTACTATTCTCAATATAAGCAAATTTCTTCTCATGAATAGTAGTGGGAGCAAACTCAACAAAATAACTATCATGTGATTGAAAATTAAGATCAAGATGACACGTTTCATGGTTATCATTATTCTTTAAAGCATACATGTCATCACAATAATCATCATAGATAGGAGGCATGCTTTCATCATAGTAAATTTTCTCATCAAAGCTTGGGGGACAAAAAATATCATCTTCATCAAACATAGCTTCCCCAAGCTTGTGGCTTTGCATATCATTAGCATCATGGATATTCAAGGAATTCATACTAACAACATTGCAATCATGCTCATCATTCACATATTTCATGCCAAGTACTCTATGTAGTTCTTCTTCTAGCACTTGAGCACAAATTTCCTTTCCATCATACTCACAAAAGATATTAAAAAGACGAAGCGTATGAGACAAACTTAACTCCATTTTTTTTGTAATTTTCTTTTATAAACTAAACTAGTGCTAAAATAAGAAACAAAAAGATTCGATTGCAAGATCTAAAGATATACCTTCAAGCACTCACCTCACCAAAAAAGAGCTTAGTGACGGAGTGTGAGTACCCTTTACCTAGCCTCCCCGGCAACGGCGCCAGAAAAGAGCTTGATGTCTACTACACAACCTTCTTCTTGTAGACGTTGTTGGGCCTGCAAGTGCACAGGTTTGTAGGACAGTAGCAAATTTCCCTCAAGTGGATGACCTAAGGTTTATCAATCCGTAGGAGGCGTAGGATGAAGATGGTCTCTCTCAAACAACCCTGCAACCAAATAACAAAGAGTCTTTTGTGTACCCAACACACCCAATACAATGGTAAATTGTATAGGTGCACTAGTTCGGCGAAGAGATGGTGATACAAGTGCAAAATAGATAGTAGATATAGGTTTTTGTAATCTGAAATAATAAAAACAGCAAGGTAGCAAGCGATAAAAGTGAGCGTAAACGGTATTGCAATGATAGGAAACAAGGCCTAGGGTTCATACTTTCACTAGTGCAAGTTCTCTCAACAATAATAACATAGATAGATCATATAACAAGCCCTCAACATGCAACAAAGAGTCACTCCAAAGACACTAATAGCGAGAACAAACATAGAGATTATGGTAGGGTACGAAACCACCTCAAAGTTATCGTTTTTGTTCTATCTATTCAAGAGTTCGTAGTAAAATAACATAAAGCTATTCTTTCCGCTCAATCCATCATAGAGTTCATACTAGAATAACACCTTAAGACACAAATCAACCAAAACCCTAATGTCACCTAGATACTCCATTGTCACCTCAAGTATCCGTGGGCATGATTATATGATATGCATCACACAATTTCAGATTGATCCAACCAACATAAAAGTACTTCAAAGAGTGCCCCAAAGCTACTACCGGAGAGTCAAGAACGTGTGCCAACCCCTATGCATAGGTTCCCAATGTCACGAAACCTGCAAGTTGATCACCAAAACATACATCAAGTGGCACATGATATCCCATTGTCACCACAGATAATCACGGCAAGACATACATCAAGTGTTCTCATAAAGACTCAATCCGATAAGATAACTTGAAAGGGGAAACTCAATTCATCACAAGAGAGTAGAGGGGGAGAAACATCATAAGATCCAACTACAATAGCAAAGCTCGGGATACATCAAAATCGTGCCATAGAGGGAACACGAGAGAACACGAGAGAGAGAGATCAAACACATAGCTACTGGTACATACCCTCAGCCCGGAGGGTGAACTACTCCCTCCTCGTCATGGATAGCGCCGGGATGATGAAGATGGCCTCTGGTGATGCGATCCCCCTCCGGCAGAGTGACGGAATAGGGTCCCGATTGGTTTTTGGTGGCTACAGAGGCTTGCGGCGGCGGAACTCCCGATCTAGGTTCTGTTCTAGAAGTTTTAGGGTACAAGAGTATATATGGGTGCAGGGGGTACGTCGGAGGAGCTACGGGGGGCCCACGAGGCAGGGGGGCGCACCCGGGGGGGGGCACCCTCGTGCGCAGCCCGTATCTCCCCTGACGTGCACTCCAAGTTCCCTGGGTTGCTTTCCTTCCAAAAATAACTTCTCCAGTTGATTTCGTTCCGTTTTGACTCCGTCTGATATTCCTTTTCCTCGAAACACTAAATAGGCATAAAACAGCAAATCTGGGCTGGGCCTCCGGTTAATAGGTTAGTCCCAAAAATAATATAAAAGTGGATAATAAAGCCCAATATTGCCTAAAACAGTAGATAAAGTAGCATGGAGCAATCAAAAATTATAGATATGTTGGAGACGTATCACCGATCCTCTGTGCCAGATACTAGTGGGATGATCCCTGCGATCAAAAGTGATCGAACATGCCGACCAAGGGTTGAATTTGGGGGCGACGAGCTCAACAACGTATATGTCTCTGAGTGCGCGCTTGCGCCTTCTCTTCGGTATATGAGTTGCGTTGATCATATTCACTGTTTTCACTTCTGGTGGGAATTTTTTCTGTCCCCCAGTGTTCGGCTGGCGAGGCTCATCCTCGTCTTCACTTGGTGTCTCCCTTCCCTTGTGTTTGGCGTTTAGCTTGTCGGCCTGCTTGAAGACCCAGCATTCTCTGTGAGTGTGATTCATAGGTTTTTCGGGGGTGCCATGGATTTGAGATAGTCTGTCCAGGACCTTGTTCAGGCAGGACGGTCCATCTTTGCTGCTTTTAAATGGCTTCTTCCATTGACCGGGTCGAGAGCCCCCGAATCCGGCGTTGATCGCCGTGTTGTCCAGGCTCTCTTCATTGTTTCGACGCTTGTTTTTATTGCGTCGTGGCTTCCCGTTGCCATCCCTAATTTCGGATGTGCCCGGGTCGCTGGTGCCTCTACGGGCCAACCAACTGTCCTCGCCCGCGCAGAAGCGGGTCATGAGGCTTGTTAGGGCCGCCATTGTCCTCGGCTTTTCTTGGCCTAGGTGTCTGGCGAGCCATTCGTCCCGGATACTGCGCTTGAAGGCTGCTAGGGCTTCGGCATCCGGACAATCAACAATTTGATTCTTCTTAGTGAGAAATCTATTCCAAAGCTTATAGGCTGACTCTCCGGGTTGTTGTATTATGTGACTTAAATCGTCTGCATCCGGAGGTCGGACATAGGTCCCTTGAAAATTGGCCCTGAAAGCATCCTCAAGTTCCTCCCAACTTCCAATTGAGTTTTTGGGGAGACTTTTCAACAAACGCCGAGCTGGTCCTTTCAACTTGAGGGGCAGGTATTTAATGGTGTGGAGGTCATCTCCACGAGCCATGTGGATATGAAGGATAAAATCCTCAATCCAGACCCAAGGTTTGTCGTTCCGTCGTATGCCTCTATATTCACGGGTTTGAATCCATGTGTAAATTCGTGATCCAGCACCTCGTCGGTGGAGCACAGGGGGTGCGCAGCCCCTCTGTATCTGGACATGTCGTGGCATGCTGTTGACGATTGTTGTGTTTGGGGTTGATTCCAAACTGGTATTCGATCATTATGATCGTTTTGGTGGCCATGAGCTTGCACCAGAACATGTCCTCTGGATCCATATATGGACCTGGTCGCACCAGCCTTTTTGTCCAGGAGCTCACGTAAATCGTGTGCAGGCTTATGTGTAGCATCAGTAGCCGCTCTATCGCGGCCAGGAGGTGGTCGGTCCGGCTGATCGGCCGTATTATTCTTTGGCGGAATGGGCTCTATGGCCTCATCGTCGAATTCTGGTAGCAGCTTGCGCTTTGGGTAGCTCTTTGTGTGGCGATCATCGCCATATTTTTCTTCAGTGTCTAGCACTTTGTTCCATCTACGGTTGAGCGTATCCTGCACGGCCTTAAGCCTTTGCTTCTGCTTTTTAGGTTCCTCGCCGTGGCCATAAGCCTTCAGTGGAGGTTCTCTTGTTCCAAACGTTTTTCCAGAATGATGAATGCATCGTCGTCCGGACTGTCCTCCTCTCCGGAGTCAGGTTGATAAGTTCTACCCTCGGGATCGCCATGATCGGGCGTCTGCTCCGGGGTATGTTCGGCATGACCTGGCTCATCCTGCTCCATCGCTGGGTCCATATGGTCGTTGTTGCCTTTGGATTCAACCGGGGTGTCAATTTTTCTTGCGCTGTTATCGCTATTTTTACTTTGGCTGGACTTAGAGCGGCGCCTGCGCCGTCGCTTTGGTTTCTGCCCGGGGGGGTTTATCCCCCGTTGCATCCTTTTCGTCGCCATTGTCCTCCTTGGGTGTATCCACCATGTATATATCGTATGATGAGGTGACTGTCCAGTGCCCTGTGGGCGGTGGTTCTATGTCATCTCCCGCATCGATGTCCATACCGTCGATGTCTTCGGAGTCGAAGTCAAGCGCGTCGGTTAAGTCATCGACAGTTGCTATTAAGTGGGTGGTGGATGGGCAGCGAATTCCTTCGTCGTCCGTATCCCACTCGAGCCGGACACAGTTCGGCCAAGAGTCCTCTGACAAAGAGAGAGACCTTAAAGAGTTTAGCACGTCACCAAAGGGCGAGCGCTGACAGATATCCGCGGCGGTGAACTCCGTGGTCGGTGCCCAATCAGATTCGATGGGTACGGATGCACGCGGTCCAGACCCTGAAGCCGGATACGAGTCCGAGGGTCCGGTGACACAGATTTCCTTAGAGGTGGAGTTTGTGTTCGGCTCTGTCGGTGTTCTGGGAACGGGGGTCCCCAGACTTGCCTGCCTGCGGCCTGCGGCGTGGCTCAAGCAATGGCCCGGTGCGGCCCATCTTCATCAACTCAAGCTCAATACCCTCGCAAGGGGCCAAGCCTTGCAGGGCGGACGACAGGAAGCTTCCTCAGGAGAAGCCTCGTCAGGCTGGCTCGCGAGGAGGCGGAGAAATCAAGGCAGGGGTACCTCCCGAGGTGCCCGTGACGCAAGCCATGACGATCAAAGGCCAGGCGGGCGTCGGCCTGTGCAGTGTCCTTGTTTCCCCTTTGGTGCAAAGGGAGCAAGCACAGGCCAAGGTATTAGGTAAAGGCTACCATTTCGGTGCAACAAGACCAAGACCAGCAGAGCGGCAGGATGGAGGTCACCGTGGAGCCCAAGACGGGGTCATCATCAAAGTCTTTGGCAGGCGAGGACCAACTTTAGTCAGGATAAGTGTACTAGATGTTCCCCTTCAAAATGGCCAATTGTTGGCGCCCTTCCCGCTCAATATTTGGGAAGAGGACCAGGGCCTCTCACTCTATATATAGGGCTAGCCACCATAGTATAGAGGCATCTGGAATCGACCCCTCCAAAGGGACACCACCACCACAAGAACATCCCTCGCGAGGCTGTTCTTCCTTTGTACTGTTCATCATCAGCCCCTAAGGCAATCCACCACACCACACTGGAGTAGGGTATTACACCACAATGGTGGCCTGAACCAGTATAAATCTCGTGTCCCTTGTGTGTTCATCTTGCTAGCCTAGATTCCTTGCGAGGCTTCGAGACATGAGTTGGTAGAGGAGAGATCTTCACTCGCACCCCAGAGTTCGAACCTCAAGGGTCTGCCGGAACCCGAAATCCGACATTTGGTGCGCCAGGTAGGGGTGCGCCGGAATCATGTCTTTTGCCATCTTGCGTTTCACCGTCCGTCGCATCCATGTCTGACGCTCGCCGAGCCCGCGCCGAGCGCCGGGCTGCTCTTGCGGCGCATGTCACCTAGACGGCCCCCGTCGGCGGGCCTCCCCATCATTCCCCGCCGCCTGCCGCCCATGCCGCCACCGGTCCGGCGGGGAATGAGCAGCAGGCGTCGTCTCTGCATCCCTCGGTGCGGCGAGAAGGCCGCACCGCTACCCCGTCGCTGACTCCAGCAGGCTCGTCGTCGCACGCTCATCGCGCTCCCTCGGACGCGCACACCGCGTTGCTCCTGGCGCATGAGCTCCTGCACTACTGCCCTGTCGACGACCTCTACGACGAGTGGATTGCTCGCATCACCGAGCTCGTCAGCGCCGCAGGGGGCTCCCCTGCACCATCCCTCTCGCTGCATCACCCTCCGTCCTGCGCAGGCAACGCAGCTCCGGAGGCGCCTCCGTCGCCTCCCCCTCAAGAAGGTGCCCTGGTCCCAAGGCGCGTGACCCCTGGACGAGACCCGCCGCACCCAGCGCCCGCACAGCATGAAAAGAGCTGCCAAGAGATCCCTCGCCCTCAAGAAGGTGCTCGCGTGCTCCTTGCACCAGTACGTCATGACCGCGCTCTTGCTCCAGAGCGCCAAGACACCGCGCTGCTCCTGGCGGCAGCGCGCGGAGACCTCCAAGATCAAGCCCTTCATCACCAAAGGCCCCCTGTGGCCACTGCAGGCTGCCGCGCCTTCACCGCCGAGCTGCGTAGCGTGGCCTGGCTGGGCAAGTTCAAGCCAGATCTGCCTCCTCGTTACGACGACACTGCTGACCCCGCGGAGTTCCTCCAGCTCTACGAGCTGGGCATCGAGGCAGCCAGTGGGGACGAAAAAGTCATGGCGAACTGGTTTCCCATGGCGCTCAAGGATGGGGCCCGCACTTGGCTCCTCAACCTGCCCCCCAGCACGATCTCCTCTTGGGACGAGATGCGCACTCGCTTCATCGCCAACTTCCAGGGCACTCGTGACCGGCCCCCGGCCATGAGTGACTTGCGCCGCATCAAGCAACAGCCATGAGAGACCCTACAAAAGTACATCCAGCGCTTCAACAACGCCTGCCTCAAGATCCCCAGGGTGACTGAGGAAGCCATCATCTCAGCCTTCTCCGATGGCGTTCGTGACGTCAAGATGAAGGAAGAGCTAGCGATCCATGAGGATCTGTGCACCTCTCTGGAGCTGTTCAACTTGGCGACCAAGTGCGCCAGGGCTGAGGAAGGGCGCCTCTCCCTCCTCGAGCTTCCAGCTGCTGATCCGGAAGAGAAGAAGCCCAAGGTCAAGGACGTGAAGCGCAAAGGAGCAGTTGTGCTCGCAGCTGAGCCAGATACCAAGCGAGTCAGGGATCAGCCGGAGTCATCCAAGGGCAGCCGGTACTGCGTGTACCACGACCTCCACACCCACAACACCAACGAATGCCAGGAGCTCAGAGCTGTGCGAGATGAGCGTATCGGCCGACGCCCCGAGCGCAACGATCGGGGCTATGGCCGAGGAGGAGGAAGAGGTGGAGGACTATGGGAAGACCGTGGCCCTCGCCAAGGGTGGCGTGACCGACCTCGCGAGGACCGCTGGCAGGACCAGCCTCACGAGGGGGCCTGGAGGGATCAGCCTCGCGAGGATCACCCGCAAGGCAGTGCAGGCCTCCCCCCTCTACCGCCACCGCCAAGGAGGAATGAAGATCAGCATCAGGACGAGGGGGCTGGGGGCTTCCAGGAGCCACGCACAATCGCTTGCATCCTAGGCGGAGCTCAAGCCCCAGCCTCTCAGCGCATCTTCAAGCAGTTTGCTCGCGAGGTGACTGCAGTCCTCCCGAAGACCGAGGCCTCGCGCCCTCTTAGGTGGTCCATGTGTGCCATCACGTTCAGTTCAGCGGATCAACTCAAGTGCGCAGCAACGGCTAGTGTTCTCCCAATGCTCTGTTCCCCAGTCATCAGCAACGTGCAGGTCACCAGGACCCTCATCGATGGAGGAGCAGGGCTCAACGTTCTGTCTGTCGAGACATTCAACAATCTCCAAGTGCCGTATGATCAGCTTCAGCCAACCAAGCCTTTCTCAGGAGTCACTGATGGTTCTACCACCCCGATAGGGCAGGTCCGCCTCCCTGTCACCTTCGGGCTGCGCAAAAACTACCATACTGAGCTCATCGACTTCGACGTCACCCACATCCACCTACCATACAACGCCATCCTCGGGTATCCGGCCCTGGCCGAGTTCATGGCAGTGACTTACCATGGCTACAATGTCCTCAAGATGCCAGGAAGCGGTGGAGTCATCACAGTCTCATGTGAGGAGAAGGATGCAGTGTGTTCTCTCGAGCGTGCCTTCCAGGCCGCTGCAATCGAAGACCCAAATCACAAGAGCGGGAGCCTTCCCGAGGCAGTCCCTAAGAAGAAGAAGACATCACCTGGTCCGAACCATCAGGAGGCAGGCACCTCCACAGGCGTCGCGCCAGGTTCCGCACCCGTCCAAGGGACGCCTCCCTCTGTCGCATAGGAAGGCGCGCCCGAAGCCCTCCTCGGGCAGGGCTCGGGGGCTCTCTCCTGGAGGGCCGCCGACTTTGTCAAGGTCAGGAGGGAGGCGCTCGAGCACCACTTGGAGGCGTGCCTCAAAGCACGTTTCCCTCAGGAAGGTGTGAGGCAAGGAGGGCCAAACCCTCAGGAGTTCATCGCAAGAAACACTCAGGAGCTGCAGGAGTCAAGAGTCATGCGCGACAGCCGCCGCTTACCTACCGTAGCCCCCCATCCAGGCGAGGATGGTGGGCTGCGCGTCTGCATCAACGTGCCAGGGCTCAACCGAGCCGCGTCTCAGGAGCGCCTCTGGCCCTCACGCATGGGACGTTGCGAGGGTCCACCCCACAGCTACGTTCGTATGCCTCTCGGCCTGCCGAACGCGGTCGCCGCTCATCAGCGCCTGCTGAGGAGCATTCTGGAGGCTCAGGAGGTCAGGCATGGCGCAGTCCTGGCAGAGACGGAGATGGTCCTCGAGGAGCCGCCTGCGCCCCCGGAGCCTCCCGAGGCTTTGGGTCCTGGGGGCTCGTGAGGACCGGCTTCCTCACCATGCATCGTCCGCTACTTCAGCATTCCTTCATCTCCAACGGTATCAGGTGACATCTTTTCAAGTTCCATTTCAGCTGGGAGCGCCCCTAGGGCTGCATCATACCCAGGCCGTGTGGGTCCGTTCCTGTGGCGTGTATCTCTTTTGTTCATGTCTTTAGATTACCTTGTTGGGGGCGCCCCACGGGCTGCATTATCCCCAAGCAGCTCGGGCCTGACCCGGTGGCATATATCCCTCTCGCATTCGTCTGAGCTGATTTACTATTCCATGCTTAACCTGCCTGGCCTGATCGCTCGATCAATTGACGCCAACCTGTGGAGCTGCTCCCCCCCGGCACGACACTTGTGCATGGGTCCGTCCCTGCAACACCGACAAATCTGAGTGGCAGAGCTCTGGCCGCGGCAGCCCCGCAAGGCGCCACCTCACCAAGCCCTCAGTGCCCTCATCACTCCCCCAGAGCAACCAGCGGCTGGCTGGCAATTGTGATGGCAATTCTCATTTTCCTCGTGATGAGTTTACAGGGTCTCTCTAAGGGACAACATCGGGCGAGGCCTCCATGGTCTCTCTTCCTCTCTCACACGCACGAACCGCTTGTGTGTTAAAGGGGGGCACCTGAGCATCGCGACTCACGGGCTCTTACTGACTCTCCAGCCCTCACCTCCTAGCCTTGTCCACGACATCGCGACCTGACATACCAGCGACGGCTGAGCTCGCTCGAGGGCCGGGACCCGAGGACGTAGAGCACGAAGGGGAGTGCGGGTGAGAAGGAAGAAGCTCGCAAGGAACTCACTGGGCAACCCCCCCAGCTACGGACGTGCGGGCTTAGCGCCGCGCCGAGAAATGGGTCCAAACTCCTGAGATAAGTCGCCCTCTACGGAATTGCTAGCTAACACAACACCGACTATGCACCTAATGCGGCCCTGTAATGGCGACGTTGCGTTCCTTTCTCACCGAACGACGGCTGCTTGAGTGCCAAGGGGGACCTCCTGAGCATCGCGCCTCGGGGGCTCTTACTGGACCTCGGGCCGCTCACCTCCTGGCCTTGACCACGGCATCGCGACCTGGCATACCAGTGACGGCTGAAGCCTGCCTGGGGACCGGGACCTGTCGGCGTAGAGCACCAGGCCCTCGCGAGGTTGGAAAGGAGGGACCGAGCCGAGAGAGGACAAGCATCTCACACTGCATTGCGATAAGGATCATATTAACAAAAGGGATTACAAACGCTTTACATACCCCCACGGGGTACTTCCTTGATTCCCCGCAGGAAACAAAAGACGCGAACCCTAAAGAGCCCTAACTACAAGAGCCGCAGCAGCAGACGCCATCATCAACAGTGGGCCGCGTGGGGCCAGCGCCAACCCCATCCAGATCAGCCGCGCCGACCGCCAGGCGCACCGGCTCTGCTCCGAGCGCGACATGAGCTCGTGGGCTCATAGCTGTCGTCGCTCGTCTCCAGAGTCAAGAGGAGTTTGGGGGAGTCGCTGGACCCTCCGGCACGCCCACTGCCACCATAGGAGCTGCTGGAAAGGCGGGCGGCATGCCTGGTCCTCGCCGCTCTAGGGCTCCTGCCGCTGTCTCTGGGGCAGCACTCCAGCCAGCGTCCTTCCTCGTTGAAGATCTTGAAGAACATCAGGGAGGCGCCATCATACTCCAGATGGATCACGAGGGTGCCCTCCGTTCGGCAGACCCTGGCGATCTCGCCCCAGCCTCGGGTCATGAAGACCTTGCCAGGCGCGACAACTTCGACCTCCGCTTCGGTCGCGGGGGTACGGCAGTCGGCGTGGTGCAGCCAAAGCTCCCGAGGCCCCCTCGGCGGTATCTCGAAGGTGAAGGAAGTGGGAAGGCGGATCCAGGAGCTCGGAGGCATGGCGACGTGGAGCACGAGCTCGCGGGAGGAGTTCGCAACGTGGATTCCAGGGGGGACGACGCGCACCGCCGTGATCCGTCGGCGACGCCGGCGACGCGGGCGGCGCCGCTGGGCGCCCTCTTCCCCAGGGCCCTCGGCCCGGGCATACAAGGGTAGAGGAAATACGAGAGGAGGCCGCTCGTACCAAGGCCTCGACGCCTCCTGCCAGCATCCTCATCTCGATGGCAGAGGACCGTCAGCTTCTTCAGCTGGAGTGGGACGGGCCCCTCTCAGGGGGCCTTCCCTTTCTCTTCAGCCAAGAACCAGCGGATCGGCGCCATTGTCGTCGAGTTGGAGGAGGAATGAAGAAGAAGAGGCGGAGCAAGGAGAGATGAGCTGGAAGGGCTCGCGCCATTCCGTACTTATAGCCAGAGGGGGCCAACCGCCGGCCTCCACGATCACAGGTAATCATGACCCGTTTTGCATGCAGGGACTTGTCACGTCTGGATGGTTGCCGAGGCGTCATGGGGAAGCGGAGGCGCCCACGCCCAATCAACCGCCACGCGGCGCCCAAGGCCGTAGGCTGTAGGGGCCCGCGGCGCTTCGCACTTGCCCCTTTGCTTCTCTACTAAGCCAAGTTCGGGTGCGCCTTGGGCCCCGGGGCTACTGTCGGCGTTCTGGGAACGGGGGTCCCCAGACTTGCCTGCCTGCGGCCTGCAGCGTGGCTCAAGCAATGGCCCGGTGCGGCCCATCTTCATCAACTCGAGCTCAAGACCCTCGCGAGGGGCAAGCCTCGCGGGGCGGATGACAGGAAGCTTCCTCAGGAGCAGCCTCGCCAGGATGGCTCGCGAGGAGGCAGAGAAATCAAGGCAGGGGTACCTCGCGAGGTGCCCGTGATGCAAGCCATGACGATCGAAGGCCAGGCGGGCACCGACCTGCACAATGTCCTTGTTTCCCCTTTGGTGCAAAGGGAGCAAGCACAGGCCAAGGTATCAGGCAAAGGCTACCATTTCGGTGCAACAAGACCAAAACCAGCAGAGCGGCAGGATGCAGGTCACCGTGGAGCCCAAAAGGGCGTCATCATCAGAGTCTTTGGCAGGCGAGGACCAACTTTAGTCAGGATAAGTGTACTAGATGTTCCCCTTCAAAATGGCCAATTGTTGGCGCCCTTCCCGCTCAATATTTGGGAAGAGGACCAGGGCCTCTCACTCTATATATAGGGCTAGCCACCATAGTATAGAGGCATCTGGAATTGACCCCTCCAAAGGGACAACACCACCACAAGAACATCCCTCGTGAGGCTATTCTTCCTTTGTACTGTTCATCATCAGCCCCTGAGGCAGTCCACCACACCACACACTGGAGTAGGGTATTACACCACAATGGTGGCCTGAACCAGTATAAATCTCGTGTCCCTTGTGTGTTCATCTTGCTAGCCTAGATTCCTTGCGAGGCTTCGAGACGTGAGTTGGTAGAGGAGAGATCTTTGCGCACACCCCAGAGTTCGAACCTCAAGGGTCTGCCGGAACCCAAAATCCGACAGGCTCCAACGCCGCTGAGTGTGCGGCCTCCGTGGCGGGGTCTACCTATCCATCCTCGGGGGGCACGATCTGCTCCAGATTGAAGTCCGGAGCCGCAGCAGGTGCGATATCCCGAATACTGTCCGCCGACAGATCTAAGTCATGCTCATCGTGATCGTTCGGCGCTCCTGACACGGGCTCGAACCCGTCGAAGATCAAGTCTCCACGGATGTCGGCTGTGTAGTTTAAGTTTCCGATCCTGACCCGATGGCCAGGGGCGTAGCTGTCGATCTGCTCCATATGGCCAAGCGAATTGGCCCGCAGTGCGAAGCCGCCGAATATGAAGATCTGTCCGGGGAAAAAAGCCTCTCCCTGGACCGTGTTGCTGTTGATGATTGAAGGAGCCATCAAGCCTTGTCGCGATGACACAGAGGAACTCTCAATGAAAGCACCAATGTCGGTGTCAAAACCGGCGGATCTCGGGTATGGGGTCCCGAACTGTGCGTCTAAGGCTAATGGTAACAGGAGGCTGGGGACACAATGTTTACCCAGGTTCGGGCCCTCTCGATGGAGGTAATACCCTACTTCCTGCTTGATTGATCTTGATGATATAAGTATTACAAGAGTTGATCTACCACGAAATCGTAGAGGCTAAACCCTAGAAGCTAGCCTATGATTATGATTGTTGTTGTCCTACGGACTAAACCCTACGGTTTATATAGACATCGGAGAGGGGGCTAGGTTTACACAGAGTCGGTTACAAAGAAGGAGATCTAACATCCGAATTGCCAAGCTTGCCTTCCATGCAAAGGAGAGTCCCATATGGACACGGGACGAAGTCTTCAATCTTGTATCTTCATAGTCCAACAATCCGGCCAAAGTATATAGTCCGGCTGTCCGGATACCCCCTAATCCAGGACTCCCTCACCGGCCAAGGAGGCCGCCGCGACAAAGATAATCAGCAAGAGAGGCCCGCCCAGGGCCGCGACAAGAAGCAGAAGACGATGATCACAACAAGGACGGCGAGTCCGGCGACCATGAGTTCCAGAAAGCCACAGAAGCCATGTGCGTCGATGGTGGCGCCTTGCTGCATACATCCCACCGCCAGCTCAAGCAGTGGGCGCGTGAGATCACAGCAGTGGAGCCGTCGCTCGACGCATGGAAGCCGCTGAAGTGGTCCGACACGCCTATCCTCTTCGACACCGAGGACCATCCTGACCGCACTACTGCGGCCGGGTGCTTGCCGTTGTTGGTTTCACCAACAATCCGCAACCTCAAGGTGACGAAGATGCTGGTTGACGACGGAGCCGGTCTAAACTTGATCTCGCCTGTTGTGATCAAGAGGCTGCAGATCCCTGATGGAGACCTCGAGGAGACGGGCACGTTCCAAGGGGTCAACCCGGGGAGGAGCCAGCCAAAGGGAAAGGTCACGCTGCCCGTGACGTTCGGAGGCGAGCTGAACTACAGGACGGAGAGGATTGCCTTTGATGTAGCCGAGATCCCCTTGCCCTACAACAGGATCCTCGGCCGCCCGGCACTAGCCAAGTTCATGGCGGCTTCACATTACGCCTACAACACGCTGAAGATGCCCGGGCCGATGAACATCATCACCGTCCCCTCCGACAAGAAAGACGCGTTGATTTGCGCCAACCAGCTCTACCGGGAAGCAGTTGCAGTAGTTGCCGCCAAGGCACCCGCTCCTGTCGATGGAGTCCCGGGAGGGAAAAAGACCGGCGAGACCCCTCGCACCCACTCCGGCAAGCGCACTTCTTCGGGGTGTTGCGCTCCCGTTGAGGACGTGCCAGAGAGCTCCACCGGCAAAAGCAAGAAATCCAGAGCTGCACCACCATAGACCAAGAAGGTGCCCGCCAAGGAGGACGGCACGGGGGGAGCTTTTACCATAAGCTCCACCCTCGACAGCAAATAGGAAAGCAAGCTCGTCTCTTTCCTGTGGGCTAATGTCGATGTGTTTGCATGGCAAGCCTCCGACATCCCCGGCGTTCCCAGGGAAGTGATTGAGCACCATCTTGCTGTCTGTCCTCATGCACGGCCCGTCAAGCAGAAGGTCAGGAAGCAAGCTCTGGAGAGGCAGGAGTTCATCACGGAGGAGATCAGAAAACTAGAGGCGGCAGTCTTGGTAAGGGGGGTGCTCCATCCAACGTGGTTGGCCAACCCGGTAGTGGTGCGCAAGGCAAACGAGAAGTGGAGACTGTGTATTGATTACACAGACATCAATAAAGTTTGTCCAAAGGATCCCTTCCCGTTACCGCGCATTGACCAGATTGTTGACTCCACAGCCGGGTGTGACCTGTTATCATTCCTCGATGCCTATTTAGGGTACCACCAGATCTTCATGACAAAAGAAGACGAGGGTAAGACAGCGTTCATCACCCCATGTGGTACGTATTGCCTTTTACGGATGCCTTTCGGGTTGAAGAGTGCTGGCTCAACCTTTGCAAGAGCAGTCCAAATTGGTTTTGAACCCCAGCTACATAGAAATGTGGAAGCTTATATGGATGACATAGTGGTCAAAACCAAGGACAGAGCAACACTTGTGCAAGATCTGGAGGAAACATTTGCAAACCTGCGCAAGATCAACCTCAAGTTGAACCCTGAGAAGTGTGTACCGTCCGACAAGCTTCTTGGGTTCTTTGTGTCGCAGGGCGGGATTGAGGCAAACCCAGATAAGATCAAGGCCATCGAGCAGATTGAGGCACCGAAATGGATCAAAGATGTGCGTCGGCTCACTGGCTGGGTTGCCGCCATGAGCAGTTCATCTCCAAATCCATAGAGTGTGCAAGAAGACGGGCCCAATGGAGTGGACCCCGAAGGCCGAGCTGCAGGATTTGAAGAAGTACCTCTCCTCTACCCCAGTGCTGGTTGCGCCCAAACCACAAGAAACGTTGCTGCTGTATCTAGCGGCAACGAATCAGGTGGTTAGCGCCGCACTGGTGGCGCAGAGAGAGGTCGACAAAGAGGCAGCGGCAGAGTCAACGGATGGTGAGCCAGAACCCTCCCCGGTAGGGCTCGGTCCCGGCAAGACTCAGTCCCCGGCGGAGGCTGACGCTAGTGCGACAGGGCCCACGCGACTGGGTGAAGTGGCGCAGAAGAAGAAAATGGTGCAGCACCTAGTTTACTTCGTCAGCTCCCTCTTGCAGGGGGCTAGGTCGAGGTACTCAGGTGTGCAAAAATTGCTCTTCGGCCTCCTTATGGCCTCGAGGAAGCTGCGTCATTACTTCCAAGCGCACGAGTTCACCGTGGTTACCCGCCTCCCGTTGCAACGGATATTGCATAACCCAGACGCAATGGGGAGGATCGTGGAATGGGCCCTGGAGCTGTCGAGTTTCGGTTTAAAGTTCGAAAGCACCTCGACGATTCAGAGCAGAGTCTTGGCGGAGTTCATTGTAGAATGGACCTCGACGCCCCATGAAGAGGTACAGGAGACCACTCTCCCCGGCAAGGAAACAAGCCGCAACTAGATCATGTACTTTGATGGGGCTTTTTTGCTGCAAGGCGCCGGTGCTGGTGTGCTGCTTGTCGCACCCATCGTAGAACACCTCAAGTATGTCATCCAAATGCACTTTCCCCGGGAGATGTCAGCTAACAACACCGCCGAGTACGAGGGCTTTCTTGCCGGTCTCAGGATCACGGCGGACCTCGGAGTCAAAAAGCTCATCATCAAGGGTGATTCGCAGCTCGTCGTCAGGCAGATCAACAAAGATTACCAAAGCCCGTTGATGGAAGCTTACGTGGATGAAGTGAGGAAACTAGAGGAGCGCTTTGACGGTATACAAGCAGAGCATGTCCCTCGGATGGAAAACGACATCGCCGACTACCTGTCAAAGCGTGCTGCCCTCAAGCTACCTGTGGAACCAGGTACTTTTGTGCTTCAGTTAACTCAACCATCCGTCGAACCATCAACCCGGCAGGACAAGCGGAGGAAGCTAGGCCCCAGCAAGTACTTCTCCACCGAGCTCCCCGGAGCCGCTGGCGAAGATGTTGCCGTGGATGCCGATCCTGCCGCGGGGCAACCGACTCTGGCAGGGCCTCAGGCCATGGCCGTAGAGACGGCCGCTCCCGTGGCAGAAGAGATGCCTTTGATCCTTGTCGTTGAGCCACGGGCTCTGTCATGGGCGCAACACACCATCCGATTCCTCCAAAAAGGAGAGCTTCCCGAGGAGCAGGAAGAGGCAGAGAGAGTAACCCGCCGGTCTGCTCTGTACCAATTCGTTGACAACGCCTTGTACAGAAAAAGACCGAATGGGGTGAAATTGAAATGCATCTCCCGGGAGGAAGGACTAGAGCTGTTGGCAGAGATACATGGAGGCATATGTGGCTCCCACATAGGGCCGAGGGCCCTTGCTGGCAAGGCTTTCTGGCAAGGTTTCTTCTGGCCCACAACCCTCCAGGATGCGACGACACTAGTAACCAAGTGTGATGCGTGCCAGTTCCATTCAAAGAAGCTTCATCAACCAGCTCAAGCCCTTCAAACCATCCCTCTCCCTTGGACCTTCTCGGTCTGGGGGCTCGACATATTGGGCCCTTTCCCTCGTGGCGTCGGGGGCTTTGAGTACTTGTATGTTCCAATCGACAAGTTCACAAAGTGGTCGGAGGTGGAAGCAGTGAGGAAGGTGACATCGCAGTCAGCCATCAAGTTCTTGAAGGGACTAGTTTGCCATTTTGGGGTACCCAACAGGATCATCACCGACAACAACACACAGTTCATAAGCCACGCCTTCATGCAGTACATTGAGAATCTCGGCAGCAAGGTCTGTTTTGATTCCGTGGCACACCCACGGAGCAATGGCCAAGCAGAGAGGCAAATGCTGAAGTTCTGCGAGGCTTAAGAACAAAGACTTTTGACAGGCTGCGCAAGAGTGGAAGGCGCTGGATTGACGAGTTGCCGGCGATTCTTTGGTTGATCAGAACAACGCCAAATTGAGCCACCTGCCAGACACCCTTTGCCCTGGTCTACGGGGCAGAAGCAGTTCTCCCCATGGAACTCATATACGGGTCACCTCGAGTGCTTGCTTATGATGAGCTTGAGCAAGAGCGATTGCGGCAAGATGACGCAACACTCCTTGAGGAAGATCGTCTCCGGGCGGCTGTGATAGCAGCATGCTACCAGCAAGCCTTGCACCGCTACCATAGCCGCAAGGTTCATGCCCGGAGCTTTGAGGAAGGCGACCTTGTTCTTCGGCACGTTCAGTCGGCCAAGAATTCCAACAAGTTTACGCCGAAGTGGGAAGGCCCTTATCGGGTAACATGAGTCACCAGGCCCAGCGCAGTCCTCCTGGAGACCGAAGTTTCCATTCCAGTGAGCAACTCCTGGAACATCGAGCATCTTCGCAAGTTTTACCCATAATGCCCGGCTTCCGGGCCTCCCGGCAAGCCACCTTTTGTACAAGCCTTGCTGGCAAGGCATGTAACCCTTTGTACAAAGCCAGGCGCAGACCCTGAGCATAAATAAATGAAGCGCTGGCGCCCTAAGTTATAGCATGCATGCTAGGTCGAGTCTCTTCCTTGGTTAGGGTTGATAGTGCTTAGCAACGGCTAACCCCTAGCTTAGAGGTCGAGTGCGCGTCTCTCTGTTCTTTTCTGTCCTCTTTGGTTCGCAGGGCACATAAGCACTTCTGCCGAGCTACTTGGAAGAAAAGGAACGGACCGGCGTCTCGACCCCGGCAAACCAAAGTTGCCGGGGGCTGCAAGTACAAGGATCCAACCATGGCAAGCCAAGGTTGCCGGGGGCTGCATATCCAGATAAGTCTTTCATCCTCTATCATGCATTTCGATATGGAACTGGGATATGTGAAACCTCATTTTATTTCTAGGCTACCGTGCTCCCCTTTTTCTGTACCCAAGGATTATCTCCTAGGTCCAGATTTGGTTGTAGTCGCGGCAGCAGGGAAATGGAACGAGGAGCCTAAGCCCACCTCATCTCTGCCTCCGCCAAGGGCACGAGAAAGGTCGAGCAAAGTGGGGGGACGGCAAGGCCTGTTGCCGGGTGAAAAACGTTTATCTTAAATAATAACAAGGATTCGATCCTTGTCGCGGGTTTCACCCACGAACGGAAAACTTGGCAAACACCCCTTTTTCATTAAAAACATCCCGTACAGGTACAATTCATACGGAGTGAAAAACATGAGCAAGAGGATTACAAGTCCTAAATTTAACGAAGGCCCGAAGGCTTACAGACTAAAAAGAGATAAGATGCCCGTAATCCCTTTCTTGTCCCTCTCCTCAAGAGGCAGGTCAAGGAAGAAAAAAGGGGGAAAAGGGGCGCCTATGCGAGCTACGAGTGGCAGAAAGCACCAAGAGAACATCTCGATGGCCGTCCAAAGGTTGGCTGGTGATGACGGCGCCGGGGGAAGAGCTCGAAGATGAGGCGGCATGACGTCAATATGTGATGAAGGCGTCGGTGCCCGCGTACTCTGACTTGACGACCTTGCCGCCCACCTCTTCCTCTTTCGTAGCCTCCCAACGCCAGCCGCCCAAGGAGACGACCCCGAGAAGTTCAAGGAGCTGGCCCCTCCCCCGACAGATTCCGCCGGAGGAGCGGCCAGGTGCAGATGCTGCTGCTACCGCACCCGCCCAGGCGCAGAGCGTCCGACGCCTAGTCGGACTCGTCCCCGTCATCTGCCCCGCTGTCCTCCTCGTCACTCTCGCTTGAGGAAGAGTTTCCGTCGCCAGAGGAGCTCTCCACGCAGCACCTTACGCGAGTCCCGAAGTGTCCAAAGACCTTGACAAAGAGGAGGCCGCTCTCCATTAACTTGAAATGGAGAGTGAGCCTCTCTGTCAGGATGTGGATGCGGGCAAAAGTCTTCCACCCTCGGCGAAGATACATGATGTGAGGGGCGGGGAACTTGACGTCGGCCCATGTGCCGCTGCTCCCACAACCCCTCATATGCAGCCGCAGCGCCTGCGGCGGGTCCAGCTCCAACTCCCGCGCAAATGGAGTCGGGAGGCGAAGACGACGGCACGGCGGCTGGCGCAGCCTAAGGAATAATTCGTAGGGGTTGTCCCCGACGTGGCCCTCCACCGGGGGAGGGCCCGCTAGCGGAGGCGAGGCCGATGCGCCGCCCCGTCTTCCTCTTCCCCGGGCGCCGCGATGGCCACGACCTCGCCCCCTCCCCCTTCCTCTAACGGCTAGCTCTGCCGTCACGAGCTCTTGGGGAGGAGCGATGCGTTGTCTAGCCAAGACCCTCGCTGCCACCGATGAAGCATCGCCACGCCCCCTCGCCATGGCAGAAGGAAGGAGGAAGCAGGAATGGGGATAAGCGGATGACAAAGGATCGAGAGGCACCGTTCCTCCCACTCCCCTCTTTATAAAGGGGCGGGGGCGGGGCTCGGCCGCCCCTTTCGGCCAATCCGGCCCATTGAAGTGACAACGGGCGGGGCTGTCGACCGCCCTCCCAGCCCAATTGAAGGCACGTTGGAATCGACCCACGCGCGTGCGACTTCCCGTATCTCGCGCACCTGTCATTTGCTCTGCGTCATGCATGCAGCAAACGTGGCGCGAGAGATGGGCGTGATGGGATGTGTGGAGCGACGGTTCCCAAGTAAGGGCAGTAAATGGGCGGTGGCCCTGCGGTCTCAAGGGGACACGCAAGCCGCCTCTTTACTATCCACCGCAAGATGACACCAACGTGTTTCGGTCATGCACGCGCGCGCGACCCCCACATCGCGCATTCAACGCGGGTCATGGTGAAGCGTGACGGACGGAAAGATACCGCGGTAAAAACCGCCCTGCCTGCCCACACACCGTTTTGGGCCTGGCCCAACAATGTGTTGCGCCTATGTGTGGCCCAGACCCGGGGGCTCTTGTTGGTGTACTAAAGTAGGGGCACTCCTTTGTACCCCTTACTTGTGCGCGGGCAGTCAGAGCCACGGGCCGAAGCCACACTTAGCAGGGCAAAAGGAAGGAGTCGAAGCCACGAAAGCAATCGACGCAACGTCAGAGACCGAGACCACAGAGAGCAGATGGACGAAGCAGGTTTCCCCGGCAAGACCCTTGCCGGGGCAGCCTCAACAGCCCCGGCAAGCCCGTTGCCAGGGCAGCTCGCCCACACCAGCAGAGTGAGCCACCCTCGAGCCCACGGTCTCCAACACCATCAACCACGTTGGGCCAGGGCTCAGGAGGCACTTCCATGGTGGCATGATCTTTGTGAAGACAAAGAATATATGAGATCAGATGAGGATTGGAAGGCAACGACCCTCGGCAAGATCCTTGCCGAGGAAACCCACAAGACCCCCGGCAAGATCCTTGCCGGGGACGACAGCGCGCCGCGACAAGACCCTTGCCGGGCCACCCGGCAAGACCCTTGCTAAGGGCATTAGTGGGCCACTGCCAGGCCCGCACCAAGTGTCCACCGCCGTTCACATGCAGCTGCCAGCCCAACCAGCTGGGCAGGCACTTGCGTGGCAACATGCAGCTTCCAGGCCAACTTAGCACGCGCCTACGTGGCGGCATGCATATCTTCGTGATGGCTCCACCACCGCGCCACCTCAGCTGCTTGCCTGCCTACATGGCGCCGCATGCATCGCTGGCCAGGGCGCATGTTGAAGCAAGGAGGAGCGGCGACGGACAGGACGGGCCTTGCTCCCGTCCCCGATAAAGCAAGAGGACACCTAAGCTATGCATTAAATGCGCCTTGTCCTGTAATACGAGCAATAAGATCATAGCACTGTAGGCCTTTCCACCTCCTGCCTACCACTGTGGTAGCCCCTTTCGACTATAAAAGGAGGCCCATGGCGTACTAGAAGGGATTCGGCTCTTTTGAACCACGCAGCCACCATAGCTAGTTCAAGAGCTTAAGAACACTCAATACATCCACCAAAGCAGGACTAGGGTTTTACGCGTTCCTCGCGGCCCGAACCTGGGTAAACGATCCTTGTGCTGGTTACTAATCCTGCTCTTCCCACGATCCCACGCCCCGCAACCGCAGAAGGGATCCTCGTGATCCCATAGGTAATGTTTCCCACCGACACTCATCACTATAACCCTTGCAAGCATTGTGACTAATGAGTTATTTGCGGGATGAAGTATTACGGAACGAGTAAAGAGACTTGCCGGTAACAAGATTGAACTAGGTATGATGATACCAACGATCGAATCTCGAGCAAGCAACATACCGATGACAAAGGGAACAACGTATGTTGTTATGCGGTTTGACTGATAAAGATCTTCGTAGAATATGTAGGAACCAATATGAGCATCCAGGTTCCGCTATTGGTTATTGATCGGAGACATGTCTTGGTCATGTCTACGTAGTTCTCGAACCCGTAGGGTCCGCACACTTAATGTTCGATGACGATTAGTATTATGAGTCTATGTGATATGATGTACCGAAGGTTGTTTAGAATCCCAGATGTGATCACGGACATGACGAGGAGTCTTGAAATGGTCGAGACATCAAGATTGATATATTGGACGGCTATGTTCGGACACCAGAAGTGTTCCGGAGAAGTTTCGGACAAAACCGGAGTACCGGAGGGTCACCGGAACCCCCCGGGGGATTAATGGGCCTTAGTGGGCCTTAGTGGAGAAGAGAGAGGGCCGGCCAGAGGTGGCGCCCCCCTTGCCCAGTCCGAATTGGACAAGGGAAGGGGTGGCGCCCCCCTCTCCTTCCTTCTCTTCTCTCCTCATTCCCTTCTTCTCCTTCTTGGACTAGGAAAGGGGGGAAACCTACTCCTACTAGGAGTAGGAGTCCTCCCCCTTGGCGCGCCCTTGTGTCCGGCCGGCCTCCTCCTCCCCTCCTTTATATATGGGGGAGGGAGGCACCCATAGACACAAGTTGATCAAGTTGATCTTTTAGCCGTGTGCGGTGCCCTCCTCCACAAATTTCCACCTTGGTCATATCGTCGTAGTGCTTAGACGAAGCCCTGCGCCGGTAACTTCATCATCACCATCACCATGTCGTCATGCTGACGGAACTCTCCCTCACCCTCAGCTGGATCTAGAGTTCGAGGGACGTCACCAAGCTGAACCTGTGCAGATCGCGGAGGTGCCGTGCGTTCGATACTTGATCGGTTGGATCGTGAATATGTTCGACTACATCAACCGCGTTACTTAATGCTTCTGCTTTCGGTCTACGAGGGTACGTGGACACACTCTTCCCTTCGTTGCTATGCATCACCTCGATAGATCTTGCATGATCGTAGGAATTTTTTTGAAATCATCGCGTTCCCCAACAGTGGCATCCGAGCCAGGTCTATGCGTAAATGTTATATGCACGAGTAGAGCACAAAGAGTTGTGGGCAATAATAGTCATACTGCTTACCAGCATGTCATACTTTGATTCGGCGGTATTGTTGGATGAAGCGGCCCAGACCGACATTACATGACCGCGTTCATGAGACTGGTTCTACCGACGTGCTTCACACACAGGTGGCTAGTGGGCGTCTGTTTCTCCAACTTTAGTTGAATCGATTTTGACTACGCCAGGTCCTTGTTGAAGGTTAAAACAACACACTTGACGATAAATTGTTGTGGTTTTAATGCGTAGGTAAGAACGGTTCTTGCTAGAAGCCCGTAACAACCACGTAAAACTTGCAACAAAATAGTAGGGGACGTCTAACTTGTTTTTGTAGGGCTTGCTGTGATGTGATATGGTCAAGACATGATGTGATACAATTTGTTGTATGAGATGATCATGTTTTGTTAAAGTTATCGACAATTGGCAGGAGCCCTATGGTTGTTTCTTTATTACATAAGATGCAAGAGCCATATAATTGCTTTACTTTATCGCTATGCGATAGCAATAGTTGCAAAAGCAATAGTTGGCGAGACGACCATGTGATGACACGTTGATAAAGATCAAGATGATGGAGATCATGGTGTCATGTCGGTGACGATGGAGATCATGATGGTACTTTGGAGATGGATATCAAAGGCGCAAGATGATGATGGCCATATCATGTCACATATTTTGATTGCATGTGATGTTTATCTTTTATATTCTTATTTTGCTTAGTTCGGCGGTAGCATTATAAGATGATCCCTTACTAAAATTTCAAGGTATAAGTGTTCTCCCTGAGTATGCACCGTTGCGACAGTTCTTCGTGCTGAGATACCACGTGATGATCAGGTGTGATAGGCTCCACGTTCACATACAACGGGTGCAAGCCAGTTTTGCACACGCAGAATACTTGGGTTAAACTTGACGAGCCTAGCATATGCAGATATGGCCTCGGAACACTGGAGACCGAAAGGTCGAGCGTGAATCATATAGTAGATATGATCAACATAGAGATGTTCACCATTGAAAACTACTCCATCTCACGTGATGATCGAACATGGTTTAGTTGATTTGGATCACGTGATCATTTAGATGACTGGAGGGATCTCTATCTAAGTGGGAGTTCTTAAGTAATGTAATTAATTGAACTTTAATTTATCATGAACTTAGTCCTGATAGTATTTTGCAAATTATGTTGTAGGCCAATAGCTCGCGTTGTAGCTTCCTATGTTTTTTATATGTTCCTAGAGAAAACTAAGTTGAAAGATGATAGTAGCAATGATGCGGACTAGGTCCATAATCTGAGGTTTATCCTCATTGCTGCACAGAAGAATTATGTCCTTGATGCACCGCTAATTGACAGACCTATTGCAGGAGCAGATACAGACGTTATGAACATTTGGCTAGCTCAATATGATGACTACTTGATAGTTTAATGCACCATGCTTTACAGCTTAGAACCGGGACTTCAGAAATGTTTTGAACGCCTTGGAGCATATGAGATGTTTCAAGAGCTGAAATTGGTATTTCAGACTCATGCCCGCGTCAAGAGGTATGAGACCTCTGACAAGTACTTCGCCTAAAAGATGGAGAAGAATTACTCAGCTAGTTAGCATGTGCTCAGAATGTCTGGGTACTACAATCACTTGAATCAAGTGGGAGTTAATCTTTCAGATAAGATAGTGATTGACAGAGTTCTGTAGTCGCCATCACCAAGTTACTGGAACTTTATGATGAACTGTAGTATGCAAGGGGTGACGAAAACGATTCCCGAGCTCTTTTTGATGCTGAAACCGACGAAGGTAGAAATGAAGAGAAGTATCAAGTGTTGATTGACAAGACCACTAGTTTCAAGAAAAAAGGCAAAGGGAAAGAAAGGGAACTTCAAATAGAATGGCAAGCAAGTTGTCACTCCCGTGAAGAAGCCCAGAGCTAAACCTAAGCCTGAAACTAAGTGCTTTTACTACAAAGGAAATGGTCACTTGAAGCGGAACTACCCCAAATACTTGGTGGACAAGAAGGATGGCAAAGTGAACAAAGGTATATTTGATATACATATTATTGATGTGTACTTTACTAGTGTTCATAGTAACCCCTGGGTATTCGGTACTTGTTCGATTGCTAAGATTAGTAACTCGAAACAGGAGTTACAGAATAAATAGAGACTAGTTAAGGACGAAGTGACGATGTGTGTTGGAAGTAGTTCCAAGATTGATATGATCATCATCGCACCCCCCCTATACTTTCAGGATTAGTGTTGAACCTAAATAAATGTTATTTGATGTTTGCGTTGAGCATGAATATGATTAGATCATATTTATTGCAATAAGGATATTCATTTAAGACAGAGGATAATTGTTATTCTGTTTACATGAATAAAACCTTCTATGATCATACACCCAATGTAGATGATTTACACGAATTCTTCAGGGCTTTCTTCTTAGCAGGGTTGTTCAGCCCCCTAACATTCCAACATACTAACTCCTGGGTGATGTATGCCATAGGAACACATAGACTCCCATGTCAGTACCAAGCCAACTATGGTACCAAGGTTCCCGTGGCTTCCAGTTCACATGCCAGGTTGAATGGGACGACCTTCGTAATGATCGCCGCAATGGCGCGCAATTGCTCCTCTTGTAGTGGGGAGTCAAACACCTATCGAAGCAGTCCAACTGCATCGTTTGAGACCACCAAGTCATCACTCGAGATTCCCAGCATAGTCACCAGTACCGCTTCGGCTGCCGAAGCTTTAGATTTCCTGGTGCCTCCAGCGCCTACCGAGTGCATGGTGCATCGTGGCATGAACGGATCCTGTCCTGCACGCACGCACGGGCTCCCTCAATTTCCTTCAGCAGAGGGGGTGCGAGCTTCTTTAGTAGACCGGCGCAGAAAGATTTAATATTCCCAAGTGCCACGACCTCCTTCGCATATAAACGCTCTGAAGCCTCCTGATTGGTGGGTGCGCCATGCACCACCAGCGCACCTGCATGCGCCTCTGTTCCTCCACCTACCATCGCCTCGGACGTGGTCATATCACCAGCCAACAGCTCCTGCATGTCCAAATCCCCTGGGACCGGCATCTCCAATGGGCGGTAGTCACTCGCAGTAATTATGTCCGCCAACTCCGGGATTGGTGCCCACCCATTAGCTAGCTGCACTGTGGCCACCTCCCTCTGCTCCAACACCTCATGTGCGTTCAGGTTCATAGGTACCCGCGTGTCCAGCCTTTCGCTCTCTAGTGCAAGTATTTCTGCGTGTCCTGTCTACGATGGAACCTCCATATCCTGCTCCAGCAACGAAGGTGCAGAGCACGGCATAGCATGGCCCACCGACTTGTCCTGGCCACTTGCAACCACTAGAGTATAACAGCTACCTCCAAAGACACGCTCGCGGCCAGGGGCCCCACCTGTTCAACCACCAAAGTGTCCGCCTCGGGATTGGGGCTATGGATAGGCCTGCTCGGTTGTACTTCCTGACTGACAGTCTTGCTCAGTCCAACCTGGTCACGGATCCTGCTGTCTACCAACTCGCCTTGTGTGCCAGAATTGATCTCTCCAGCCGTCTCCTCCTCCTGCCTTGCCGATCCCACTACGAGGACCGGATCGTTTGAATTCCCGGCCTCGCCAACGACTGCCGTCTGGCGGGCCACCACCTATCCCGACGTCCCCGCTGACGCAACATACGTCATTGGAGGAAGGCGCCATGCCAATGGCCCCACCCGTCCTTCCAGAGCCTGTCGGTATGTTCTTGCAACTCCGCCGCTAGAACCGCTGGTCGGCCCGGCGCTCCTCCGGCCAATCCCACGGTTATCACACACGCCGCGAGACCACGGCTGCACCATCCATTCGCCTCCCGGAGCAGATCCTCCAGAACTGTTCGGCAGGCCACTTTGCCCACTGCCATCATCAGAGTTTGACTCACGGCACCACAGCTCCGGCGCATTGAAGTCTCACATCCTGCCAATGTGAATGAAGGTCGGGTACTCCAAAAGCTGCCTAAAGGATTGTCGACGCTTCGCCGGATCAACGGACATCGGCTCAGGCTCCGGCACCCACAGGCGGCGAAAAAACCGCACCTCCTCCGGCTCGACGCACCAAGCCCTTAGCTTGAAGAGGGACAAATCTTCCTGACTCTCTGTCTCCGGTGCCAGGCTGTCAATCAAGCACGCACTTCCCAGCAGCTCCACCACTGTGTCCCGCGACCACACATGCGATGGCACCCCCTCGATCAACATATCCACTTGCACTCGCATGATCTTCAACTTCGCTTGAGCTTGGCGTAGCCATGGCTTGATGTGAAGCTGAACCCCATGCAGCTCCACGGCCGGCCCAGCCAGGGCCCTGTTCCTGATCTCATAGGATGCGAACACCACCAAAAAGTCCTTCAGGAAATACTTGTGAACTGAGAACCGATGCCGTGGAATGTTGAGGCAAGCTGAGATCGTCGCCGCCTCCTCACACGACACCAAGGGCCTGGACCCGCCCACGTAGACGGCCATGACGAGCTGCAGACGCCTCTCCAAATCATCCATCCCAGCTGACCACTGCAGGATGCAAACCCGGTGTCGACGACCAACACCATGGGAAGGGGGTTGGGCGCAACTGGCGAGAGCAGCACCCGAGGCACGCTCTGCCTAGGCTCCAGCAACCTCCACCCCATGCCAGCATCAACCCATGGTGCGTACCTGGCCTGAGACACCTTCTCAATCACCGCCCTTCGGAGCTCATCCTATGAGATGGGGCTGCGCGGCATTGAGCAGTGCGACGAGACATGCCTAAAGAGCCCGCACCTGATACAGAGCGGCTCGTTCATGCAATCCTGGCGCCGATGCCCCTCCTCGAAGCAGCGGAAGCAAAGGCCATAGAGATCGAGGGGAATCAGCCGCTCTGAAGAAGAGGGAGACGGGTGCCTTCTCTGCGCGCCAGCCTCCTGCTGGCGCCGGAGCACATGCCCGCGCCGCCACATGGCCTTGCGAGTGGGCCCGGCCTGCACCAGTCCTCACCATGCGCTAGAGTCGCTACCTCCACCCTGGCCGCGCTGCTTGAGGAAGACCGCGCAGAGCCAGGCGACGCCGAAAGCCCCATCCCAGAGACCACATGCCTCTCCTCATGGGACACCGATGGGACGAATGGCGGACTGTGCGAACCAGACGCCATGGGGGAGTGGACGTCGGGGCTGGAGTGGCTTCCGGCGGAGAGAGTGGTGGACGCCGAGGCTGGAGTGACCGCCGTTGGTAACAGGGGAGCGAGGCCGAG